>NC_054869.1:22584460-22903106 GCF_018320785.1 Cheilinus undulatus | reverse complement strand
GCTGATATTTATTAAAACACACAACGTTTCAGTCTAACTGACTTTTATCAGAGATAAAGAAAAAATCTGCTGGCGTAGGTCTGTCGGTCCAGCCTAAAACTCCACTAACTTATTTGTTTGTACAGCCAATATTTACAGCTGATATAGGAAGATGTTTATAGCTCAGATATCGGCATACATTTTCATGTCTGCAGATAACGATATCACCCTGATAATATCGTGCATCCCATACCTGATTAATTGGATAGACCGAAATGTTGTGTGCACTGTGTTGGAAAGTCTTTGACATTTTGTAAACCGTATCCTTCTCTGATGCACCTGTTACACATTCAGGTGTGCTGAGACCTCTTCAGCATACCTGGATAGTGATGTTTTGCCATCACTTCTTTGGTGCAACACTCCTGCCATTCCAACATTTTCTGTCACGTTGACCATGAAAGCAGATTAGAAATTGCTTTAGGTGACTTTAGGCATATCAGTAAGCAGAATTAAATGTTAGGAAGCGAGAGATAAACATTGGCTACTGACACCGGTCCATGCCAGATTATTTGCAGATGACTGATGTTTGTCAACAGGGCTGATATCGGCTGGTATTTATTGACGATAAACCAATGCACCTGTACATCCTTTTTTTAAAATCTGCATTTATTCTATAATGTTGGAGCTCTATGGCAGAAAAAATATGGATTTTACTACAAACAGAGGGTAGGTTTTTGAACATTTCCAAACTGAAGTACTTTAAGGGATGAACATATTGGAGTTTTGCTGATAAAGATATGAAGATATTTACAGATACATTATAGGCGATATTTATATGATCCTTAAATGTAGGTCAGACTAGGGCTAAACAATTTGGGAAAATAATTTAGTAATTGAGTTCCTCATCATATGTGTTTTTCAGCTCAGCAATTAATCATTCTATATTATAACTATTAGAATATTAGGTTAAATATATTACATATAATATTAGGTTATTAGGCAGAAGAATTGTCAAAACATATCTTATTGTGATTATATTTACCCATATTGCAAATTTGCCTGTTTGCTCGTTGTATTGAAGGGAATGATCATTTTTGTGTCATTTTCATTTAGAAAAACATACAAAAATGAAGAAAGTGTCATTTTTTTGGAATGTGAAATATTCCAAAAAAATTACACTTAAATGATTGCATGATTTGTAGTGCATAACGTCTCTGCTGCAGAATTATTTTTTTCGCAGTAGAAAAAAACATTTTTTGACACAGTTCAGGAAATATCACATCTTCTGCAATTTGAAAATTACTCCATCACTCCATTTTGCGATTAAATCTAAATTTTGATTAATTGTCCAGCCCTAGTTGAGACTTAAAACGCCCTTTCACATTTAAGGGATGATGAACAGAGAAAAAGACTTAAGCTAAAGTAGGTCCTACCTAAAACTCCACAAGCTTATTCGTACATACGGCAGATATTCACAGCTGGCAGGAACGATAACTGCTGATAATCTGCATCCCTTGCACTTTGCACATCATTAAAGTAACACCATAACAATTTTTTCAAAGATTAATAGTATCAAAAGGTATAAAATTCTGAGAAAAAAAACTATTATCTTCACTATTTTAACAAAAAAAGTTGACAGGCAGTGAAAAGGAGAAGCAGGATGGGATGATTTAGCATAGCTACATGTAGAGAGGAGTGGACATCAGATACGTTTCCCCCATATCAGTTTATGACTAAAACTATGACTATTGGAGGGTAACTTGTTTTACTTAAAGCTATTCTTTACATTGTATCTTTAATAATCTGTGATTCGTTGGTAGGATTATTGTGAGTGTCATGGTATTCTCCTCATGGTTTCTCTCTCAGAGCCTCGCTGGGCCTCAGTCAACAGAGGGGTGTTGATTTGCGATGAGTGCTGCAGTGTTCATCGGAGTCTGGGCAGACATAGCTCCCAAGTCCGCCACCTGACGCACACACCATGGCCTCCTACGCAGCTACAGGTAAACTTTCAGAAACATTAGAAAGACAAACTCCCATGTGAAAACCTTCATATCTCCACTGTTTCATGGTAAAATTGTCCTAGAGATTCTCTTATTCCCACAGTCAGACTAGTCCTTTGTCCTTGTCTGGATGAATCTATTTCACATGAGATCCCAGCGAGCTGTATTGATTTACTCTAAATATAGAAACTGTTTGTTCAGGAAGAGGGCTGTCAGCATCCTACAGTCTGACAGACAGACACATTTTACAGGTTTCTCTGTCATTTGACCCCTAGATGGTTCAGACATTATACAGCAACGGTGCAAATTCAATATGGGAGCACTCTCTTCTGGACCCTGCGTCTGTGATGAGCGGCAAACGCAAAGCCAACCCCCAGGACAAACTGCAGTGAGTCAGAGTGAAAATAATCACAGAGCCTTTTTTCTTTACAAACTAGGGATCATTTAAAAAACACAAAGTTGATGTTGATTTTTCCTTGACTCATTTAATTGCCTCTGTGTCTTTGTTTGATCTCTGTGTATCATGTTGGTCCAAAAGCCCGAACAAATCTGAGTTCATAAGAGCCAAATATCAGATGCTGGCATTCGTCCATCGCATGCCCTGCAGGGAGGATGACAGCTCCACAGCCAAGGATTTGAGCAAAGTGAGGAAAAAATGAAGCATTTTCTTGCACAATGTAGAATCGTTCAGCTTTATCAATTCAAAGTAATCATTTGTTCTTTGCAGCAACTTCACTCAAGTGTACGCACTGGGAATCTGGAAACCTGTTTAAGGTTGTTATCCCTGGGAGCACAAGCTAACTTTTTTCACCCTGTAAGATCCCCTCATTTATCTAAACACAGAATCATCATCTTCATATTTCCATTTCAACTTAAGATCATAATTCTTTGTGGTTTATACCAACTTTTTCTGTAGGAAAAGGGAAACACTCCTTTGCATGTAGCAGCAAAGGCAGGTCAGGTATCTCAGGCTGAGCTATTAACTGTTTATGGGGCGGATCCTGGAGCCCCCGACAGCAACGGCAAAACTCCCATTGACTATGCAAGGTTAGATATTCTCAGTATCTAAACAAGTAAACAAAAGATACAGGCCATTAATTTCTCTTACATTGGTGTTGAATTGAGCTTTTAAACATGTGTTTATGCAGGGAAGCTGGCCACCATGACCTGGCGGACAGACTGGTGGAGGTCCAGTATGAACTCACTGATCGACTGGCTTTCTACTTGTGTGGAAGGAAACCAGGTATGTAGACACAGAGAAAGAGATTCCTCCCAGCTATGCTAATTTAGATGTTTGAATTAGATGAAAATGACAACATGTGAAGAAAAGATTCTGTATTTCCCAAACCAAAAATAATGCAACACAATTCATCTTTTAACTAGAGAAAAATATTATTGTAACCTGGGAAAAGTTCAGAGATGCTAAACTGTTAAACTGTGACATTTTGTTGTATTAAGCAGTTTCCTCAAATAAAATGCAGACATGCAAATACTTCACTATGAAGTTGGAAGAAAAGTGTCTTATAATACAGCAAAGCAAGTTAATTATATTAAAACACAAACCTATGAATTGTAGAACCTGAGGAAAACTACTGCTTGTAATTTGTTCCAGAGCTGTACATGTGTGATTGAAGTTAAAGAAAAGCCTTCACCCCTGTGGCACTACTTACAGATAAAAATCAATTTTGTGTGGTATTTAATTTGCTTTGTTAATATTGATTAGGCACTATATCTAAATAATTCTTAGTATAAGATGTTTCCTTCTCCCATAAATATTAATAATATTGTGGGCACTCATCCAGAATATTCTTTGTGTTTGCTTCAGATCATAAAAATGGGCAGCACTTCATCGTTCCACAGATGGCTGACAGGTAAAAACACGATCTGTTTGTCGATATGAAGTGGTTTTTGCCTGAGTGGAGTTTAAACTGAAGACAAAGTGAGCAGAGTGAGGCAGTTGTTTACGGTTGTATTTCTACTCTGAGGCTTGTTCAAACATGCTGCTGGATGGCTGCAGTGTTGATTATCTGTGAGAGGAAAAAGGAGCAGCTTTCAAACACAGACATGGCTTATTATAGGCAAATTTTATAACTTAAAAGCATTCATTTGGTTGAGGTACTTCAGTGATATTGTTAAAAGCAGAACAGCCATTGTAGAAGCAGATGTACTTCAGTGATACCAAACTGGGAAATGATAGTGTTACAGCAGCAAGTTATTGGTGCAAAATGAAGTGACAGAAGACTAAATACGCTGTATATAATACCCATCACAAATAGAAAGAGATACATAATCCAGAAATGTAGCTAAAGCCCATTAAAACTAATTTCCACTGAAATCAAAGTGTTAAAGTTACATAGAGCAAAGAGAAAAATAGCAAAAATTGTGTTTAAATTCTCTGTTTGATCTTTTTTATTGCTCTCTTTTGATGGATAAGGAACATGTAAGTATTATATACAGAATGATGCATTATCCCGATGTCCTAGACTTATAACTTGATCTACGTGTGCTTTATAAAACTTATTTTCTGTTTGTAGCAGTTTAGATTTGTCTGAACTGGCAAAGGCAGCAAAGAAGAAACTGCAGTCTGTAAGTATGCTTCCAGAGTTGCTGATGAGCCTTTCCCCCTTTCCCCCCTTAATAAGGTTAAATTAAGTTTAATTTCCTCATTTTCATGCAGCTCAGTAATCATTTATTCGAGGAACTGGCCATGGACGTGTACGACGAGGTAGACAGGCGAGAGACTGATGCAGGTAAAGTAACATTAACTGAAACACTTGGTTTCTTGTTGAACACAGTGTTTTTTGCACATACACAAAATTCCTTTATGAGCCGATATGAGAATATAGCGCAAAATATTCAGGAAAATGTATCATGTATGAATGAGAGGGGTTTATAATGTTTATATCCTGTGATTTGTGTATGGCTTCTTCTTCAATGCCTGTAATCAAACTGCTTCTTTTTATATTTTGTTGACCAGTTTGTTCCTTTCCACTGTTTTGCTAATGTGTTGAACTACACATATCAGTGATATAAAGGCAAAAAATAGGGTGTCATATTGTCACACTCTTTCTCTACCATTTTCCATGTTGGGCAGCCTGCATGACATTTTCTCTAAATTTTGAGAAGTGCCTGTGTGATAATGGCTAGGGACACACTGAAGCATTCACTGTGTTGCAGCTATACTTTAAACCTTTGTTTTTTATTTTATCATGTTTGTAGTGTGGCTGGCTACACAGAATCACAGCACCCTGGTGACAGAGACAACCGTGGTGCCTTTCCTTCCTGTGAATCCAGAATACTCATCAACAAGAAACCAGGTAAGTCAGCTTTGCACATCTCCCATATGAAAATGTTTGATTATTCCCTCTGCATGTATAGCACCTATAAAAAGTCTTCACCCCAGATGTTTTACTCTTTTTATTGGTTTATTAATCAATCATGGTCAATACTAACATGGCACACCAGATGGATTTGTTTCACACATCCATCTGGAAAACCACTCATAGACAGCGTTTGTGAAAGGGCAGAGCCTTTGAAAAAAAAAAAACTAGGGAGGATGATTGGAAGAACGTTCTGTCTGTCACAACTTTACGGGCAAATCAGAGCAACAAAACGCCAATGAGCTGCGCCCCTTCTGGAGGAGTAAACTCCTTTAGAGCTGCATAACGCGAACCATGGCGACTGTAGACATTTCAGTACGACTTTTCTCGTTTTTGAAAAGAAAACAACTCAATGCTGTTTTTTGTTCTTTTATCGAAGAAATGTCGTCAAGTTCTGATAAAACTGGTGCTTTAGCAGCTTCCTCGCTAATGTCTTCCGCCATAGTTGCACCAGTCTCTTGTTGCTGCTCTCTTTTGTCATGACTCCGCCCTGCCCGAAAGTACTGCCCCTCAACGTTGATTGGTCCTGTCACTTTCTAACTGGGCCCAAACGGTTCAGACAGGAGCTTTGCAAGATGGATTTGCCAGTGAGAAATACGGACACCTGCTTTGCAAGGTTAGGTCAATATAATTTGGCTTTTTTTAATTTAAAAAAAGATACAACAACTCTTTAATGTTAAAATGTAAACCGATTTTTACAAAATAATGTCAATTAAATAGAAATATGTAATGTAAAATAAGTGAGTGCATAAATATCCACCTCCTTTAAAGTAGCTGACCTCATTCAACAGAGGTCCAGTCAATTAGTGCTAGTAGTCTCACAATAAGTGAAATCGGAATCACCTGAGTGCAGTGAATGTGTCTGAAGTGATTGTAGTGTAAAGGCACCTCTGAAAGGTCCAGTCACTGGTTAATCAGTATTCCTGGCTACCATTACACCACGAAGACAAAAGAACACCCCAAGCAACTCAGAGAAAAGGTTATTGAAAAGTAAGGCATGTGATTGATACAAAAAACAATTTCTAAGGCACTGAACATCCCCCAGAGTTCAGTTGAATCCATCATCAAGAATTGGAAGGAATATGGCACATGTGTAAATCTGCATAGATCAGGCTGTCCCCACAACCTGAGTGACAAGCAAGAAGGAGACTAGTAAGAGAGGCCACCAAGAAACCTGTGACTACTCTGAAGGAGTCACAAGCTTCAGCAGCTGAGATGGGAGAGAGACTGCATACAAATGTTTCCTGGGTCCTTCACCAGTCAAAGCTTTATGGGAGAGTGGTCAAGAGAAAACCACTAGTGAAGAAAACTTAAAGCTACAGGCCCTTGAAGGCTTGTAAAGTTAGAAGGTAAAATGAATGTAACAAAATATAGGAAAATCCTGAAGCACAATCTTATTCAGTCTGCAAGAGAACTACGGCTTGGGAGATTATTTAATTTCCAGCAAGACAATGACCTGAAGCATACAGCAAAAGCCACACAGTAATGGTTTAAAGACAACCATGTAAATGTTCTGGACAGGCCAAGTCCAAGCTTAGACCTTAATCAAATATGTTGCTGGACTTGAAAAGGGCTGCTCACGTCTGATATCTGTGCAATCTGACAGAGCTGGAGCAGTTTTGCAAAGAAGAATGGAGTAAAATTGCAGTGTTCAGATGTGCAAGCCTGTTTGAGACCTATCCACACAGACTGAGTGCTGTAAATGTACCCAAAGGTGACTCTACTGAATACAAACTTGGAAGTGTGTGGATAGTTATGCAGTCACTTGTTTTACAGACATGTTTTTATTTTATTGACATTATTGTCAATTTGACATCAAAGAGGGGTTTCTTCATCTAAAAAGCCAAATTATTTTGACCATGATTGATTTATGAAATCAGTAAAAGGGTATTTTGAAGTTGGGTTTAATCATTTTCTGTTTCTTTCTTAGGGGCGACAAAAGCTTGCAAGATTCAATGCACATGAATTTGCCACTCTGGTCATTGATATATTAAGTGACGCAAAGCGCAGACAACAAGGGAACTTAGTATCCAGCCCCAAAGGTCAGTAGGGTTTTGTTAATCAGAGATCTGAATGACACTCAAACTTAACACAGATACACAGTGACTATTTGGGCCTCTCTTTCCAGATAATGTTGAATTTATCCTGAAAAGCGTGGCTGTGAGACACGGCAGTGACAGCCAGGACAATGACCAGCCAGACTACGACAGTGTGGCATCTGATGAGGATACAGATCACGAGCTGCCCTCCAGTAAGGGAGACAGGACGAAGGTATCTCACAGTCACTTAATGCCATATACTCACCAGTAGCTTCATTTGGTACATTTGTTCAACTGCATAGTAATGCAACTATTTGATCAGCCAATTACAATACATTTAGGCACGTAGACATGGTCAAGACAATCTGCTGTAGTTCAAACTGAGCTTCAGAATGGGGAAGAAAGGGGATTTAAGTGACTTTGAACATGCCATGGTTTTCTTGGTGGTCTAGCTGGCTTACAGGTTATTTTGTTGCAAACTCTGACCCTGCTATTTGAATGATGCAGCAGAAATCAAGACTCTTTTCCAGTCTTCTATTGTCTAATTGTCTTAAGCATGTATGAACTGTAGCCTCAGTTTCCTGCTCTTATCTGTTGTTATCAGCACCTGGTGTGGCCTGCTGCTGCTGCTGCCCCAAGGTTCAACATGCTGTGCCTTCAGAGATGCTCTGCTGCATACGTCAGTTGTAACGACTGGTTATTTGAGTTATTGCTGCCTTTGTATTAGCTTGAACCAGTCTGGTCATTCTCACATGACCTCTGCCATCAAAGGCATTGTAGCTCAGAGAATTGCCACTCACTTGGTATTTTCACTTTTTGGACCATTCTGTGTAAACCCTGGAGATGGTTGTTTGTGAAAATCCCTGTAGCGGTGGCATGTTCAAAGTCACTTAAATCATTTTTCCCCCCGTCCTGATGCTCACTTTGAACATCAGCCTACATGCCAGGAGTTGGCTGCTGCGATATGATTGACTGATTAGTTATTTGCATTAATAAGCAGTCAAACAGGCATACCTAATAAAGTGAGCTTATTCTCTCCACAACTGACTCAACCTTTCCTCATCTCCCCTGACAGAGCCTGGACTCTGACCTCTCAGATGGCCCCATCACCATGCATGAGTACCTGGAGGTCAAAAACGCACTCACAGCCTCTGAAGCAAAGATCCAGCACCTCATGAAAGCCAACAACGACCTGAGTGACGAGCTGCGGCTCATGCAGAGAAAGGTATCAACCATGCCCCACCAATTCGATCACTAACCCCGGGGGGCCAGACCGAGGGGGGGCCACAGTGGTCAGCAGAGCTCTTCTCCTGCCCGGTGCGATCGCTCTCTGGAGTGGAGGCTGAGCTATCTGAACGGGAATGTTCTGCTGCTGAGACACCCTGCTGGTCCGCCCTCTGTTTAGGCCAGCATGTTTAAATTTTAACCTGGAAATTTTCTTTTCTTTTTTTTTTTTGTTTCTTGGTTTAGTTTGTATTCTTCTACAGATAATAACAAAACAGTTTTTATAAGTGTTACTTTTTGGAATTCAACGTTAAAGCTAGCTGTCTAATGATACTAACATGCATGTTTTTCAAAAAGCATGAAGTAAAAGAGTGTTGTTTAATCTCTTCATTGTGACTAACTGAAATTGTATGTGTGTGCCTTGCTTCATCACATATACTGTTGATTTTGTCATCATTTCTGTTGGTAAATGTTTTTTTTAATGTTATTTCTAAGTTGTTGCAAAGCTGTTTCAGATAATTTTACTCTTTGACATCAAACTGTTGATTTATATGGAGTTAAAATGTTGCAAAAATGTTTTCAATGAGCCTCAGTTTAGCAGGAATATGATCTTTTTGACCACAGATGTGTTCAGCATGTTTTAGCTTTTGTTTTTTAAATGTATTGTTGATTTTAACACATTTTTTCTTTGTGTTAAGTTTGCTTTCATTTCAATTCTGAAAAACTTGAAGACCCCCTGCAGCACTCGAGGCTGCTGTACTCTTTTTACTGATGTGTTATAGTGTTGTGTTAGCTAACAGCTCTATAGATCCTGATGCAGAGACCTCTTTTAGACGCAGATATTAGAGAGGAACAGGAACATCTGATCAGTCATGACACGCAGTACTCTTTCAGAAAGTATTGCTTCATATGATAGAAACACATTATTGAGTGTAGTTTGATACAAATATCAAACTTTACCAGTTAACATTAGAGTAGTTACTCCTTTTTTGACAGCTAGTTCTACTGTACTCTTTGCACTAAATTAAAGAAACTTCATTGTTTAAGCCCAGATTTTCTGTATCCAAACTTGTGCATCTGCAACAAAATCTTAGTAATTTTGTTCGTTTTCAGATGCCCCTTACCCTCTTATTACTCAATCATCTGTACTTTGGCTCCATCTTTGACTAAAGCTGCATCTGTGTTGCATCAATCTTTTGCTTGCTTACCACTTGCTTTGCATAAGAAAAATAATCTCTTTCCAAAGGAAAATTGAAAAGGCAGTATGAAACGTAAGCATGCATTCACATTGAATAATAGGTGTTTAATGATCACTTCTGATATGTGATGCTGTAAAGATAGCATGGGTCAGAACAGGGACACATCTTTGCTTTGCTAAGAGCTCCTCTTAGTGTGTTGCTGCCCGTCTCTTCCAGCTGCAATCTCTGCAAAGCGAGAACACCTCTCTCAGGCGGCAGGTCACTACCAATATCTATCAGGTCCCCAGCGGTTCAGACTACCCTGACCCCTCCAGTCCCTCAGCCCTGAAACGCCGGCAGTCTTCGCGGGCCAGTCGGCCCATGTCTATGTATGAGACCGGCTCAGGCTTGAAGCCCTTCCTCCCTAAAGGGGAAACTCCTTACCCCGAGGAGGCTCTCCCCACCCTGCAACCCTTCCCACCTCATGTAAGTAAGACCTGATCCCTGCTCTCCTCTGCCATTTCCTCTTCTCTGCCCTGTCCACGACTTTCCCTTCATGTCCTTCCTCCTGTATGCAAACTTCCCTCTTCAGTACCTCTTGTTCCTCATTTGAGTGGCTTTTTCCATCAAAGACAGAATCATCAAAATCATGTAGACATAGCCGGTCACATCTCATCTTGTCCATTAACACATTCACAGCTCCATGTTTCTGTTGTTTACTAGAGTGCTGCTTGTCTGTGAGAGAAAAACATAGTGTTACATGTGAGATGCTGTCTTTTTGATATACTCTGAAGGTTTGTATTGTGTTTTATGTTGATGAAGCATTAAAACTACCATACAAGTTCTCTGTGTTTTTGTAATGCATGACATTTTTTACATTTAATTTTCTCATCTGTTTGGTTTTTTCAGTGATTCATTCCATTTTTTATGAAGTAAAATTTTTATGAGCCACAGTTATTTAGTTCTTCTCTTTTTATGGATTAACTCAGTCATCTTTTCAGGACACAAACCAAGAACCAAATGTTGAGGGATCTGATCTGTTAAAAATAAGCAAAGTTGTCAATGAGAGTTGATTTATTGTAAATAATGAACTCCAACCCCTGCAATAACTTACTCAAAGATACTTAAAGGACAGTAATGTCATACATCACATTTTTTGTTTGTACAGAAGTTTTTTTTTTTTCACTTAAAGCCCACCTGTGTGCTTTAAATGTGATCTGAACCCTATCTCTAGACGGAAAGGGCAGCTTTTGTGACCACATCTTCATCCCTCCCCTCATTTCCATCCACCCTGTCCTGGCCGAGGGACGAAAGTGTTCAAAAGGTTAAGTACATCCTCACTCAGTCCACATCATGTGGGAAGACGTCATATCCCTCACCTCTTTCTGTCTTCCATATGCTGCTCCATGTCCGCCCTGCTGCATGAGTAACCCCTCCACCAGCTGCCCCAAAGATATAGATGCCCAGCCTTCATCGGCAGCATTCTCATTGTGCAGTCAAACGACATGAATTTTGTGGTTTTAAAAGCAAAACCTCTGCCTGACTACTGAACGTGGAGCTGAGTATTGCACTTGAGATGCTGCACCTGCTTTTAACACCTTCTTCCTTTGCAACACAAACCTGTGCAGCAGACCATGTAAGAGTCTGATTGGCTGAAAAGTTCAAATAACAAAATACTTAAAAAATGAAGAGTAAGGGTGCTCTGTGAGTTAGATTGTTTAATGTACGTGTTTTAACTCAGGATTGGTCGAAAAAAGTCTTTTCTGCATTGTCTGTAACAAATGCCTAGCGGTTTTGCACGCTGACTTTACACGCACTCACTTCTTCCAGTAACTATCAAACCAATCCAAGAGCATTACTATCAAAGAACTAATCTTTTATGAAGGTACATGAGAGATTTAACCATAAATATATGTGCTTATTATATTTCCTATGTGTGCAGCATTGCATTTTTTTCTGCAGAAATAATTCTGTTTGGATTCAGTGACATTGATTTAAAGGGAAGGAAAATGTGCATTTGGAGTTTGAGTGTCTTGGGTGTACATTGTTGTCTCTACTTCCTGTTACAAACTTTTCTATGAGTCTCAGAGCTCATCTGCATAAAGTAACTTCTCACATTCTCAGTGAGATGTGAAGATGATTTGATAACATTGCTGGTTAATGGTTAACTTTAATTTATGAACTCCTCTTAATCTTGTCTTCTTATCCTCAAACAAACACCCTCTTGGGTAACTCCCTTTTAGTGTTGAGGATAAGTAAAGCTTGTGCCATGGTGCTGATCTCATGTTTCTTGCCATGTGTTGCTCATCATTAGCATTGGCCTGTTGTATTGATTGTGTTGTCATCAGATAAACCAGCCCAGCAGCAGGAGCTCAGACATTTCATATAAACAAGCAAGAAAGTTCCAGTGGATATGGCTTACTTATATGAAACAACAGTCTGAACTCTGTAAAATCTCTTTACTAACACTTAAAGGAATGCTTTAAATAAATGACACGCTTCACAGCTTCATTGGCTTGTTTGAATAAGAGCCACCTGCACTGCATTCTCTCTCTCTTTATTCCAGTATGTCACACAGCAAACAGGACAGGCTGTATTACAGATATTTGTCCTTGTTAAAGAATTTGAAATGAAGCGCTGAAATTGAGTTTTCCCAGCGGTTGTTTGTGGTTTTAGTGGACTTTGACGTGAGGCGTCACCTGGAGATCATGATTTTTAACCAGCTCTTTTTGTTTTAGGCCTCAAAGTTAGAGAAGCAAAGCAGCATGCCTGAAAGTGACTATGACAACACATTCAATGAATCAGAGATGGAGGATTCGGGGTAAGAGCTGTTTTCCAGGGAGATATATGGAATTTTAGTTGATTTTATGTTGTATTTAGACAAAAATAAGCGTGTGTTTTGGCAGTAGAAATGATTTTTTTTTTCTGCAGTTTGTGCAGGAGGACAAGGCTGAGGAGCAGCGGCTGGATGGGTGAGGGCAGCTCCATCCCTGAGCTGGCAGACGCAGAGATGGAGACAGACCCCACGCTCCCCAGCACCGAGGACGTCATCCGCAAAACAGAGCAGATCACCAAGAATATCCAAGAGCTGCTGCGAGCTGCTCAGGAGAACAAACATGACAGGTCAGAGATCGAAGAGAGAAATGATGTTTGTTATCTGTTTTTTTATCTTTCATTTCCTTTCTGCCATTTTTAGCCCAGAGTTTCTCTTCCATTCATCATGATTCTGTTCAGCTGTGTTTATCTCCTGTCATTTCCTCTTTTTGTTTATCATCTTCACCCTACCCCCCCTTTCTACTTCCACTCTGCTCCACTGTTGTGATGTTGTTGTGATACCCCTTCCCCATGTGAGCAGACCATGTGAGCGTGAAGGTGTGCGCAGGCTCAGGCACAGCCTGGGATGTTTCAGCACTCTGGTGCCCTGGGCCGAGAAGGCCCCCCCTCCCCTTCAACCACTCAGCCTCCGGCCCCCTGACCCCTCCTCCTGGTACTCTGGCCTCTGTCCCTGCCTCCCAGGCACAGTTTCATTTTCCTCTCCCTCACAGTTCTGCCCTCACCCCTTCTCTGCTGTCTCACCTGCTAACACGCTGTCTCTCCCCCTGTGATGCAATCCTGAATCTTTTCTTCATCTGAAACTGTTTTTCTCCTAAAGTACTGACTTTAAGTAAGCTTCAGCTGTTAGAAGACATGTCATCCTTGCTGCGACTGACTTGCTTTAAAAATATGACACTATTACACAGGTTGCTGTTTCCACCGCTGAGTAGCAGATTTTTTTTTTTTACATGAAAAAGGAAAAACAAGAAAAGAACCTCAGCTCACCAGTGTTGTTTTTTTTAATAGCATGTTGTCCTGAAACTTAAAGATGACAGTGCACGGTGTGTTTTATATATTACATAGTACCTTACTCATATGACATGCATGTAAGAGCTTCTTTTTTACTTATGTATGTGTTATTTGATTTATTCATGGTATGTTAATCTAATCGACAATTCTCTTCTCCTCACAGCTTCATACCCTGCTCAGAAAGAATACATGTGGCTGTAACAGAAATGGCAGCTCTTTTTCCTAAGGTACGAAGGCACGTTTGTATAAATGTTGCTTGACAGAACAGCTCAGTTAGCCTGTTAATCTTTGAAATAAAAAATAAAAAATGTGTTATTTTGAGGATCTTAAAGCTCATACAGGTTAATTCCAAAGACCAAATACACCGATGTCTTAACTTTTTTAATAGCTGGGATTTTCTTTGACCATTTTTGGACATTAAATACCATGAATTTCTTCTTTTGTGCATTGCTTTGTTGTAAACGCCTGAAAAAAATCTGAGGGCTCACTGGTAGGTTGGCATTTATATTTTTAACTATACAGTTACTTAGAAAATGTTAAGATAACATGTTATACAGCGAACACAGAAGGAAAATAGCAAGCTAAATCTGGTACAAAGCATCTTTTCTCTTTTTGAGAATAATGTAATTTTGTACATTGTCCCTGACACAAATAAACTTAATAAACTAAACTAAACTATACACCACCAGAAAGCTCTGATTCTCAGGGTTCTGACCACGTTAACCATTCCACGGTAAAACCACCACAGCAGCCACAATAAATGCAGTTCTACTTTACTCTCCTAATTGTAATATCCCATCAAAAATGGTCCTGCTGCATCAGAAAGAGTCCACACAAACTTTTTAGTCCAAAACCATAATTACATCCATAAAGATAAAGGAACCTATTTTTTTATCTTTCAAACTTTCCATTGTTGTTCTCAACAGTCTACTGTATTTGCTGTAATAATGGATTTTTTTCCAGAAATTACTATCAATGCTCTATAGAAAAATGTCTACCACCCTTAGTTCTTTTTGGAGTCTCCAGTTTGAAAACATCTGGACTTTTCCTCATGAAAAAATGTGTAAAATACTTGGTTTATGCTCTGTTGTTATCATCTTTGAACCTGAACAAGAATGGCTTCAATCTTTTGGTCCACTTGAGTTTTCTAGCTAAAACCTCCCAACTACAGTCATCTACAGGTCTCTGTGTCACAGTACAGATTCAGAGAGGAGAAAAAAAAACTATTTTGTTTTCTGTAGTTTTACTCAATACCAGTAGGAGCTACAGTGAGTCTGACAGCTTGGGAAGCAACTTCAGAGTGTTACTTTTTTGTTTGTGCTTGTACTCCGAGTGGTTCAAACACAGCATTCAATTTAAAGTGGACATATTTTACCCTTTTAAGACAAGGTTATATTGGTCTCAGAGGTCCCCAAAACATACCTGTGTAGTTTGTTACTGAAAAAACATTCTAGTGTAGTTTTTTTTGCATGCCTTAAAACCCCTCTATTCCAGCCTTTCTCAGAACGAGCCATTTCTGTGTCTGTGGCTTTAAATGTTAATGAGCTGTTTGACTCCACCCCTGACCACACCCCTCTCAGGAAATGGATGTGGCACTCCTGATGTTACAATGTTACAGACTCTTTTATCCAAAGTTAAGAATCTGACTTGGATTTGAACCATCAATTTCCCAGATCAAAGTCAGCAGGGTAACCCACTGAGCTATCAAGCATCACAGCTGGCAGCTGAGAGGAAGATCAGGAGACGAGGGTGGAACTTTCTTCAAAGCGGGGAGGGCCAACCAAACCTGGGGGGCGGTGCTAACTCCCCACATGAGTCATGAGGGGAAAATCTGAGAATGGCTTGTTTCAGCACACATTTTCTGAAAGGTGGAGAAAGAGAGGGTGGAAGGAAATGGATTTTCTGGTATTTGAGAGGATTGTGGATAGGCCAGGGTCATAGATTTTGTTAGAAAAGCCTGAAAAAGTGATTTTTGCATAATATGTCCCCTTTAATTTGGGTATTCCTGGTTATGTGTTTTTGACTGATTTTACCCAGAATTCTTAGGGGTTAATATATTCTCCTTTAAAAAACCCTATGCTGTACAAAAATGTAACCCTAGGTTTGCCAAGACCCATGTGTTTCTTAAGAATCTGCATTAAACATTGTTCTTTTTGCATAAATCTGTTCATATTTCTCCATCAGTATTAAGATATTTAATCATTCCTTTACAGAAGCCGCGCTCAGAGACAGTCAGAGGCTCTCTGCGCTTGTTGACCTCGAGTGCCTACCGGCTTCAGAGCGAATGCAGGAAGGCGTTGCCCTCAGAGGGCTGTCCAGGACCGGACATGCAGCTTGTCACCCAGCAGGTCATCCAATGTGCTTATGACATTGCCAAGGCAGCCAAGCAGCTTGTGACCATCACCACTAAAGAGAATACAAACTAACAGCACTTACAGGCTGCGAAGCAGTCAGCCTCTCAGTTTTGTTCTTATATAAATATTTTTAATGATTTTGTTTTGTTGTTTTTTGTATTTGTGGTATATGCATGCATGTTTTTTAATTTATGAATCATTATTAAAATAATAAAAGCTAATTCTGGACACAACATGAGTTTTAGGGAAAAGGACAGCGACCTTTCTTAGAAATACCCAGATGATGTAATAGCACAATTTCTCATGAGATAAAAACTAAAGCTTTCACAAATCATGTTTAGCCAAAATGCAGCAGCTAGTCAGACTAGGAACTGTTATTCTTAGATTACTCACACAACTCAAGAAATAACAATCTTTAAAGTCCCTGTAAAGTGAAATCCAAACTTTGTGTCTTAACACACTAACTATGTTGGAATAAGGGTGCTGTAAGTATGTCAAAACACTGAGCTCTATGTGTGAGTGATTTTTTTATTGAAACTATTAGAAGGTATTTCACCTCTTTCCCGGTTTGGTCTTATTTGAGCATGGCAAATATACCTATCTGGGTGGGGAATTACCCCGTCCCCCTAGCATTACCTTATTAAAATCACAAAGCAGTTCATCTTAGTACAGTCTGTTGTTAGCTGATGTCACTGCCTTCATTGAAAGTTAACAGCAAGTTACATGCTGTGTGTTTGTTCATTGTGAGGTAAATTTCCCAAATCTATCAGCCACAGTGGTCTAGGGGTCATTAAAAGTATCTTTACAGATATCTGTGCCAGAATACAGTAAATTTAATCCCCAACCTCTGGCACAAAGCCAGGCAGCTTCACTCTGAACAGAAACATTTTCTTAAATTTGAGAGGATTTAATTTCTCATGAGGTGGTGTTCTCATTCAACCGACACACCCACACCATCCTAGAGCAGATATTACTGCCTCATTTTTCATGATTTTGAAGCTTGTTTTTATAAACTGAGATGTGTTTGTCATTACTGAAATTTGGCGTTGTGGTTCATAACACAGTAGCTTGACATACAACAAACCTAAAATAAATATTTTTAATCACTTTACAGGGACTTTAATCAATCCAAAACATGAAAAAACAAGAGAAGCACATTACAGTAGATCCACCTGATAATATTGGTAGCTGTATCAGTCCAAAGTCAGACATGGATGCTGAAAAGCCATAAATGTTTCATGAATCCATGCTAACACTCTTGTAGCTGATGTATCTAACTGTCATCAACTGCACTGTGCAGGCATTATCATCCTGCTAAGTTTAATGTCCAAAAACCAACTGACCATATTGCCAGCTTTGATTAATGTTGGGAACTTAACTCATGCACATGTTGTTGCTCTGTAATGCTAATGTTTCTGCATCCAAGAAGCTATTTATATGTTTGTCCTCTGTCCAAGTGTAATCCAGTCTGCAGTGCACTTGTTGCAGCTATTAATGTTTGCACATTTGTTAAGTCAGTGAATGCAACACTTGTTAAGGGGGCCAAAGTTATCTTCTTGACTGGTGCCAAGATGCTGTATTAATTTCTAATGATCGACCATGTTGCTAGCAGGCTCCTCACAGTTGGTTGTAATTCTGTGTTCTTGTGTGCCATTGCAGTGCTGGTGATGTTATGCAGAGCTAATAGCCATACTGTATGTACATCCATGTTGCTGCTAGTTTTGTATTTAAAGTGCAACATTTGGGATAGAAGCATAAACGTCTCATGTAAAAAAAAATGTGCAACTCAACATTCATCCTCAACGTGTTTCAGAGTTCATACTCATTTTAAAGTCTGATCAAGGTCAAGTTTCTCTCTGCACTGGAATGGCGTGCAGGGATGTATGTGATGCAGCTGTTAAATTGCTCTTGGAAAAATAATTATTTTCTAAATAAACTTAATTTATAACTAAGATTGTCTGATTTTGTATTTTGGTGTTTCAGCTTGTCTTGTCCTGACACATGATACAGATTTTATGTTTTATGAGTTTTATTGAAAACTGGCTACAAAATCAGAATAGAAAATACACACATCCATTGGTGCAAAATCTCAAACAGTTCCTCTCTAAATTTGCAAACAACCAGCATTAAATTACAAAAACAAAGATGACGCAGACTCACACCTACATTAATACTTCAGTCCTTTGACGGCAAGAAAGGAAGGACCACATTTTCAAATCAGTCATAAAAGAAGTGCTAACGTGCATTTAAGGCATTTTGATGAAAATGTTGATCCTCTACAAACTAAGTGAAAAAAAAAACATTTTACACAAATCTTAGGTAAGAAAATGGGGACAACATGCAAACAATGCATTGGAAATTTTACTCATTGAGGAAGTATGGCTTTAAAGTCTGCAATACTTGTATCAATTTATTTTTTCCTCCTTCAGTGTATGAATCCTCTCCTGTTTTCAATATCCTTCCTGATTCAGCAAGAAAGCAAAAACCAGGAAAGTGGACTGTAGGGATGTGAATACTTCTTTACATCAATCAAAACGTGAACTGTCCTTTAAAGCTAATAACATGTAGAAAAATACATCTCTCAATTCTGTTTTGATTTCATTCCAACCAGGTGCTCAAGTCCAGGCTGACCGAGGTCTGCTGTGAATCTGTAAGGAAAAAAAGGTTTCAATGATTTAAACATAAGAGATCTGTTTGTTGCATTTGGAACATATCAAGGATGATCAGCTTTCGTCAGAGTGGTTAAATATTTTACCCTCTCTTGGTAACCCCTCTTGGCCATCCTGTGGATCTCTTCCCTTAGCTCCTCCTCTTGGATCTGAAGAGCCTCCCTGTCCTCTTCCTCCTCCTGCTCTATCCTGCGCTGCTCCTCCAGCTGCTTGAGATGCTGCTGCTCCACCTACAGTATGCACATGACCACAGATTCACTGCAGTGAGACAGAAGGAGCTGCAATCCTAGCATTATTTCAGGAGACTCAGAGGAGGTAACTTTGATAATTAACTTTTAAAAAACTGTAATATGAGCTTACCTGAGCATTTATCTCTTGCATCCGTGCCGTCCTGCGACCCTCTTCCAACTCCACCTCTTGCCGTCTCATCTCCCTCTCCTGCTCCAGCTCCTGAATCAGCTCCTCTCGTCTCTTCAGGGACTCCTCCTGAGCTTCGCGGTTCTTCTTCACTTTCAGCTCCAGCTGCTTCTGTCTCTCCGCTAGCACCTTTCCAAGAGCAAGAAAAGAGAGTGGTTGCTTTGAAGTCCCATTTTTTGAATTACACTCCTAAAAAGTTCTGTTTGATTTGACACCAATTCACCTCTCTCATAAGCCGCTCTCTGGCTTTCCTCTCCTTCTCCCACTGTGCTTCTCGTTTCTCCCACACCCGTTGGGCTTCCTCTCTGAAACAGTATACAGTGGTTTTTATTTAAGAGGGCGCCCCTTCCAACAGTCAGATCTTATTGAATTTTTGTGCTCACCTGTGTAGGATTTCAAACTCCGCCTCCCTCTCCCGCTCCAGCTGGAGCTGCTCTTCAATCACACGTTTCATCCACGCAGCATCAGCGACGGCCCTTTCCCTCCGTTCAGACTCCATCCTCAAGTCCTCCTGCTCTCCCTCCAGCATTGCTGACAGGATCTGCCGGTCAGACTCCTGGTGGGAAAAGAAAAAGGTAAGGTATGAAAACAGACAAAATGGATTACACATAGATCAGAAATACACCACATCAAAAAACAGAAAGTAGACCAACCAGTTCTTCTTGCACTTGCTGGGCTCTCCTCTTCAGTTGAGCACGATATTGACGGATCAGGAAATGCCTGATGAAACACAAATCCAACGAATGAAGCATCACCTAACTTCAGATTGGGTTATCAACAAAAAAGAGCCACTCTTACCCCATCTCTGACTTCTTCCTTCTCTCCTCCACTTTCATCCTCTCCTCCTCTATTTTTTCCAGTTCCCATTGCTTCATCAGCAGAGCCTCTTGCTCCTTTTTGAGGCAAGTTGCCTAAAAATAAAATAAATAAATAAATCTGCAACATAAATTTTAAGAGTAGCTTACTAAGTGCAACTACCTCCTCTTCTCTAAGCTTCAGCTCTTCCATCTGCTTTTTAAGTTCCTCCGTCCTCTTCTGCTCCTCTATTTTCTTCTTCTCCTCTGCTTGCTTCATCCTCTCCAGGGCTTCTTTTCGGGCCCTCTCGTACTCGTTTTCGTAACGTTTCTTTTCCTCCTGCACAGCTACTTCTTGCTGCAAGAACAAATGAAGGGGACACGTACAGAAGGTGTCTAAACTTTCTCAATTATGCACCATGCTGAAGTGATTGACGAGAGTAGATTTCAGACTTGATACTGTGCACACAGATGAGAACGGTTTAATTAAAAATTGATTTGTAACATAAATAATTAGTCCGGTAAATAGATAATGACAGGGGTAAACTAAAGCAGGTTTCTCTCTGTGTGAAATAAAAAAGTGCAACTACAAACCTTAAGTTTGATAAAAGATATAAAGATCAAACAAACTTTCAGTTTCAAGATGGTTATAAAACACCTACATAAATCAAAACTGAATTGATTAGCCAGACAGTTGTGAACGTCTTACCCGTTTCCTCTCAGATATCTGCCCCTGCCATTGGCTGACAACATGATCTTTATGTAATGCTGACTCGACCTGTGGATGGATTAAAGGAACAGGTAGTGACAATGACGAAGAGAGATGGTGATGAACTTGAGCCTTAGCTGAAGGGATACCAGAACATTTCATTCTCTCAGGTTAACAGAAAGTCATGGAATATCCACATCACAAGTCCTATTGTTTTCAGGATTTACTGGATGACTTGCCAAAAAGTGTCTATTTTCCCTACAGGCAGAACTCTTAAGATGCACAGGATGATTGCATGCTTCCTAACAACATTTATCATTTCACCCACTGTCAGACTTTTGAATTATTAGTTAAGCCACCTCTCGCAGCTCTGGGTTGTTTTTCCTCCAGTGTTCCCTGAGAAGCTCTTGTGCAAGCTAGAGATAAAAAGGAAAATAAAACAATGTTTCAGATTAATGTTAAAGTAAAGAAACTATGATGTAGTGCTTAAAGGGAAATGTCTAATTCAACACAGCTACCTTCTTTCTTCTCTCCTCTCTTGCTGTGCGAAGCTCTTCAGTTTTCTGCACCAACCCGCCCGCCAGTGTTCTCCTGTCAGGCACCACTCCTCTGAGCTCTGCCTCCAGCTGGTCCTGCTCCTCTTTGAGCATGGCCCTGAGCCGATTCCTGCGCTGCTCCAAGCTGGCCCTCTTTTCCTCCTCCAGTGTCTTTTTATGGTATGCTGACATACTGACAAAGCAAAGGTAAATAAAACTGAGATATTTTCTCCGGTATCAGCTAAGGCTAATAAAACTGATGATAAGAGACTGCACCACAGAAAAAATGTTACGAGATGAACACCTGCATGATGTCAATTTAATTATCACATCTGCTCTAAGGAAAAAAATGAAACGTTATGTTGTTTTGAGGACATTCACAAAAATATTCAATCCATCTACACTATATTCAACAAGAAACCAACAGAGGTGGAAAGAAACTCAAATTACTGTAACTGAGTATTTTTTGTGTATTTGTTTTTTAAGTACATTTTGAAATCATTAATTTTGCTTTTACTTAAGTATATTTTGGGGTAAGTAGTGTACTTCATTATGTTTTAAAAAGCATCAAATGCTGAGTAAAAAAACAGAAACTTAAAGTCAAAATGAGGCAGTTCTAGCATTCTGTCAACAACGTAACACCGCAAGTAGTTTGGCTGTGATTTCACATGACAATCAGAAGCACAGATAGAGATAATGATCCCTTATCTCATCCAAAAACAGTGTTGTATTTTACTTTAATATAAAGATGTGACTTTATCTCAACATGCTGTTGTTATTGCCAATACAAAAAGATCACAGTTTGCTGTATAAATCTTCAGATGCCACTTAGTACTCAGTACTTTAAGTAAACTTTCAATAAAATACTTTTTACTTTTACTTAAGTAGATTTATTGGCCAGTAATTTTACTTCTACTGAAGTAAATTTTAACCAAAGTAACTGTACCTTTACTTGAGTACAATGGTCTTGTACTTTTTTACCTCCACCAAGGAAGTTATGTGATCAGCACGGTTTGTTAGTTTGTTTGTTTGTTTGCTTGTTAGTTTGTTAGCAACATAACTCAAAAAGTTGTGGACGGATTTAGATGAAATTTTCAGGAAATGTCAGAAATGGCATATGGAATAACTGATTAGATTTTAGGAGTGATCCGGATCACCATCTGGATCCAGGAATTTTTTAAAGGATTCTTTACTATTGGGAGATAGGGCTAATGGTGGAGGTCTGAGCTCTCCGAGTGCTTTTCTTTCCCTCTGGAAACTAACTGTTGATAAACTGGCATTAATAGACACAATAACTAACTGTTTATATTTATAAAATAAGAGGAAGGTAAAAATGTGTATTCATAAATTTCCTCAGTTTATCAATAGCTGGATTTACTGAACTTGATTAGACTCCTTTAAGAGAACTGTTATAGACTATATTACATAAAACTGATTTACTATTATTGATTTTCCTAATCAAATAAAAACAAACAAATATGTCAGTCCTTTGCATCAGTCTCCTAGTATGGCAGCTAAAAACATTTTACTAATAAGGGAGCAAAAAGACTGGACACTGAAAGACCGGAAGAAGGTGTTGTGCACCGATGAGTCCAAGTTTGAGGTCTTTGGATGTTACAATGTTACAATGTAATGTCATTTAGCAGACGCTTTTCTCCAAAGCGACGTACATTCGAGAGCAGAGGAACAGAGGAACATTTGTGAGTTGCATAACAAATGAAAAGGTGCAAGAACAGTGCTTAAAACCATCGGTCAATCAAGGTGGAGGCGGTGAAATGATCTGGGGGTGCTTTGGAGGTGGTAGAACAGGAGATTTGTACAGGGTGGAAGGGACCTTGGGAAGGAAGAGCTATCACAAGATTTTGCATGCCATGCCATACCCTGTGGAAAGCACTTGCTTAGGGCCAATTTCATCCTACAACAGGATAATGACCCAAAACACACCTCCAAAATGTCTACAAAGTATTTAAAGATAAGCAGTCAGCAAGGACTCTGGCTGTAATGGAGTGGCCAGCACAGTGTTTAAATCTGAACCCTACTGGGCTGTTGTTAGAGCAGCTTAACCATATGGTACTAAGGGAGACTCTATCAAGCCAATCCATCATGTGGGAGATGCTCCAGGAAGCATGTGGTGAAATCTCATTAGATTACCTTGAAAAATTGACTGCTAGAAGGCCTAAGGTCTGCACAGCTGTAATTGCTGCAAAAGGTGTTTTTTTTCTATGAAGGCAAAGTTTAAAGAACATTTTTCATCAAAATCATTATATCTAACTCTGACAGAGTCAGCATGTCCAGTTCATTGGCTGTATTTACTATTCAGACTAATTTCAAAAGTTTTTCCATGGAAAACAAGAAAAATTCCAAGTGATCCCAAACTTTTGAGCGGTAGTGTATTTATACATATATATATATATATTTAAGTAATCAAAAATGCCACTCTTCACTCTTCATTTTACAGTATGAATCCCTGCCTCTTTAAAATATCTAGTTACATCAGCTGTGAAATGTTTATGTCATATATAAATGTATTGTTTTATTTGTTTATTTCTGATAACTTCAGAGCCATCTATGGACAATAAAAAGGAGCACAAGCTTGCAACCCCTCATGACCCCTACTATCATATCAACAATGAATATAAATGAGGAAGTTATTACGTTCCTCATTATTACGTTTCTTGGATTTCTGGAGTAGTTAAATAAATTTTCTTGTGACAAAGTCAGTCCAGCTACACCTGGTGATTTTACCTCTGCTGGTAAGACTGTCTGGAGCTCCATACTTCCTGTTTGTGGCTGCGGACACTCTGCTCTTTGAAGTACTGAGCATGAAGCTCCCACTGCTGCCGCCACCGAGCCTCCTGCTCCCGCTGCCGGGCCAGCTGTCTGGCCAACATCCGGGACCGGCTGGGCATATGGGTTGAGAGGGTAGGCAGAGCCATTGACCTGTAACATAAGAGAAGTTCAGCATAATCAGCCAATTTAGTCCCAGCAAAGTTAACATGTTAAAAACAAATCATGGTCAACATACACACAACTTTATATGTTTGTAAGGTCGGCGCTTAAGTCCTCCCATTCATGCAAAAAAGAGAAACATGTTGTTTACATGCAATTTTCATAGTGTTTCTAGGCATGTAATGTTAATTGATAATGGACATGAAACGAAAATCGACACATTTTCAACGTACAATTGTTAACAATGCTCCGCTTTCTACCCGGGACGCTTAAGTAGTTACAGAACGTTGTAGCTCGATATATAATACTTTCGTACCTTGTGTTTGATGAATTGAGTTGCCCTCTCTCGATATCCAAAAACAATCTGTCGATATTTTGCTCTTTAATCAAGAAAAATCGCCTTTATTCCATCCTGCAGCTCTCCTTAGTAACCAAGACATTTCCTAGTTACTCCCACGCTACGGAATGCAGTAAGGGACAAAACTGTTTAACGCTTCAAGTCGAAACGTGTGTTCTCTGACGGTGTCGTTTAGCGAAGTTTCCTTTGTTCAACAACAAAATTAATAATTTATAAAGCATAATGATTAATAGCTTTTTTTCTGCTGATAAGTTATGTACATTTTGAGAGGAATACAAACTTTTTTGTGAATGTTTTGGGTTGTTGTAGTTTTTTAATGGACTTCTGTGTCTGCTAATAAAGCTGATGATGATGATGTTTTGACTTTATAAGGTAGTTACATGTATAATTACTTTTTTTAATGACAGCTACATGTGTAATTACGACTTGCATGACTTTTCTACCTTCCATGTGTGATGCATTGTTTGGTCTCTTCGCGGTTTTAACATAGAAATTAAAAGAAAGACAAAAGCAAAACCAGAATGGCCCACTTTTGCTTTTTTTTTTTTTTTTTCAAAATCAGACGCGGGCTTAAGTGGAGCAAAACGAAACTTTAAGCAGATATAATCTATTCTAACGGTACTTTTCTAAATATTCCGTTTAACTCCATTAGTTGGCAGTAATGCAGCATGTAGGATCAAGCAGAGGAAAACCAGTGTCAGCTGATTACAACACATCAGCTGCCGGCTTCTTGTGATGGTTCTCAGTTTGTGCTGAAGCCTTAAAGTTTCTTTTACCCGACATGTGGCGAAAACCCAAAACTAACATCAATAAGTCGATCCTACGAGCTGTCATCTGGATACTTCACCAAGTATGGATTCAGTGTAGGTGACTAGATGTGTGCCTGTGTGTGGTTCGTGTATGTGTGTGGGTGTTTTGTCTCTGTGTGGGGCTCCTCGTGGTGTCAGTGTAAATCTTCAGAGGAGCTCTGACAGGCTGCTGCTGTCATTGCAGAGGCAGGAGAGTGTCCAGAGCATAGAGATGGCTCTGCTAATGGAGCACCAGTTCAGACAGCTGCCAGCTGACAGGCAGGTGGAAACAAGACCGTTTCTGGAGGCTGTGTCATACCTTCCACCCTTCTTTGGTGAGTGAACTTTCCACAGTGTGACACAGTGTGTAGGTACCACTTACAATCCTGAATATGAAGTTATATGTGGAAATAGATGTGAAAAAACCTCTCAGATGTCAGTGACTGCAGAGAAGCTGGACACATGTATGTTTGAGTTTTCAGAGATGTACAGAGCAATTATGGGCAGACTGAAGGCACTAACCGAGAGATATTGAATTTGATCATTCAGATTCATAACTCCATAGAATTTAATAGACACATGAATACTTGATTTTATCAGAAAGAATTCCCCTTGCATGGATGCGTTTTCAAATGTGCTAACTTTCCTCTGTGAGCTTTGATTAAAAAACAGAGAGCCTGCTGTGAGAGAAATCTGTTTAAAACAGGTTTAATGACATGATTTTGCACTTTCTAAATGATCTTTTTTTGTATTGAATTTCTCCATCAAGCTCACCACAATCCTTTATCATGCATAATTTAATCAACTGGTCTGGATTTAAAGTTGTGAAAATGGATTAGTACGGTGTTGAGTTCCCCATGCCCATTCACGGGCGCCATGGTGCATCAGGGCATCTTTGTCCCGCTTCATTCTGTATTAATATGCCAAAGGCCCTCTATTGAATTTGCCATGTGAAACCCTTGAGAGGAACCAAGTCTGCTGTCAGTATCAAGCTCTTTCTTCCTCTTCACTATTGTTTATCCTGACCTATAAATTTGTTGGCCAACTTTCCTACATGCTATTAAAACTCTGTATGCTCTCATAGTAAACTCACACCGGCAATTAGTTTGTCTAATTAGACTCCTTCATAAGGGATGTCTGGACAGTGTTCCATCTGTCCCCTTTTACCTGTTTTGGCAGGGCATCTCACTCTACTGTAGTGGTTCTCAACTGGTGGGTTGGGACCCAAAATGGGTCACGGAGACATTTTCAGTGGGTTGCAAATGTGTTTATGGGGACAAAAAGTCCATAAAGCATGTTTTAAATATGTTACGTTAGTTTCTTAGTTCTAACATGCTGTGTGCTGTCTTAGGTCCAAACTAGACAATTAATCATTAAATAAATCCATAGGTTGAAAATGATTAGAAATTTGGGTTGTGAGTTTGTATTAGGACATTAATGGTGGGTCCTGAGGCTGGAACCACTGCTCTACTGTAGTAACCTATAGGCTGTTTGATAAACCCATTTCATGGATATACTTCACATTTTTCTGGGAAACCTCCCATACAAAGTGTTTGCTAGGGGCAGAACTTTTCAAAAAAAATTCTCACACTGTCACAGTCATGACGGGACAATCAGAGCAACAAAACAAAATGAGGTGGCAATATGCACAACTCCAGTACTAACCTGAGCTGTACAGGCTAGCGCTGCCGTATCTTATGAATGGCGGAGCTTATCGATGAATTAAATTTATGCCAGAGCTGGTCGGGAGACATGCAAAAACAGCTGTCAGTGTGGCTCTTGCCCTCTGTTTTGATAAATAAATGTGGCCTAGTTCTTAAAAAAACTGCAGCTATATTATAGCTATCTAGCAACCTAAATTCAACAGGAAACTGTGCCATTTCAGTAATGTTTTCAAAATAATGCCTTCATATTTTACAAAATTCTTTCAGAGCTTCTTCTGGTAACCCTAATATTGACTATTGCATTATGGGTACCTTTAAACTATGATGTGCTCCTTCCACTTAGTTGAACATCTACTTCAAATTTGGTGGGAGGATCTCTAAGACCCTAAAAAAGTTGTAAGCTGTAAATTCATGAAAATGTCCATGGAAAATTACCAAAATTTCCTGGGAAAACTTCTATAACATTCCAGGAAAATTCCATCAAATTTTCTAAAAGTTCCAGAATTTCAGTGTGAAATTCCTGAAAATAATCAGTAAACATGTCTTTCACCATTTCCTTTTTGGGGCACTTTCTAAGAAAATTTCCAAAGTGTCAAGGAAAATTCCTCTAAATCCATCCATCCATTTTCTTGGTGGCAGCAGGCTAAGCAAGTCCATGCAGACATCCCTCTTTCTGGCATAACTTTCCAGCTCTTCCAGGGGGATTCCAAGGTGTTTCCTGGCCAGATGAGAGGCATAATCCCTTCAGAGAGTCCTGGGTCTCCCCCAGGGTCTCCTTCCTGCTTGATGTGCCTGGAAGACCCCCAGAGGGAGGCAACCAGGAGGCATCCTGATCAGATGCTTGAACCGACTCAACTTGCTCCTTTCAAGGCGACGGAGCAGGAGTTCTACTTCAAGCTCTTTTCTGATGTGGCTCCTCACCCTATCTTTAAAATATTCAGGGAAATTACCAAGAAGGTCCCCAATAAAAATCTTGCACATTTTTATTGGCAATTTGGGGGGGGATAAAAGGTCCCTCAAAATTTAGACAACAGTTTCTGTATATTTCTACTGAAATACCCAGAGGGATTCCTGAAATTTTGGGGGAGAAGTTTCAATCAGAAAAAAATAGTTTTAAATTTTGAAGATTTAAAGTAAATCCACCACCACAACCTCACCCCAAAGACTAAATAAAAATATGCAAATATTGTGTGCAGACATTTTCGTTAAAAGATTCGTCATCATAATGCCATAGAAGGGGCCAGTATCAGCTCTCTTTTACACTCGTCAGACTGATTCTAATGTCCCTTGTATGGACTGATGTAGCCTTTCTGCAGCAGGTGAAGCACAGCCTGTGGCTGTAACACACCTTATTGTGCACCAATTTCTAACGGCCCTTGGAAGAGACTAGATATTGTCGAGTGCAGCACAAAAAGAGGATGTTTCGGTAACAAGATATGTTGCCATCATCCTGTTGTCGAGGCTTCTTATCAGCTCAGTAGAGTGGACCATCATGAGTAGTTTCCTCTGACAGCTCAGGTTCTGAAAGGTGTCTGTTGTGTCGGTTGGTCAGTTAGGCACCCTGTGAGGTCTGGGCTTGGACGTTTCATTGTTTACTTTCCTGTTGTCAGATAGGCAGGTCCTGCTCTAGTAGCCTCATTAAAAGGCATCAAAATAATGATACTGCTCTGTTGTGTCTGTGTAAACAGCAGGAATAAAGGCCTGATAAGCTTTACCTCCATGTTTGTTGTTATTGTATGTAAGACAGGTGGGTATTTTAGGTATTATAGGTAAATGAAAATGAGTGAGTATTTCACTAGAAGTTTAAATAGCTCCAGTTCTTTGTGATAACTCGTTCAGATGTTGTTAGAGGTGCAAAAGCAAACACTTGTGTTTTTTTGGGGCATTTTTGTGCCTTTATTTGATAGAGGAGGTTAGTGGATATAGTCAGAAACAGGGACAAGAGCAGGGGAAAGACATACAGTAAAGGGCCTCAGGCTGGATTTGAACCTGGGCTGTCCACATACATGGGGTGTGCTTTAACCACTCGGCCACCTGCGCCCCAAAGCAAACACTTCTTGAGCACACTCATGAGTGAAGCATGACATTTTGATCTTGAAAAGTTAATAAAACACATATTTTCAGTGTGGTATGCTTTGGATCAGTTCCCTATTTTTTTTTTTTTTTTTTTTAACGATTGCAAATTAGGAAGATGTCATGTATGAATTGATGTAATCAAGTCAGGTGTTGGACAGATGCTGTTTCTATGTTATTTAAAAGATGTTGAGAAGCCCTACGAGGTGTTTATTCTTTAGCTCAATAGTTTTTGTTTGCATATACTATGTGTAGTTTTGTCTTCTTAATTCCCAGTCATGCAGTGTTAAAATATTCCTCCTCAGACTGCCTGGGCTCTACCATTTTTGCACCAATCAAAGCGGACATTTCTGGAAACATTCTAGTAAGTTTGATCATTTGCTCATGAGTGCTGAGTTAATCCATCACTATGTTCCTACATCACTCTAGCAGTAAGATGCACTTTTTAATTTTCTTTAAATAGAAAATCAAGGCCATTTATGACAGCAACCCAGGTCGATTCAAGACACTCCAGCAGATTTTGGAGGCAGAAAAAGAGATGTATGGAGCAGAATGGCCCAAAGTTGGAGCAACACTGGCACTTATGTGGCTAAAAAGGTTTGAGAAATATCATATTTCAGAGGTAATGTATTATTTGTATGGAAACCCATTTCCGCCACTTAAAAACGAAAAATGTGCAAGCAAGGTAATTTAAAAAAAAAAAAAGAATCCTAAGTGTTAACTATGAGATAAAAAGTCATAATTATGAGATAAAAAGTCAAAATTATAAGATAAAAGTCATAATTATGAAATGAAAAGTCATAATTATGAGATCAAAAGTCAAATAATGAGATAAAATCAAAATTAACACATAAAAGTCAAAACTCTGAGATAAAAGTCATGATTATGAGATAAAAAGTCAGAATTATGAGAGAAAAAGTCATGATTATGAGAGAAAAGGCAAAATTATGAAATAATAAAGTCAAAATGATGAGATAAAAGTCAAACTTATGAGATAAAAAGTCAAAATTATGAAATAAGTCATAATTATAAAAATCACGTCATTAAAAAGTCATAATGATGAAATAAAAAGTCATAATTCTGAGATCAAAAGTCAAATCTATGAGATACAAGTCATAAATATGAGATAAAACGTCATGATTATGAGATAAAACGTCAAAATTATGACATAAAGTCAAAATTATAAGATAAAAAGTCATGATTATGAGATAAAATTCAAAATTATGAGATTAAAAGTCACAGCAATGAGAAACAAAGTCATAATTATGACTTTTTATCTCATAATTTTTATCTCATAATTTAGACTTTTCATCCCAGTTCTGACTTAATATCTCATAATTTTTATCGCAACTATGACTTTTTAATCTAGTAATTATGACTTTTATCTCATTATTATGACTTTTCAATTCATAATTTTGACTTTTTATCTCAAAATATATAAACTTTTTATCTCATAATTGTGACTTAGGATTTTTCTTTTTTAAGAAAAGCCTTACTTTCACATTTTTTTATTTTTTTTTTTTTTTTTTTTTTTTTTTTGCAGAAATGGGCTTTTCAATAGTTGTCTGTATGATAATAATCAAGTCTTTTTAAATCATCAACCAGGGGACTACGATTTATTCAAGTCTTCCTCCAGAGCCTGGCAGAAGGTGAAAAGGATGAAAACAACCCAAACCTCATTCGAGTTAATGTCACTAAAGCTTACGAAATCGCACTGAAGAGGTATCATGGCTGGTTGGTGCAACAGCTGTTCAAGGTGAGTTTAGATCTTTTGTTAAATAAGAAAAACTACTCATCAGAGAAAGGAGGATTGTGACTTTAAACAGTTGTACCACAGTTCACAGACAATGCTAAAACTATGATTAATGCCTGCTTGTAATTGCTTTTTTTAGGCAGCTCTTTATGCAGCTCCATATAAGTCAGATTTCCTGAAAGCACTCTCCAAGGGTCGAGATGTCAAAGAAGATGAATGCTTGGAAAAGATCAGAAAATTCCTTGTTAACTTCACTGTCACAGTTGATGCTATTTATGAGATGTACAATAAAATGAATGCTGACCTGGATTATACAGTGTGACTGCAGGACGCTCTGCTTTCCTCCAGTGATCCAAAGTTTATAGTCATTTACATTCTGTTGTCTGCAGCCTTACATGGCTCTCCTCCAGATCAGTAGACAGCTCACAGTGCTCACATTTCTGATACTCTGCTGCTTCACATCCAGTGTTTGTGCACTTAACTTGTCTGTGTGCCTTTTCTGTTGTTTGACTCTGAAGTGAAGCAGATGCAGATTCAAACTCAGTATTTCTTTGTTGATTATTCAAAGAGTTGCCCATCTTTACAGGAACTACTGTTTAAAAGCAGCACTACTACATTCATCTAAAATAGTTTATAAGTGATTATACCAGGAGTGAAGCCAGGACTGACACAGATAGAGAAAGTGAGACGTCATTATATTTGATGCACCACATCATATCCCATCAGTGCATCAAACTGAATGTTATATTCATCTGTATCTGCAAGTACAAACCCCAATTTTAATAAAGTTGAATGCACAGATATTTATTGTTCAACTAAAACACTTTATTTATGTATGTTTTAAACATGTTCCAAAAAAGTTGGGACACATCCCATTTATCACTGTGTTCCATCACCTTTTCTTCTAACAACTCTCTGTAAGCATCTGGAGACTGAAGACTCTCATAACCAAAGTAAAGAAAGTCAAATTCTCTCCCCTGCTTGCTAGATGTACACCTGTGGATAAAATTGTTGGTACCCTTCCGTTAAAGAAAGAAAAATCCTAACTTTAAACCAACAAAAGTGATAATAAATACAAAATTACTGAAAATTAACTTATGAAAATCAGACATAGCTTTTGAATGTAGGTTCAACAGAACAACAGACTATTAAAACTGGCCTTGACAAAAATGATGGAAAATCTAAACACTGGTGGTGGTGTTGATGAGGGATGCAGGATCAGATGAGTAGTAGACTTCTGAGAAGCTGGCCCAGGAAACCAATGAGGTGGCTTGGAGGAGGAGACTGAGGTATGCAGGTTGAGATGAGCAGAAGACCTGTGAGGATCTGGACTAAATGCTGATGAACTGAATGGAGGTAGCTGGGGTGGAGGAAGGTTGCAGTATCCATACTGAAACCACCAGCTTACTGCAGGAGAAAGGATGACTGATTTAAAATGACAGGTGCATGATGATTAGCTCAGTACTTAAGAGAGTGAATGCCCATAATCAGCTGATCACCAGAGTTGGAAGAGAGAAAGCAGGGAGAGAGATGAACGAGTGGTGACTAATGAATGAGTAGAAACAGTCTTCCTGCATGAACTTTTGCTGAGCTCTGACCTTTATACTTCAGGTCAGTCCATCACAGATGAGCTCAGGTCCAGAGATGTCGGCAGCACGTCTGGATGTTGTTGATATTTGGGTTTTACTTTGCATGGTTAAGTTTTAGCTTACATTTTTAGAGGGAGCAATGCCCTGTGTTGACTTAAAATAGTTTCTTGAATTGTTCCAGAGCCCAGGTTGTGAAAGCCACCACAAAAAAGATGTCTTTTTTTTATGCAGTTCTGCATAAGCAAGCCAAGGTCACAGACAAATGACTGGAAAAGGATTTGCAAATCACTGGATATGTTATTTATTTCAAATTTTACACAATGTCCCAACTTTTTTGGAATTGGGGTTTGTATGTGTTTCTTTGTACCTTGTATTTAGTGTTACCATCCACTTTTTTAGGTAAACTTGTTAAACTGCCGATTAACATAGATAGCTAATCAGCCAATCACGTGGCAATAACCAGTAGACTTGGGCATGCAGACATGGTCAAGGTGCTCTGCTGCAGTTCAAACCAAGCATCAGCATTAAGGAGAATGAGAATACTGTGAAATTCCTATTCTTTTCCGTTCTGTGATCAAGTTTTAACATGAAACTGAATGTTATTTTCTTTCATCCTTAATGTCCACTGGTTATTTATCACAGAAGACTATCTGATGTCAATTGAAGCTCAAATGATGTTTCACTGTGTGTGTTTTCCAAAAAAAATAAATCCTGTGTAACCTACACTAACCATCGTTTTCGATATTGTGTGCAACATTGCTTATGCAGTAAGAAAAACAGCTCCTCTCCTGTGCATCAGTTTTTCTGCACCGTTGTTCCTGATACCTCTACGATCAAGTCTTTCTTCGCTATGGCTAATTGTACTGATTTGTTTCCAGTTGGTTTCATTTAGGGGCAAAAATTCTACTTTCTACCTTACAACAGTGTATCATCTTCAGATCCCTCTGCAAGAGCTCAATTTTTGTTTTGAAATAATGTTTTTAGAAGTCTCAGAAAAACTGAAGTTTGACATCTACAGTTACAGCTCCTCTGAGGAGAGGCCTTACAGCTTTATTAGCTCTACATCAGCTTATAAAGGACCTTATCTAAAGATTCTCTTGTCACCCATTTATTCTGTAAATATCAAGTGCAAAACTTGAAAAGATTTTAAAAGTATGTGTACTCGTGCAAATTTTTACCCAACACTCCACTGCAGTTCAAAGGGATGCACTGAATTGTCTTTTACCTGAGGGCTGTTTTAGTAATATGAAGGACCCAGGCAAATCCAAGTATATGCCCCTTTTCTCTTTAGCTAAAAGAAATCATAATAAGTCAATAAAACATTTTGGAACCTCTTTTTCAGGTGGTAAAGCTGGAGAATTATAGTTCATACCCAAATACCAAACATATGCATTCATCACCACTTCAAAGAGCATCATAACTTAAAATTACCACATTCAAATAATACTGATTTGATTTAATTTGAATTTTGTCAGGCATAACTAACGAACATTAAAGATATGCTAACTATTGATGTGATATCTGTTCTTCTGCAGCAGATCATATATTTTTATCAGCATGACTACGTGCCATTCTACTACACAGTAATCCACCATGCAGTTGATGGTTCAGTATGTTAAGTCTAGCCATAATTTAGCACTTAAAGACATTTTGTGGCTTTTAAAGTGTCTTGCTGCCAGAGGGAGAGATCTTCCCAATGTTTTTTTTTTCTTTTTTTTTTTTGGATAATCAAAATCTATTTTCTTGGGACATGTGTTAATTATTGAAATACATCTAAGATGCACGGCCTGCATTCAGGGCTGGACTGGTAAACTGGCATTTTTCAGGTGGGCTGATGCACTTTAGGGACTTATGACTTTGTTGTTGCTGTTTTGCTAGAATTTCTTACTTTTGATGTAATTCTACTTGAGTAAGGATATTTATTGTGTCCACCATATTGAGCTCTGGCAGTGCTTCTCAAAGTGTGGGCTGCGGCCCTCTGGTGGGCCCCAGAGGTACTGCAGGTCGGCAGTGAGAGGTCATTACAGTAACTATAATTATTATTGCTTAAATGTAAATTTCATTTTTAATGATGATTAAATTACTTGTTTACATGTTTATTTATTAATCCCCAGAACCAATAAAACACTGCCAGATTTTTTTTTTTTCTGATGTCGAAAGGAGTGATAAAGTTGCTGGTGACACTCCATTTGACATCCTTATATTCCATTTGAATTTATTAGTGTTTTTGGAGACATTCACACTACTCTGAAAGAATTTGGGAGTTTAAATCAAAGTACATTTTAAGATAAAAATATTAGAAAAGACAGTATAGGCGACTTTTATGGCATTTTGTGACTCCCCAAATGATTTTAGTAGCATTATTTTTTCTAAAAACAAAGCATTGGCATTGATCTCTTTCTCAAATCTGGTTGTGGTTTATATAATTTTTGGAAATGTCGAAAATGTAAACAATAAAAAGGTCTTGAAATATTTCATGGCGGCGCAGTGGTTAGCGCTGTTGCCTCACAGCAAGAAGGTGGCTGGTTCGCTTCCCGAACAGGGCCTTTCTGTGTGGAGTCTGCATGTTCTCCCCCTGCATGTGTGGGTTCTCTCCGGGTACCCCGGCTTCCTCCCACCACCAAAAAAAGCTCATTAGGTTAATTGATCACTCTAAATTGGCCGTAGGTGTGAATGTGAGCGTGCTTGGTTGTCTGTCTCTATATGTTGTCTGTCTCTATATGTCAGCCCTGCAATTGACTGGCGACCAGTCCAGGGTGTACCCCGCCTCTCACCCAATGACAGCTGGGATAGGCTCCAGCCCACCCCCGACCTGGAATGGAATAAGGGGTATAGAAATGGATGGATGGATAATGAATTTATGTGGAAGATTCACTTGAATTAAATCACAGGGTAAAAGGGAGTCTTTCATGATATTTTATTCTTTTTAGATGCACATTTACATCAGTCAGTCTGCTGCTGTCAAAGACTGTAACTAAGGAAATTTTGTCCCTAGTATTATTTCATTTTAGTTTTTCAAAGCACAGACTTAAAATTCTTTTTTAAAACTTAGGGTTCGTTTTATCTTAGTTAATTATAATGATTTTAACAATTAATTTTAGTTAACTAATAGTTTTAATTAATTATAATTAGCTTGCTATAGACACGTAGTACTTACTATTATGTAAAAAGTCACTTTGTTGGAAATGGAAACAAAAGATTGGGGCACTGGCCGTTATGGAGACAACAGCAGCATCTAGTGGACTTCACTGGTACTGCAACCCCCACTTCCTCCTCGGTTTTCCAAATCTCAGGAAAAGTTAGTGAGCGGCCACTTTGTCCCACCCTAAATCTGTGAAAGCATCCGTTGTTCTGCGGGGTTTTACCGAAGCTCAGACTCACGAATGAGTGAAACAAACCTGAAGAGGAGGCAGACAGCGCTCAGCTCTGGAGAGATAAACTCAAGACTTTCAGAGAATGGCGAAAAACGGCGGAATATTTTGCCTTTTGGGAAACAGAAAATAAGACCTGAAGATTTAATCGAGGTAAGTTACACCACTGATCTGTAGTCTTTGAATATATTCTACATTATGTATGAATATAGTTTAAAAAAAAATTAACGGTATGTAGCCCAAACTCACCATAAAAATTGTTTGGTTGGTAGTTAGACTCTGGTTGGCAGGACAAAGTCTACTTCTGTCTTCATGTCAGTATAGTTAAACATGTTAACACAATATTGTAGTGAATATCGGTATTTCATATTGTCACAATCAAATTAAAATATGTACGTTTTTCACGTTGATTTACATGATTCTCATGTATAATCCATCTATCAATTTGTTTAATTTTTTCAGATCAGTAATATTATTTTTTAAATTTTAATATACCTATGTTTCATGAAAAATTTGGATTTTTTTCCCTCTAGTTATTATGTTGCTCCTGTTGGAGCCTCCACCCCCCCATGCTCTGGATATTGTCTCCCATCAGCAGTGACAGAACAGGAAGCCCCACATCTCTGGGGAAGAGTTAGAGTCACTCAAACTGAGACTTCCACAAGTAGATTTCCTCTCCCTGAGTGGATCATAAGTGATCTTGGATGCTGTTTTGTAATGATCCAGCCCCATCTTTCAGACAGCTTTAATACTAGGTGGGTGCTCTCTGCCCCCAGACGCCTCCACCTCACAACTCAATCCCTCCCTCTCTGTCTGTTAGAATAGTTGATCAAGGGCAGCCTCTCTTTGTTCCTCTTTTTACTATCCGATGCCCACTGAAGTGTAATGGCACGATAATCCCGTGTGTCAGACAGGGATGTGAGTCATGCTTCCCCCTCAGGACCCCAGCTCCCCTGTTTGTGTTGCTCCTTTGCAGTGCAGTCTGGCTTACATAGGTTGTCAGTGTCATGAACAGGAACTCAGGAAAAGGGTGGAGGGTTGTGAGGTTGTCATGTTGTACATGCTCTCTGCTGCAGAAATCAGTCGAGTATTGACTCAGTTTCTATAAGTTAGCAGACAGTTTGTGTAAATCTGCATACTACACAGAACAGCCAATGAGAGGCCAGACTCACAGACACACTATTGGTGTTGGCATCTGTCCTGTCCTTTTTTTTTTTTTTTTCACTTCATCCCCTCCTGAAATAACAGAGCTCTTTCTATAGCACCTACTGTAGGAGCAACAGATTTCTTCATGTACCTTTATATCAGTCATGCCTGTGTATTTTACACTTTCTCTCTGTTTCTCTAGGACGGCCTCATGCTTCAGCATCATTTCCAGTCTCCCCTAAAGAGGAATTTGGCACATAACTGTGATAAAAGGGATGAATGAGGTAGAGATTGTGCAATGTATATCCATAAACCTTCTGTAGACCTTAAATGGGATGTCCTAAAGTTCTTTTGGTGTTTGAAGTCATTATAAAATTCTGTATTACTTTATTTTGTAATATAAATGCGTTATGCCTGTCCTCATAACTGCTGTGTATGAACAAAAATTTACGTAATCACTGCTATTTAAGGTTTCCTGGAAGTGGGCCTAACCTAGAGCAAAGGTCAACCTTTAATAGCCTCAAAATGAGTGAAAGAAAATGAACTGAATGTACGTAGAACATATGCTGTTATACATATGTTAATAAACTTCTTTTTGTTCATTAAGTGCCAACATACTTTTCTCCACAAGGCATTTTCAAGACTGCTGTCAGTGTTTACACAGGACGTTTCTGCCTGTCTAAAAGTCACTTAAACTGTTTTCTTGTTTTTATGTCAGGGCCGCTCTGCCATACTCCGAAGGTGCCACCTTGTCTTGTCCAAGGCTGACACCCTCGACTCATCTGCCAGAGCTACTCTCTCTGTGGACGATGGCAGTGCCTCCCAGCCTGACAGCGACGCAGCGTTCCCCCTGTCTGAGATCTCAGACCTCTTTGAGAGTGAAGATGGCTCCCCGGCGACTCAAGACACGAGTCAGACTTCGGCCCAGGAGCAGGTTCAGCCAAGTCAGCCGGCAGACAGCAAGCAGAACCTGCGCATGAAGTTTCAGGGGGCATTCAAGAAGGGCATTTCTAACCCTATGGACTTACTGGAATCTAGCATATATGAGTCAAATGTGGTCCCTGGCCCAAAGAAAGCACCCATGGACTCCCTTTTTGACTATGGCACCTACAGGAACACCAGCAACCAGAAGAAACGGAGGAAGAAGCTCCCAAGAGGGTGAGAAGGGGCCTCGTTGTAAAAAAAAGATTAATTGTAGGCAGTTTCAGGATTTACAGTGCATATAAAAAGTATTAATCCTCTTGGATGTTTTCCCCTTTTTTTATTTTATAAATCAATCATGGCCAATATAATTTGACAAAAACCCCTTCTTTAATGTTATAGGGAAAACAGAATAATGCCGATTAAACAAAAACATGTAAGGTAAAGTAAGTGACTGCATAAACATTCACCCCCTTTAATTGACATATAGTCACTGGTTTACCAGTGTTCCTGGCTACCATTACACCATAAAGACAAAAGAACACTCCAAGCAACTCAGAGAAAAAGGTTATTGAAAGTATAAGTCAGGGGATGGATACAAAAACATTTCTAAGGCACCAAATATCCCACATTAAATCCATCATCAAGAAATAGAGGGAGTATGGCCGAGTTGCCGAGATCAGATCGTCCTCACAGACTGAGTGGCCGTGCAAGAAGAAGACTGATTAGAGAGGCTACTAAGACACCTATGACTACTCTGAAAGATTTACAAGCTTCAGCAGCTGAGATGGGAGAGACTCTGCCCACAACAACTGTTGCCAAGGTACTTCACCAGTCAGAACTTTACGGGAGGGTGGCAAAGAGAAAGTCACTGTTGAAGAAACTCAAAATTTAATCTGGACTAGAGTTCACCAAAAGATGTGGGAGACTCCATGGTCAAGTGGAAGAAAGTTCTTTAGTCTGTTGTGCAGTGTTTGGCTGACAGTAAACACTGCACATCACGCAACACATCATCCCCACTGTGAGGCACGGTGATGGCAGCATCATGCTGTGAGGATGTTTCTTGGCACCCGACTCAGTGCTGTGATTGCAGCCAAAGTGTATCTACTAAATACTTAATTGAAGGGGGTAAATATTTATGTAGTCACTTATTTTACATATTTTATTTAATTGACCATACTTTATAGAAATCTGTTTTCCCTTTACATTAAAGAGTTTGTTTTTGCTTTTCTTGTTAAAGAAAAAAAAAAAGGTTTACAGTGTGTTTTAACAGTGCTGAAAGCACCCTGGACATAACAACTGGTTTGGAAAAACTATCATAAATTGGAAAATCTTCTACAACTGCAGACAGAGGTGTGCCACATAAGGAATTACACACACGTGTACATGCGCAGACATACACACTGTTAACTGAGCAGTGCCTCATTCACTGATCTAACACAGAGAGTGTGTTGTTGGTCAGTCTGTAGCCGTTGAGGTAATATTTTTGCTGCTCTCAGTTCCTGGCTGCTCTACCTGTCCCTTACACAGAGGTCTACTTACTTCAGCACTCAAGGGTGTGGCTGATTGCTCAAAAGATGGTTTGTACATCAAACACACATTTAGTCTGCTAGTAATGAAATGTGCAAAAGAGTTCATGGATTTAAACTCAAGATTTTGGTGAAATCATCCAACAGTAAATGTGAAACAAACTTAGACCACCTTATGTTTTCTGTCTTTGTAGTAAAGCTGAGGTATCCTGTGATGATGCTGATACTATGCAGGCCCCAAAAGTGATGAAAATATTCAACCGCTCCCTCCTCTTCGACTGTGTGTCACGTGGAGACGCCGGAGACCTTGAGGGCCTGTTGGATTACCTGCAGAGCCAAGATAAAAGGCTAACAGATGAGGAGTTCAGAGGTGAGATGAAAATGTGAAGCATCACTTGATCAAATTTCTGTGTCCTTATTTTGTCTCTCCAAACTACGGTTCATGGGCCGACTGCAGCCAGTCATGCAGACTCAATTGATCCACAGCTGATTCTAAAGAAAAAAAATGGTTCACATTCACACATGAAGCTTGTGCTTTATTATATGTACTTCTTAGTTTTGACTTAGTATTCTGCGCTGTCTTATTAATCTGTAAACAAACATTTTGACAAGAGAAATTAAGAGACTTTTTTTCATGACTAAATTAGGATGACAAAGTAAATGGTCAGCTCACATCCTGACTGGGGACAGATCCAGTGGTAATGGAGACCAACCAGTGCCCCTAAAATCTGACTGGCTACCCCAAAATCTCTAACAATGATTGGCTTGTTGCCTTGTTAGCCATCTGTGAGAAGCTGCTTCTTTTAAGTATTTTCAGTTACTAAGAAGATCTTAACCTACATGTATTTGTTTGGTTTAACTTAATTCAGTACACAAAAGGTGAGGCTAATCAAAGAGGCCCAGATTTTTGTGTGCATAGCCCTCAATGAAAAAGTTTAGCCACCCCTGCTCTAAACCAACAACTGAAAAGGTAGCCAACAAGAGAACATGCAGGAGACTTCTGTTTATTCTGGTGAAGACGGCGTGAAATCTCCTTTCACTCATTTCATAAAGATACTGCAGAAGTCCTCCACTTGAATGTGGACTCAGCCGTAGCCTCCATAGCTTTAACTCAGCTGACCTTATGTGTTCTCATTGCCTCTCTTTCTGCTGTTTAAGGCTCAGAGGGCATGATAGGGAAAAGGTGGAGTAATGTTAGAGTCTTTGTCCTGCCAGAGTCATGCAGAGGAAGCTTCCTGTATGTATGTGAAGTTATTTTAGGATTATAACAAGGAGTGGAGAGAAATCACAGTAAACTGTAAACTCCTTCAGAGACTTAAACGGAGCTTTACTGTCTATTTTAAAGCTGACAGGCTAAAAATAGGACAGGACTTGCTGAACCCCTTTTTTTTCTTATAGTTGAGCTTATCATTTCCATGCAACTAAATTCCTCCTATATCCTACACTGAAAAAGAGAATAGTGGGATAAACTTAAAAGATTAATTCAAGTGGTTACATACAATTGAATTAAGTTTTCCTACTCAAATTAACAAGTTGTATTAACACAGTTTCTTTGAGTTAAATGCATTTACTTTTAAGTTAAATCAACTCAGTTTGACCTGTATATTTATGTTGAGTTAACTTAATTTTTGAAAGTTAAGCTTTATGGAAACTTTCCTACACTTAAAAAAGTCTGTTTAAGTCCAACTCAAAACAACATACTTTTTGTGAAGCTTCATTTTCTTCATCCACTGTAATTTCCTCTTTTTTCTATGATACATTTTAATCTTGAACATTAATGTTACTGATGGTAGGCTAACTAAGTGACTGCAAGAAACAATAAAGGTGTACACTGAACGAAGAAGTCTTCTTCCATCATATTATCTCAGTATACCACCCAGTGTGTAACATGGTTCCTCTCCACAGGCTCTAAGTAAGTCAGCAACTTCACTCATGGTGCAAAAGTGTCTGATGCCCAGAGGCATTCTGGGAAAACTCTCCTGATTAAAGGATTATTGACAAATAATTTTAGGACAATGACAATAATACTGAAAGTGATTGAGTATTGATCACTTAAAACTGAAACCTTAGAAAAACAGTAATGAAATGGCTGTTTTGAAATTTTTCTTTACACAAGTCCATGTTTTTTCACAACCTTCTACTTTTCATTTTTACAGTGACTGACATTTCTAAGCTGTGTAGAGACGCAGTGCTCAGCTCTGGCCATCTCTGTGGCTTATTTGTTATTTTGTCTTTTAACAAAAACGTCACTCCATAATGAGTATTAACTAAAAGCAACCCATCAGTTTTGTTACATGGATACATTTCACATAAAGAGGAGAATGCTTTGCAAGAACCAGGAAGGACATTTTTAACAGATTTTCTCCCTTATTATGTGATTCATCCATTACATGAAGACTGGAGTTTGTTAGGTAAGCAGACATTGTGGAGTAAAGTATTTACCAAATAAAGTCTTCAGTTCAAAACAGCAATTACGCTAAGCAATGTTGCTTTGAGTATTGCAGTGCAACATTACTTGTGATCTTTTGTTACTGATTCGACAGAGACCCTTGAAGCAGAATTTGTGCATTTAAGTGGCTGAATAAAGTTGCAATATTTACTTTCTTTTTTTAAACATTAACCTTTAACATTAAAAATCGAACTCAGCGAATACACTGATGAAATGGTAAAGTCGAAAATGATGGACTATACTGTTACAGTTTGTACTATTAATCTATGCTTACAACATCAACTTTTGATAAAGCTTAGTAAAGTTTAATCTTTTACTTTGATGTATTTGAAATATGATGGGTACTTTAATACTTTAATTTGTAGAGTTTAAATGTTTGTTTTAATGTCTTTAACCACCAGAGCCATCCACAGGTAAGACCTGTCTGCCTAAAGCCCTGTTGAACCTCTATGGTGGAACAAATGACACCATCCCTGTGCTGGTGGACATTGCAGAGAAGACCGGAAACCTCCGAGAGTTTATAAACACTCCTTTCAGGGATGTCTACTACAGAGGTATGTATTACCGAATAATGGAAGCATGCAGTTACATAAAAGTAATATATTATTTCAGATGAATGTCTTTGTCTTTGTGTCTTATATAATAGCATACACCAGCAAGATTCCTTCATCTTTTACTGTGTGACAGCTGGCAGATTGAGTGTTTTGTTTAGGGCTCCTGATGCTTGCTGGTGGGTGAGGCCCAGTTTTGTGAAAAAGAAGCAGTATTTACAGTTTGTATGTGTACAGGGATTGTTTATAGCTCTGTAAATGACAAGTTCCAGATCTTTTTTGTTTGACTTTTATCCCATACACCAGCGGTTTCCAACCTTTTTCCTTTGGAGCCCCCAAGTCTGTATTTAATAAATGCTGAGCCCCGCATGACCCACATAAAATACACACAAAATACCATGCTGTCAAATATCAACACGATTATAGTTGTTTCATTAACAAAACCCAAAGGAAATAGTTCAACACATGTTTTTCTTACCAAAAGTCTTTAATCAGAGGTTTTTATCTTGATCTTAGTTCATATACACAATTATGATTTTGACTGCTTCAGTTCCAACAGGACACCTATAATTATCACAAATATTGAATAACTGAGTGAATTTCCGTGGTGATGAGACTTGCTATAAAACAGAAACTGTTTTATGCCAGTTAAGTACAATCAAACTGTAATACTGTTGTAAAATTGACTCAAATCACATATATTTAACTATTTACACCAGTAATCATCAACTGGTGGCCCGAGGCCACATCAGGCCCCCCAAAAACTTCCCATACGGCCCCCAGAATATGACCAAATTCAGAATAAGTGAGAAGGAGAAAGGTGTTATGGTTTTTAGGATGTATAATACATATCGCTATTAAATCAACCCCAAAAACGATTAATGTTGAAAAAGTTTTATCAGGAGTGACTTAACATTCAATCTGCTTTAACAGAAATCCACCTGTCAGCCACGATGAGTTAATGTGCATAATAAACCCAAGCTTATCAGTCTAATCCTGATTAAATCTGCAGTTTTCTGAGTCAACTTTCCAATTCAAGCCAAAATATCTCAACCGTTTCCTTGAGGCTGGCTGCAATAAAAGCAGTAGGGACTGAGCTCCCTGTTAATCCCTAGAAATTAAAAGAAAATAAAAATACTTACAAAATAATAATTATTAATAGACATATATAGATAGATACAGATAGTTAACAGAACAAAATATTTGTTCTATTTTATCTTATTTGATGGCCTGGCCCACACAGCAAAATCTGGCCCTTGTACAACTCTAGCCGATGACCCCGGTTTCATACATGTATTTTTTTTTAACAGTTCCATCAGAGAACCTAAAAAAAATCAAAAATATTGAATGTCTGAATTAATTTAAGCAGCAATTAGGCTCACAGTAAAAATAAAAATGACATAAATACAATAAAACTGTTATAAGGTTGTGAAACTGACCAGAAATCAGGCCCATTTTAATAATTATTTCTTGAAAGTTTGTATAAATTAGTCAAATTTACCACTCTTTGATTTTTTAACTAACCTGTGGTTACATCTTGTACACTATGGAGTTCTGTCATCCTACATAATAATAAGTCATTTTCAAGAAAACATCTGTAGTATGGTTGCTAGATGAAATGGCCGCGTCTTAATTTAGACATCATTCTACACCCCAAAATGGTCTGATCAGACATGGTGCCTCCATTTTTTGCTCTAAAATTGCAGTAATTGCTAGACATCCTATGCAAACAAAACCTATCATGACATGTAGCACTACTATTCACCTTCATATGTGAGTTTCATCATCTTACCATTATGATGTGAGACCAAAAGAGATGAAAAACTGTTTTTTGAGTTCTGGAGGAAACAGGAAGTTTGAGACGCTTTGTGCCACTTGACTTGACTTGACTTGACTGACTGGCTAAGAAAACTCATCCTGGTTTAACTGTATTACAGAGAGTTGAGGGGAGGCCACTAAAGAGACCAGATATGGTTCCTTGCCTTGTAAATGGTTAAGGGCTCATTTTTGTGTGGTTTTAACCAATGGAAACAGCTTGCACATAAATGTTGCTACAGCTCCTTGGAGCTTTTTGTGTCTTTTTAATGACCTCCACCCCCAAGCTCATAATTGGTCTCTAAAATTGGGCCCTTAAACTTTCTGTATTGTTGTGTTTGTGTCTTATCAGGCCAGACAGCACTCCACATTGCTATAGAGCGGCGTTGTAAGCAGTATGTGAAACTGCTGGTGGAGCAGGGAGCCGACGTTCACGCCCAGGCCAGGGGACGCTTTTTCCAGCCCAGAGATGAAGGGGGCTACTTCTACTTTGGTAATGACCTTTGTCACATAAAAGTTCTTCTTTATTCTGTTTGACAAACCTTTTACTTTTACAGTAGGATCATAGTGAGACTGTTACACGTATGTGTGTTGATAGTAACGTGGTGTGCCTGTGGTATTCATGGCTTCACTCTTTTAATGAAGCTCAGAAGTTGTTCTGTCTTTTACATCATTGAGGTAATACCGTTTTTTATGTGCTCTACAGCAGCTGCCATCATAAAGTAGTTAGGGCCTTGTGCATGGTCCGGCAGAAATGTGTTACTGTGGAGAATGAGGTGACATTGAACCCACCCTTTTCCTTATTGTCACGTGGCAGGTTTGCCTGAGAAAGCATGACTGTAGTTTAGAGGTGAAGTCTAGCCTGAATGTTTTTTGAATGAGAAACTGTCATTAGTGGCTCTCCGCAAACACATGAAAAGACAAGCATTATGTCATATGTTAATAAGGCATGTTTAGTCAAAGGTGTCTGTGTACTGAAAAAAGTAAACATCCTTCACTGAGCCTTCTTTTGGCAGGACTTCACTGACCTGTGGGGTAATATAAACAAAGCCTGTAAACTAAACTCAACACTGCCCTCTGCTGGTACAGTGGAGAGGCCTGCTTATGTATGGCACCAAGAAAGTAATGTGTTTTATGTATGGAAGTGTCCTTTCAACCTTGGGATGATACTGTAGCAAGTATGATCCTTTCTAACGCCATTCTCCATAAAGACTGAAACAAGGTTGATACAGCGTGTTATGGACCCTTATTTTATTTTCTACCCTCCCCAGTTTTAAGAATACTTCATTTGATAACATTCATGTGTTATATTCCTCACTCATCACTGAGAAGATGATTTCTATTTGCACTTAGCACGCTTGTCATTCCCAAATCCCAGCGTGTCCGGGCACAGTGTGAGTAATTTGCTGCGGAGCTTTGCAGCGAGGTGAACAGGAACCTGGCAGGGCTGACGGCTAATGGGATTTAGACTCACGCTAACACTCTGCATGCACCCGTGCAAATCCATGAAGAGGAGCGTTTCTATGTGAGGTGACAAAGTAATCTGTCACCCATGGCAACGGCTCATTTTCAGCAGCTGCTTTTGGCACTCTGGCCCCATTGCGCCCCTCCCTCCAACAACTGCTAATTGTGCTGTTTTCATAGCGGGGATTTAAGTAAAATCTTTGATCCATGTTTAGTATGCTTTGCAAAAACATACAGATGCCAGCCACAGTTCTTAATTAACCCTCCTGTTGATTTGCTTATTTTTAATCTGAAATACAGTTCCCCTTAATCTCCTCTGAATTCATCAGTGCTCTCTTTCTCTGTTTGTGCAGGTGAGCTGCCTCTCTCCCTGGCTGCATGCACTAACCAGCCAGACATTGTGCACTACCTGACCGAGAATCCACACAAAAAGGCCGACCTGCGACGCCAGGATTCTCGTGGAAACACAGTGCTGCACGCCCTGGTGCACATTGCAGACAACACCAAGGACAACACCCGCTTCCTCACAAAGATGTATGACCTGCTGCTCATCAAGAGTGCCAAATTGTATCCAGACTACAACCTGGAGACTGTGCTCAACAATGACTGCATGTCGCCTCTCATGATGGCCGCCAAGCTGGGCAAGATAGGGGTAAGGAAAATGAAACATCAACATAAGAAATGTTCTCCTTGTTCATCTTTAAGTCCAGGTCAAAGATCAGCAGCTCAGCTTGTCACTTTTCCTCCAGGTTTTCCAGCACATTATCAGACGTGAGATCAAGGATGAGGAGGCTCGTCATCTGTCTCGTAAGTTCAAGGACTGGGCTTACGGGCCAGTGTACTCGTCCCTCTATGATTTGTCTTCACTCGATACATGTGGAGAGGAGCCATCGGTGCTGGAAATCCTCGTCTACAACAGTCGCAATGAAGTGAGTGGGAATGTTTTGAAGGCTCATTGTTATTTCAAATGTGAAAAAAGAATCCAAGATCTTTTGATGTTGGAAAATTGGTTTCTTTTCATTTTCATTACGTTTCTGTTCCTGTTGTCAGAACCGCCATGAGATGCTGGCTGTGGAGCCAGTCAACGAGCTGCTGAGGGCCAAATGGCAGAAATTTGCTGCTGTCACTTTTTATATCAGTGTGGTTTCCTACCTCATCACCATGATTACATTCACTCTGGTGGCTTATTACCACCCAACACAGGGGACGGTGAGTTTACTGAAAATGTAGACATGGAGACAGTCTGGTCAGACTGCTTTATATATTTTTACAAAAGAAGTATGTGAATGTTTTTTTTTTATATAAAGTGCAATAGGGAGAGTTCTGTTTTTCTTTTGTAAGCCATGCCATATATGGAATAACATCATGCAGTTTGGACAAACTTGCAGAATAAAGAGTTGCAAACATTTCAATTCTCCACATGACACTCATCATCTTCCTTACATGACAATAATGATAGCACTAACATTTGAGGTATGGCTATGAAAAAGCAAGGCTGACGCTGCAAAACAATTGTATCTTTCAATGTCTTTCTCCTACAATCTCTTCCTCTTCTGCATCAACACATTGCTGCATTCGGGTCTTCCACTGATCGAAACCAGTGCAGTAGGTCTTCTTCAGACAGTTTTCTTAGAACCTCCACTGTTCTTGTCTTAATGTCTGACACAGACTCAAACGTGTTCCTTTGAGCACAGGTTTGGTCTTAGGAAAATAGAAAAAGTAACATGGTGCTAGATCAGGTGAAGAGGAAGGGTGATCAGGCTCTGTGATTTGTTTATGGACCAAAAACTGCTTTACCAAGACTGCAGTGTGAGCTGGTGTCTTGCATTGATGAAGAATGAAACCATTATTCACAGTTGAGGTCTCTTTCTTTGGGCTGTTTCTTACCGTTTTTCTAACCTGATACGCCAGATGGATTTTTTTCACACAGCCATCTGGAAAACCTCCCATAGACGGTGTTTGGAAAAGGGCAGAGCCTTTGAAAAATAACTCACGAGGGTGACTGGATGAACGTTCTGTCTGTCACATCTTTGAAGTTTTTTTTCAATGCACTGGCTGCTGTTTTGTCTCAGGATCGTATTGGAAGATCCAAGTCTCATCACACGTATTCACTCCCTCAAGAAAATGTGGGTTTCCTTCAGTTTGATCCAACATGTCTCCATAAATTTTGCACACACTTTTGTCACATTTGAAGTTTAATCTTTCTCAACGGAGACCATTTTTGCTTTTATTCTTATCCTGAGTTTTCAAACACGTTGAACAATTTGTTCTATTAGTTGGATGTTTCAAGAAGTTTTTGATGTGCATTGCGGTCCAGAACATTCATCGTCTTGGACTTCCTCTCTGCCTTCACTAAATTTTTTGTGCCATTCAAAAACATGTGCATGTGACATGCACTGTTCTCTATACACCTTAGTTAATGTGCCAAAAGATTTAGCTGTTGGTTTTTTTTCAACTTCACCTAAAATTTAAAGTTAATGCGTTGCTCAACCTTTAAGCTGCACTTCTGCTTGCACACTGCTTGCAGTAGCTAGCAGTGAACTAAAGATGTCACTTACTGGAAACTTATAGCAGTTGTGAGTGAATACCCAACCTTTAATATCTAACACTCAGTGTGACTGAACCATGTGGTTTGATCCTCATAAGAGCAGTCTTAATATTTAATAGCCATACCTTGTATGTATGCTAAATATGAAGCTACAGCAAAAAGCTGGTTAGCTCAGTGGTTTTAAATTGGCAGGGCAGGACCCAAAAGTGGTCATGAATGTGTGCCTGAAATAACAATGTCATAAAGTCTGTAAGGTATGGAAGCCCTAAGCAGAGATACATAAATGTATTTTATTGTACCTTTTTTTGCTGTGATCATCAGTAAATGTTGGCCATTTTTTCAAGATCTTGACTTATTTGTCTTGTTATCAATGCTGGTTTTCCCATGATAATGGATTTATTTCCTGAGATCTCTGGAAAAGAACCAAAATTTACATGTTATCATGGGGAAAGAATAAAATTCAATGTCAGTGTGAATGTTGATGTTGAACTTTAGAATCATGATTCCTCATTAAGGAGGTGGCAGTGACCTGAGGCTAGACGAGCCTAGCATTAAAAATCAGACGCAGACTAAATCCAAAGGCATGACTTTATTTTCAGAAGAAAAGGAAAATATAAATCTGCCTACTTTCACATTTAAATTCTTCTTATCATAAAGGCTCCTATTTATTCAAATTGTGTGCAACCTGAACCGTCGAATGTCAAATCTGGGTTTGACTTTCTACTGGCGGAGCCAAATGACCAATCATTAACATCATAATAAGAAACTGTGACCCAATTTTCTGATACTTTTTGACCAATCTGATTTATTTACGGTAAAATAAAACAGTTTTGACCTCAGACAGTGCAAAAAATTTGACAAATAGGAGACAGGACAAAATAAGCATGCTTTTCAAGACTTTCATTGGCTTTTTAGCACAAATTCTCTCAAGGCAGACATTAGCAACCCACTTGAAAGGGCCATGTGACCCGCTTTTGGGTCCCCTCCCACCAGTTGAGAACCAGTGTTCTAATCTGAGCCAAGTTTTAAGACTGCTATAGCTCTAACTTTATTCTGAATAATCAAATATAAGTTGGCTGTAGTTTTTATGAAGTGTTATATCTTCACTTGGTACTAACACTTTAAAATTGAATTAGATCTAAATGAATAAAAGTCATAAGAACGTCTTACCTTATTTCCTTCCAGCCTCCATACAGCTACACAACATCGTCTGACTACTTGCGTATGTCGGGGGAGATTATCACCTTGGCATCTGGAATTTTCTTCCTCCTCACCAACGTGAGTCAATGCACTCTGATGTCTCAGACTGAACCTTGTAACCTGCATTTTTGTTGTTATTATAGAAGTGTTTTCCTGCTCTCTGTAGATTAAGGACCTCTTCTTGAAGAAGTGCCCTGGGGTGAAGTCTTTATTCATCGATGGATCTTTTCAGCTGCTGTAGTAAGTCTCCATCCTCCATCCCAGCTCCCCCTCTTCCTCACTTTTTGCCCCTGTTGACTTTTACTTGAGGCAAATTTTAATTGAGTCATCTAATTAATTCCTCAACCTCCTCTTTGGCATGTTTTCATAGTTTACATCTTTAATTAAACACACAATATAAACAAAGAGCAGCGAGTGCCGAGCACCTCTATGAACTGTGTTGATGTTTCATTAGCAACATGGCTCTGATGTCGGCACTCTGCTAAAACGCCAGCAGTCATGTCTTCTTGGTTTCTTGTGTTACCTCAGCTTCACAGACTTTTCCTAAAAAACATCTTTTTCTTGCCTCTTTAGCTTCATCTACTCTGTACTGATTGTCGTCACTGCTGTGCTCTACCTGTCTGGCATTGAAGCCTACGTGTCTGTGATGGTGTTTGCACTTGTCCTGGGCTGGATGAACACTCTGTACTTCACTAGAGGCCTGAAGCTCACTGGAACCTACAGTATTATGATTCAGAAGGTAAGATCATAGTAAAAAAAAAAAGACATATACAGTGCTTAACAAATTTATTTAGACCACCCGTCGTATTTGTCCCAGAGACCATCCAGCATCATGAAGTGCTTTAATGTGGACTCTTTCATTTTCAGTGAGCTTTCCATGTTTTACCATTTTGAACAGAAATGAGGAATTTCAAACTGAATTCACCTTTTTATACCCAAATTTGAGCCGGCTCACTGGGCTTCTCTGAGAAGTCAGAAATGAATCAAGCATAACATTCAAACACTAAAACTCATTTTTCTGTTCAGGAATGCAAGTAAATAATTATAATTTGACATTTTAATCAATAAATATTAATGTGCTTTACTATTTTTTCAGTTTTTTTGTAAATCAGTAAATTTGAAAATTCATGGATAACAATAATAATTATGTTTTAGCATTAAAAATATCATTTGGGTTAAAGAGCTTCTACATATTGGTTTATTAACCATTGCAGAAATATAAAGGTGATTTTGGTCATTACCAGTGCTGTTAATTTAGGGCAGCTGTGGCATTAACCTTACTTTGGTTAGGGTTAGGGTGGTCTAATACATTTGTTAAACACTTTATACATTATATTGCCAAAAGTTTTCGCACACCTGCCTTGCCTCATATGAACTTAAGTGACATCCCATTCTTAATCCTTGGGGTTTAATATGACGTTGGTCCACCCTTTGCAGCTGTAACAGCTTCAGTTTTTCTGGGAAGGCTTTCCACAAGGTTTAGGAGTGTGTTTATGGGAATTTTTGACCATTCTTCCAGAAGCGCATTTGTGAAGCACATACTGATGTTGGACGAGAAGGCCTGGCTCTCAGTCTCCACTCTAATTCATCCCAAAGGTGTTCTATCAGGTTGAGTTCAGGACTCTGTGCAGGCCAGTCAAGTTCATCTACACCAAACTCTCTCATCCATGTCTTTATAGACCTTGCTTTGTGCACTGGTGCACAGTCATGTTGGAACAGGAAGGGGCCATCCCCAAAGTTGGGAGCATGGAATTGTCCAAAATCTCTTGGTATGCTGAAGCATTCAGAGTTCCTTCCACTGGAACTAAGGGGCCAAGCCCAGCTCCTGAAAAACAACCCCACACCATAATTCCCCCTCCATCAAACTTTACACTTGGCACAATGCAGTCAGACAAGTACCGTTCTCCTGGCAACCGCCAAACCCAGACTCGTCCATCAGATTGCCAAATGGAGAAGGGCAATTCGTCACTCTCTACTGCTCTAGAGTCCAGTGGAACCCATTCCATGAAGCTCCTTATGCACTGTTCTTGAGCTAATCTGAAGTCCACATGAAGTTTGGAGGTCTGTAGCGATTGACTGTGCAGAAAGTTGGCGACCTTTGCGCACAATGAGCCTCGGCATCCGCTGACCCTGCTCCGTCATTTTACGTGACCTACCACTTCGTGGCTGAGTTGCTGTCGTTCCCAATCACTTCCACTTTGTTATAATACCACTGACAGTTGACTATGGAATATTTAGGAGTGAAGAAATTTTTACGACTGGACTTGTTGCACAGGTGGCATCCTATCACAGTACCACACTGGAATTCACTGAGCTCCTGAGAGCGACCCATTTTTTCACAAATGTTTGTAGAAACAGTCTGCATGGCTAGGTGCTTGATTTTATAAAGCTGTGGCCATGGAAGTGATTGGAACACCTGATTTCAATTATTTGGATGGGTGAGTGAATACTTTTGGCAATATAGTGTGTGGGGGTGTGTGTGGGGGTGTGTGTGTGGGGGTGTGTGGGTGTGTGTGTATATATACATTTATAGGGAGTCAGTCTTCACCATCATCAAACAGTATTGATTAATGCTGATTTTATTTTTGTTTCTTAGATTCTATTTAAAGACCTTTTCAGATTCCTGCTGGTGTATGTGCTCTTCATGATTGGATATGCATCAGGTAGGTTTATTATACAGGTACAGCCTCAAATTCAGTGATGTTTGGACATGCGGGGTACACCCTAGATTGGTTGTCAGTCAGGCTTTTGAGGCAAACAACCAGGCACGCTCACACTCACACCTCTGTGCAATTAAGGTAGAAACCAGTTAGCATAAGGAGCATGTTTTTGGTCTGTGGGAAAAAGCCAAAGTACCTGGAGAGGATCCACGCAAGGCAACAACGCTAAACCTCACAGCCTGTTTGGACATCATGTGCAGTGTAAATAAAAACAGAATGTTGTGATTTTCAAAGTATTGAACCTCCATATGTAACTAAATATAACACAAAGACAGCATATCAAACATTGAGAATGATGAATTTCATTGTTTTTGGCCTACTGGTTAGTTCACTCCCTGAGTACGCAGGCAGCCCAGTTTCAAGTCTGGCCTGTGGCTCCTTTCCTGCATGTCTCACCCCCACTCTCTCATCTCTGTTTCAAGCTCCATTCACTGTCCTCCTCTATGAAAAAAAGCATAAAAAGCCCCAAAAATACATCTTTTCTTTTTGGCATTTTTATACCTATTCATGTTACTAACCCATTAGCAGTTTACCATTTTAACCCTGAGATATTTCACTGGGTTTTTTTTTCTTTCAGCATTTCATAAGATTTCCAGGCTTTTGTCCCAATGTTTTTGTAAACATGTTGTCAGCATCAGTTGAAAAACTAATTTTCTAAGAACAGCACAATTTCTCAGTTTTAATATTATTAATGTCCTCTTTGTGATATTGTCATTACTTAAAGGTTTTAAAAATCAGCATTACTTTAAGTTATACCCCCTTTTTTGCTGAAAATGATTCTAGAAATGTTTTTACCTGTTGGGAAACTTACAAGGTTAAGCTAACATTACAGCTTTGCATTGGTTTAGCTTCTCTAGCTTAAGTATTCTGTTTTTGTACCAACCAAGCTAACTGTGTAACTTCCAATGTAAAACTTACAGGATACTTCTCTCTTGTCTCATGCTAAATTGAGTAAGCATGTACTTTAAACTAGTAGGAAGTTGCTCATGTTTTGCTTTAATGCCATGCTAGGCCCCGCCCACCCACATGCTAGCTTTTGTTTGAAGGAAAATAAGCTAGCTACCAGAACCTTATTTTCCGTCTTTCATGTTTTATTTTACTTATTTATTTATGTTTGATGACCAGTCCAGGGTGTACCTCACCTCTCGCCCAATGAAAGCTGTGATAGGCTCCAGCACACCCGCGACCCCTAACGGGATAAGCGGTATAGAAAATGGATGGATGGATTTATGTTTGATAATAATAAAAAATTTGATTGTTTATTAAACTACCAAGTTGAGTTTTTTGTAGGAAATGGTGTCTGACTGTTTCCAGCTAGAAGTCTTTTTGCTGAGCAAGGCTAGCAAAAGTAATCTTATAAGTCTAAAAAGGCTAGCTACCTCCTAGCTGAAAGCTTCATGGACAGACATGACAGTTGTATATTGACTAAATGTGTCTTTCCTTGAAAAAGCAACAAGTTAATTTCCCATGCATTTTTAACTATTACTTTAGATGACACATAATCTGTTGCTCTCTGTCTCCACTGCACAGCCCTGGTGTCTCTGCTGAAAGCGTGCCCTCCCTCAGGCACGGACTGTGGTGGGGAATGCCCAACCTACCCGAAGTGCAGAGACCCCGACACCTTCAGTAACTTCTTACTGGACCTATTTAAGCTGACCATTGGGATGGGAGAACTGGACATGATCGACAGTGCACAGTATCCTGCAGTCTTCCTCATCCTACTGGTCACATACATTATCCTCACCTTTGTGCTGCTGCTCAACATGTTGATCGCTCTTATGGGGGAGACAGTGGGACAGGTGTCCAAGGAGAGCAAGAAGATCTGGAAGCTTCAGGTGAGCAAATAGTATGTGTTATTTTTAGGGGCAGATAATAATACACAGATAGTTTTGCTTTTAGATGTCCTGGCTCTGAGATATCCCACTGTCAACATCAACATGGTGATATTTTTACACTGTTTAGCTAATGTGCTGTTGGTAGCAGATCACATTTTTACAATAACATTTGCTAACTAGTGCAGACATAAAGAAAACCTAGAGCTGAGCCTAATGGGGAATGTTATAAGCTTTCTTTTGTGTCTTTAGTTTAGTTGTTGGTAAATAACTAAAAGCAACTGATAAATCAATAATTGATGCCAGCACTTGTAGCTATTCTCATGACAATCCATCAGAAGGCTATGTAAAGTAGTTCCACTTAAAATGGAAAATCTCAGCCTCATGGAGGTGCTAAATCCCGTCAGCAACATGTCTGTCTAAACTAGGAATTCATGATATTGGATTTTTCCAATATCTAATATATCGATATTTAGCCAATACCACTACAATGCAGATATGTAAATAAAGTTTGAACCAAAAACTTTTGCTCAGTCAGGACCAACTTTTGTCAAGAAACACACATGATTTGGAGTTAGAAATATTTTTTCTTTATTAGCAGTTATTAATGTGCATGTATGGCTGTTCCTGGATCCCCTTGCCCCTTCTACAAGCCTACGTGGAAAGCATCAAGCAAGAAACAGCACATGTTCCTGCCGTTCCTGTGCCTACAAGGAAAGCCTGAGGCAGGGAGAGAAGCAGCCAAAAATTCAGAGCAGTGCAGGCATCAGTGAGAACAGAATGACATAGATTTAGTTGGAAGCAGAATAAAGGAGGAGCTGGGGTGGAGGAGGGCTGCAAAAAAGTGGCTTGCAGAGGGAGCAGTGTAGCGCCACATTATGTAATAACGCCATATTATGTAATAACCCTAACCATAGGACTTAGTGTGGGCTCCAAGGTATGCCCTACCCAACTACCTCGCCCTAACTCTATAACTATTCAAACATTTTTGCCTTTTGTGAATTCGTAGTGGGCAACAACGATCTTGGACATTGAGCGCTCTTTCCCAGTCTGTCTTCGTAAGTCTTTTCGAGTCGGCGAAATGGTGACAGTGGGGAAGAACTGGGACGGCACACCTGACCGACGCTGGTGCTTCAGGTAATTTGTGTGCATCACTCTCACAGTTGCCACTCTAAAGAAAACTGTCAATCCCAACTGTACCTTGTTGTATCAGGGTGGACGAGGTGAACTGGTGCCACTGGAATCAGAACCTGGCAATTATCAATGAGGATCCAGGCAAGAATGAGACATGCCAAGCCAACGGGTTGCAGCAGAGTGTCAGAGCCTTGAGGAGAGGTAAGGTTCTCCCTGTGCTCTCATGAATACATTCGAAGATAAATAAGTATATATTCATGTGGCAGGCACTTACTTATTCATAGAGATAAAAGAAAATCCTTCTGCTTTTCATCCCTTTCAGACCGCTGGTCTACAGTGGTTCCCCGGGCGGTGGAGTTAAGTAAGGGTCCACGGAGTCGTGATCTGGTGGTAGAGATGGAGCCGCTGACGTCCAGGCACTGACACTGTTGTTTTGATAAGACAGCAGAGAGCAATCAGTGGGATCACTCTGCTGGGGACAATTTGGTCAAAAAGTGTAGTAATTTGCATAGATCTCATGTGCCTTTTATTCTGAGAAAGTATAAATACTGCAGCCAGTGTTAATGATATAAGGAGAGACACACTGGATGTATAATACAAGAAAAGAGGAACTGCCTTAAATGATAAATTAAATAGATAGTAATTGTAAATAAGTGAAGTTAGAAATATAAACCCTGAGACAGAAATCAAAAACCAGTTGGGCTGTTATTAGTTCATATTCTCTCATAATATAAGAATACTGTAGATGATTTATCATAAATCAGTGCTATGGCTCTGTATTTCAGACACCAGTGGACGATCACTCAGGGATTTTAAAGGGCAAAAAACAATCCTCAGCATGCCAAGGCTCATTTAAGTCTTACAACAAACAGAATCATTAGTTTTCTGTTTGCAAGAAGCTAATTACTGTATTATTGCATTAGCAGTTATTGCCAAAAGCTTTTATAGAAATGCTATCCACTGAATTAATAGCAAATGGAGATAATTCTTTAAAAGGACATTTTATACATATTCTTATTCACAGACTTTAATTTGCTCGCTTAGGATTATATTGTATATGCTTATTCAAATGTTTATGGCCTTCAGTGTGCAGGAAAAAAGCAAAATGTATGTTATTAAGTATATTTCTTTTCCATTTACTATAGTGCATTAATTAATACTTTCAAAACTATAAAAGTGCCTGGCAGTGACTGCCAGTTGAGGCAGTGTAGCTTTCATTTGAACTGAAACAATGCACTATGACAATTTGTGATGTGCACATTATTATATGAACACAAAGACATTGTTCTGAACAAGATGGGCATGATGAGCAGGTTAGAGTTGTCAAGCAAATATGCAAATGCTAGACAATAGCCCTCCATGTTATGGTTTGTCTTTGAATTTCCACAGTTATTGTTCCTTTGCAGCTGGGGTATTTGCATAATTAACTCTCAGGCCTCCCCATTATGTGCTTCCCCTCTATTTGCTGCAGTGTTTTCATTGCAATTGGCTCTTTGCCCTATATAGCATCTTGTTTATGCACAGCTACTGTATGTATGCATGTATTTACGTTATTGTGCTGCATGATGAGGTTTGATTAAGAGCAGATAGAGCTTACAGTTCATCTTCAATAATTCATTACTGTTAAAGGTCACAGACAATTGTTCACTATGTTTACGTTGTTTTATAGAGACAAATGTCTATAGATTTTTATATTGTGTGCACAGAACAATAAACACTGAATTTGTTTTATGAGTCACACAGTTGCCCGCCTGCTTTTATTTGATACAGAATGTGCTGTTGGGGCTGCGCAGTGATGCAGAGGTTAGCAGTGTCGCCTCACAGCAAGACAGTTTCTGGTTTAAATCCCAGTCTGGCCTTTCTGTGTGGAGTTTGCATATGTTCTTCAACTTCCTCCCACAGTCTACAGACCTGCTGTTTATGTTTTCTGTTGACTCTAAATTGTCTGTAGGTGTGAATGTGTGCGTGACTGGTTGTTTGTTTCTATACGTCAACCCTGGGATTGACATGTGCCCGGTCCAGTGTGTACTCCACCTCACGCCCAATGAACGCTAGGATTGGATTCAGGCTATGGTTTTCAGACTTATGTCATTCTAAAATATGTGTTAAATCTGGACCTCTGAAACTCGTTTTCTCCTTTCTTTGTGCCAGTTGTCGTATTTTAGAGTACTTTTTCATGGTTTGCAGCTCCTTATTCATCCAAAAGCCTCTGCCTAAAACACTTTCTTTTTAACACAATCTTCAACAAGACAACTTTCCTCTTGTTGGTCAGCTCTCTGGAAATTTTTCACTGCTAGAAAGACGTTTTTGTTTAACAGGTGAAGGGGAGTTTGAAAGAGCTGCAGAGGGGCTGCTCTACAGCTTTGAGGGACAGGGAGAACACTGGGTCAGAGAGGTGTAATGGTAGATTTGGTCCAACCTGACATCAGACTGGACTAAATCTCAGAACCAGCATTTCAGGAAACAAATCCAGGGACTACTTTAAAATATGTGTATGTCATGTTTGAAACTTTGCAGATGCATCCAACATTGTAACATTACATGTATATTGATCAGAATTATAGGTCTCCTTTAAATTGTTATTCACTATTATTGAAATAAAAAGATTCTTTGTAAATGGAATTAAGTTTCCTATAATGCTGTAAAATCACCAGTAAATTTTATATTTCATATATGCAAGAAATGAAATACAGTATTTCTTTTATCTTTCCTTAAAAAAACCCTGATTTTTTCTTACCTCCTGAGACTCTGGCTTTTGTTTTGACTGTATTTTTAGTTTCTCCAACTTATTTAGGTTACTCAGGGCCTGATAAGTACAAAACCTGAGCCATGTCTTTTACAGGAAGTAGTGTTCACCAAAAGGTGATGTCTGCATATGAGGACAACAGGCTAATTGTACTGTACAACACACATTTTTTATATTTAGCTTTTAATACATTTTGAGTCTTTTTCAGCCAGTTGGTAGGGGGCCGTTCAGTCAGTAAGACCAGATATAAACTTAATTTCAGCTAAAAGTTCTGGGGGTCTTGGAAAATCCCCTCTAAATTTGTCAGATATTTCAAAAACAAATATTATGTTAAATTCCAAAATCCCTTTAAAATACCCAAAATTTCCTCAAAGGTTGGATTAAACCTTTCTGGAAAAGCCTACATAAAAATGTCAATGCAAATACAGAAGATTCCTGAAAAATGTCAGGAAAATTCCCACAAATTTCAAAGCAAGTTCCACCCCAAAATTCAATTCAAATTCCCAAAAATGTACTAATACATTCCCCAAAAATTACATGGAAAATTATCAAAAATTTCCAAACTAATCTCAGGAAAATTCTGAACAAAATTACGAAACGAAAGAAATTACTAACCCAAATATCCAATCAAATTTCCAAAACTTTGAAGTTACAAAAACAAAACAAAACAAACAAAAACAAAAACAAAAAAGCCAAACAAGAACAAAAACAAAAACAAAAATCAAAGAAATAAAACAAAAAACAGGCCCCAAAAATCACCCCAAATCTCAAATTGATTACCCCAAAATTTACAAATTAATTCCCCAAAAATTCCTAGACAATAACAGAACATTTCCAAACAAATTCCTTAAAGATGCATGAAAATTCTGGAAAATTTTGAAGAAAACTCCCCATCAAAATATCCAATCAAAACATTCTAAAACTTTTTAGAATACCAAGAAATTTTAAAGAAAAAGAAATTTCCCAGTTTTCTAAGAAAATCCCCCCAAAATCCCAAATCAAATTCCCCAAAGTGTACAAATATTTCCCAAATATCACATTCCCTAAATTCCCTAAAACTGCATGAAAATTCAGGAAGATTGCGAAGGAAATTCCACACCTACATTTCCAATCAACCTATCATTTCCAAAATTTAAAAATACCAAAAAAGGATCAAAAATGTCATAATTTCAAAGCACACTGCTTCTCATCCAAAAATTCCCCCGCAAATCTAGACCCCTAAAAATTCTGGATAATTACAAAGCAAATCCTCCAGACATCCCAACAAATTTCTTAAAACTTTATGGAAATCCTGGACAATTATTTCAATAATTCAAATAGCAGAATTTTTTACTATGTTGTACAGATGCAAAATGTTATAGTGTCCTCATAGATGGACTAAGAAAAGCTAAGCTAATATATATATATATATATATATACACATATATATTAACTTTTTTTGAAAGTCAATGATTATGTCCTAGTAGCCATACAGTTTTGATGACATCATCACAAGTGTGAAAAAAATATTCAGGATTTTGTTTCTTCCACACACTACATTCATTACTTTCCACATTAAAGCTCAGCCTCCAAAACTCATTACAAAGACTTACAAAGACGGAGTTATTTAAAGTCATCTGTTAATTACTATTTGTAGTTCCTCCTCCGACCTGCTGGTGGCAGCAGAGGCCTTGACTCTTCTGCTGTTCTGCACGTGAAGCTCCCACTGTAGGCAGACGTGTTGGCTGTGACTCCAACAGTTAGAGCAGACCACATATATATTCTAATTACAGCAGTGTATACTTCACTGTCTGAACTAGATGTTATCACTATATTGGGTGAGAGTTTTCAGAGTGCAGCTTATTTATGAGGTGTTTTTTCTTCCTGCGGATCTCTGCTCTTATTGACCTCCCTCCAACACCTGGCCGGTAATTACAGGCTTTTGCCCTCCTAATGAAACCACAAGCTGGCAACAATTTACGAACTGCTTCATTTCCCTTCACCTTTCATCATCTCAAAGCACCATTTCTTTTCCTCTTTTAAATGTCACAGTGCTGATTTCACTCATGATAACTAAGGCCTCACCCCCTCTTCCCCTTTCTCTCCCCTCTCTCTGAGGCGGGCAGCGCTGAAGGACACAGGGGATCTCTCAGCACCTCAGAGAAGAGGCTAATCCTCTTTGCCCCAACTTTAACTGGGCCACTAATCCTCCAGGTTTATCTAAGCAGTGAGCACCTAGCGCTGCTGACAACTTGGCCTGCCCTCCTCCCTGCAGCCTGTTAAGTAGGGCAGGGCTCGGTCCTGCAAGTGTCACTGTCAGCAACTCTGGAACCACACACACTTTGCACAGGAAGTGTGAGCTGTTAACAAAATGGCTCACTCGCTTGCAGCATTGGAGTGTGTGCATGTGTGTCTGCCGCCACAAAAGTGTCTCAACAAACCGAGCGACAGCCAAGCAGCCTCATGTTGTAACAGCTCTCATTTAGTAACCGCACACGAGGGAAAGTCGACAGCCTCAGCCAAAGGTCTTAGGTAAAGCAACTAGCTTAGATATTGGCAGAACAAATCGTTCAGCTATTGTCCATCTAGTTAAGCTTTAGTGTTTAGGCTGATGAGTCTCAAGCGGATACTGGACAGACAACTCATTCTTTATTCTCTTAATAACTCTCCAGACTGTCTGTTGGCTTCAAGTGCAACATTTATTGTCTGCCTGAGGTCCTGCAGCCTGATAAAAAGAAAAAAAACCCTCTTTGCATTATGGTCACACACTCATTTATCTAAATTATAAAGCATAAGGGGTGAGTGATGGTTCTCCAGGCTGAAAGATTACAGAAAGCTCCTGGAGCAGGTTGAAGTCACTGCTAATTTCCTCACTTCAAATAATTCCTTGAAATTCCTCCCATCATACCCAGTGAAATCTTTCACTGAGATGTGGTATTTCTAACTGAAATGAGCAATCACTGGGAGCACTGGGAGACTAGGAGCCGGAGACGTATTGGTGAGGTTGCTTGCGAGATGACCTTTCAGTTCATCTGAGATGAAACAAGACTGCTGAACCTGAAATGATTCAGAGTGTCTAAACTGACAGGCGAGGGCACACACAGCGTCGGCCTGCTGCTGCTCGGCCTCAGTAGGCATCTCTCATGATTTATTGTGAAATTGCCACGGACTCAATGTGGCGTGCAGGTGAATGAGTTTTGCTAATAAGAGAAGCATTTCTGCTCCACGGAGCTCTTTTTCTGTGTGAGCGAACGTGGATGAAATCAGTGTGCAGTCTCCCAGTAGCACACGCTCTGGTGGAGGTGGCTGGCTCATCAGTCTACGGCTTATCTGATATTTTAGGTGGGTGGGGAGGTGGAGAATGAGGAGAGAAAGGAGGGTTATTGAGTTATTGCAGGTACTTGTGTTGTTAAACATTCAGATTGGTTGCTTATCTTCAGGGACTGCACTCATTTAGCACTGGTAAAATACCTGAAGGAAATCATTTCAAAACTCCTGTGAGGAATGTTAGTTACATGCTGATTGTGGCGCCCCCTGTGGACACAGCAGGTTTTTGAATCTATTTGCTGATTTTCCTCTATATGTAGTATTTTTAGACAAATGAAGCCCTGCTTTCTTAGTTAAATGTAAAACTTCGGCCATGGTATATGTGAAAAACGCACTTCAGATACCGCCAAGGCAGATGTGTCAGGCATTGAAAATGTCAGTAAGGAAATGCTTATGGTCTCAGCATTGATTTCAGCCTGTTTCTTAACTAAACTTAGCAAAATTAGTAAGGAAACTTGTGTTTGGTTGGTTATTTCTTTGTTGTAACAATGCTTCATGATAATACATCTTCATGTTAGAAAGCCTTATTTTCTATTCTATGACTCATTGTAAGTTGTAAAACCAAGTTGCATCATTATTTGGGGGGAGACTGAGTACCATCTCCAAACCCAAGTTCCATATAAGGGGGATGTCAGAAACAGGCAACAAAGTGGAGGTCCCGAGAGGAGCATTTCCTTAACTTATCAGCACTAAGAAACCTATAGATTTACAGTCAAGGTTTGCAGGGCGCTATGACGGACAACTCTCTAACTGGACAATCCAAAATAGACTGCAATCTCCAGTCTCATGAGGCTGGACTGCCCTTCACTGTCAGGCCCGTTTGCACTGGAACATGTAGAGGAATGTTATGTTCAGCGATGAGTTCAGATCCTGCCTATGACAGCTGGATCGTAGGGTCAAAGTGTGGAGAAGACGTGTAAAACGTTACGCTGTTTGCTGCACAGATAGAGTAACATCTTTTTGTAGTGTGACTGCATCTCTCTAACTGGAAAAACAAGACCTGTCATCATTGGAGGCAATCTCAATGCAGAGATATCGAGATTAGACTGCAACCAGTGGCAATCCCACATCCCCACAGTCTGTGACTGAACTCTATCCTCCAAGATGACAACGCTCGCCCCCACAGAGCGGGGTTTTTCAGAGACTACTGACAGAATTTGGGAGTGGAGAGGATGGAATGGCCTGCCAACATTCCTGACCTCAGCCTACTGAACACTTGTGGGATCAGCTTGGGCGTGCTGTTTGGGCCAGAGTGACCAACACAACCACATTGGCTGTCTTGTGACACATGCTGGTCAAGGAATGGGATTCCTTTTTAGCCAGATTTTAGTCATTTCTACCCTTAAAGTTTTGGTCAACAAAAGCTCAGAACCTTTTAAGTCTAGTTTTAGTCCATAAAAAGTTCTCACAATTTAGTCTTTATTTTTCGTCCAAACATTTATTCTCTTGTCTTATCTGGTGCCAAATCATGGTAGTGTGTTCTATACACCCTGCCAAACCTGGGGTTCCTGCTTTCTACAGCTGAGAGGCAGAAGAGATACAGATGCATTATATTTTGAAGGATTTGCTCACAGCGGTGAAATATCAGGAGTTTTGAATGTCCGACAAAAACTTTACTCAGTTTTTGTCATCGAAGATCTATTTTTGGTTAGTCCTAGTCCAGTCTTTCTCGTGGAAAAAAAGGATGTCAGGGAACATTTTTAGTCATAGTTTTAGTCGACAAAATTATGCTGCTATCGAGGCTCCTGTTTGTAAAATGCATAAATTGTTAAATTGCTGATATGTCTTGTTTTTCAGACTTTAATCATCCAATCCAGCAAACAACACAAGACAAGAGTCAATGGCAGAAGAAGCTGTTTGGCATTGGCAGAGAAGATTTGGCAAATTTTTCAAGAGTGCAACCCACACGCTCAGCTCTGCTGCTCATCCCACAAATGCATGTTCCTCACAAATGTAGCACCATTAAAAAGGGAAATAAACAGACCTTTCAACAGTATTGGATTGTTAGAAGAAAGAAATAATCCTTCAGACACAAGTTTTCTTACTTTTGTGCTAGGTTTAGTTTAAAAAAAAAAAGAAACTCCTCATAGGAGCTTTAAACATGAATATAACTTCTATTGATTTCTTAGTGTAAGAACGTGGATTTTTTCTAGATATAGTTTGTCTTCTTTTAAATCTTTTTAGAGGGTCAAATGAGTTTGAGATGTAGAAGGAGACAGATGTCTGTGGCTATGCTTCTAATTATAGCTTATAAGGGTCAATTTAAAGAATATGTAATAGTGTAAAAGATGCCTCAAAGTTTGTATTGTGATTTATGATTTCCCCCATCCAAAGAACACCTCAACACCTTTTTAAATGCAGGAAGTGCTCTTTTCTTTGCATTTTCAGAGTAAAAAAAAAAAAAAAAAAAAGATTATTTGAAGCAGCTGATATTCCCTTCAGACATGGCTTGAAAGTTGAGGCTTACAGCAAGGACGCCTCGTCTTTGCCACTTCTGTAAATTGCATGTAAAGAGACTTAGCCTTTGCCTCTGCTTAAGAGCAGTTTCTCCAAGTCATGCTTGAGGTGAAATGTCAATCATTCTCACTGTAGAAAGAGTACTGTCCCCATTTTTCTGTCTTTCTCTCATGGATGCTTGGCTATAGAAAGGTAAGGTCGTCAAATAACAGCATAAAGAAGACATGGCCATATCAGGTGAGGTGTTAGTGATGCCACAGTTTTCTACTGCAGAGGTGAAAAAGGTCAAGCGAACAACAGGATTGTCAGAGCTGGCATATGGCGCTGATGTGCAAAGTGCATCCTAAGACTAATATGCTTACCTTCATGACTGTAAAGTCTCACCCTGAGTCTTGAAAATTCATGTTAGAGACGAAGAAAGACTACAGATGATTATAGCAACAAGGCAGGCGTGGAAGTCATCTGCTTTATTTACTTCTGTCAAACAATAATACATAAGAGAGGAGAGGTCAAATGAAAACCAACCATCTACATTAAAATAAAGAAATTTCAGTCCTGAGATTGACAAAAGCAGGGAACAGACAAAATATCCTGTGTGGTTGTTGGAATGGAGGGGGGACAGTGGCAGTTTGAGCAAATTGAAGATGATGGGAGAGGGGAGATTAGGGGGAGATTGCAGAACTGCAGAGGGGGGGAAGGTAAGCAATCACTGGGATGCTTGGCTGTAGGCACATTCAAAAGTTGAAAACCCCACGACTAAAGGATTTTACAGCTTTTTTTATATTCAGACTTCTTATTTCAAAATCTAAGACTCATATATTACCATTTAAAAAAAGCAAAGTATTCTTTACATTTTTTCATCCTGAGGAGACAAAATCATTTTTTAAACATAAATACAACACTGCAGGGAGAACAATAAGAGAGACGCTTTATAGGTTTCCCATTTCCATATATATGATTTTCTCAAGGTTGCGGCACCCTCAGACTTTGGCAGCGTTGGTGCATTTGAGATCATTCGGGAGAAAAAAACACAGCCCTGTTTGTCCACAGGAACATTCTGAGAGCCACACAAACAGAGAAAAGGAAACAGGGAGAAAAAAAAAGAGCAAAATCCCCAGACTTTTGTGTTTAGATTGGATACGGCAATAAACCCAGCACGTAAACGAGATGAATATTTGGAAGCCATAAGCTTTTTCAGCTGAACATACATGGTTGTGATGCTGAAGAAATAAAACGCTGTAAGCTCTGGGAATTACAACCTGCTGCACTGAGCTTTGAGGCTGCCCCTTTCAAAATAAAACCCCCATATTTGAAGATCTTTTTTAACCTTTTGTTTTTGACTTAATTTATTGTAAATAGAGCATTTGTACAGCCCATCCAGTTGAATTCAGCAGCACAAAAGAGATGATGCTTTAAAAGACAGAAAGTGTAACAGTACTGTGCATCACAGCTCTGAGCCTGCTGGGTTAACTCAAGCCTCCTCAGGACCATCTGTATTATTGATTAAAGAATTTTCTTGCCAGGTAGGAGCCAAACGAAGAGGGCTTTATCTGCTGTAGACGCTGAGGAGGGATGCTGGGAAGGACTCTGATTTGAGAGCCCTGGGGGCCCAAGGGCAGCCAAGGGACAGCACCGAGGTTGACCACAGCATTGTGGAGGGGACATCACCCCTCATCTCCCCCCTCTGCTCACCCCCCCCCCATGTCATCTGTAGGGTAGAGAAGCAGCGCCAGGACTCTGCAGAGCAAGCAGCTGCCTTTATTTTCTCTGTCCCTCCCTTCTCCTCCCTGTGTTGAGATAGCTGACCCTGCTCTGCTCCCCGTCCTCATCCGCCGCCATATTTAAGGTGCATAATGTGCGAGCAGACCTTTGCACTGGTTAAAGGTCCTCGTGGACTTATTGGGATTTACTGAGGGATTTTTACAACCAGCATAAGTCAATTCCCCTCCACTTTGCCCCCGGGCCATCCTCGTGAGCGTCTCATCGCCCTTGAAAACCTGTTACCAGTCGATAGTGTTGCCACAGAGATAAGTTATAGATTAAAACGTCCTCCTTTAGATGGAGCAGGGATGGTGTAATGTATCATTTCCTCGCTCAAATTATTTTCAAAGCATTAATAGTGTGATTATAAATTAAGATATCACTTAGCAAAATTGAGTAAAAACAGGCACATAAAGTCTTCTCAGAGAGGAATGTGATCTCCTCAGAGCTTGAATATGAATATGAGGCCGCAGAGCTGAAGAGGGGAGGCTGAAACCAGCACCAGAAACATGGCAATTATCCTGATTACTGATGCTTCGAGGCTTCTCTGACCCCAAAAATCCCTCCCTGTATCTCCCTCTCCCTCTTTCTGTCTTCTTTTTTTTTTTTTTTTTTTTTGCACAGATCTGTCACATTGCACAGGGCCCCTCAGCCAGGCAGGGAGCAACCATGTATAATCCAACAGAAAACAAATCCCCTCCATCAAACACAGCCCGGCTTTTAAAGCAGGCCTCCGAGCACAGGCGCCATAGCGCGCTGCTGAGGCCCTCTGAGACGCTGTGGAGGCTGTGATTTAGCAACCCACCCCTCCAACTACTCCCCCCTTTTACAAACCCTGCTGTCCTCCCCTTCAACGCCAGCCAGCCAGTCCTAACCTTCAGTTTGTTTAAGCACCGCTGAACCCTGTTGGCCCCGGACAGGGGGAGGAAGGGGCTTAGATAATGACGTGCCATATGCCACTCTGCCTCTGCAGCTGAGTGAGCCGTGCATGGATCAGCTCAGGCACAAATCTATTTGAAATTTAATTCTATTATCCTAATATGGGGCTAAGCGTCCATTGTCCAAATCGGGAATTGTGGAATGGAGCGGAGTCGCAGGGCAGAGATGCTTCCCGTCAATAGGAGCTCATTGATGTGTGTAAAGGAGCAGGGGACAGACAGATTGGAGCCTGTGCAGAAGATAATGTACATGCAAAGCAGAGCTGTTTAAAGGTATCTAAACATTTTGACTTTTGAATTTATGTTTTATTTACTTAAACTTGGCTTAAAACGTGAAGATTCCTCTCTGTGCCAATAGGAAATCCCTCGCTATTTGAAAAAGGTTTAATTTCCCCCCTCAGACTGGAAGAATTCTATCCACTGGAAGTGTCCAGCAGTCAGGCGTCACCCAATATTCCCATTAGCGGCAAGGCCTGGTGCCTGAGACCTCCACTGGTGGGAAAGGCCAGACACCAGAAACTCCAGTGCCTCAAGTGTCTCCCTTCACTTCAACATCATGTGACAGGGTTTAATGCTCGGATGCAGAAGCCAAACGGGGCGGTGGGGGGGTTTAGGGACGGGATGTATCTGTAAATCTGTCAAAATATTTCTACAAGACAGAAAATATGCTGGGATCACACTGTGGCTGGGGTATTAAGCTGTTGAAACAACATGAAAATTTTCGCTGGAATGTTAAGGAGGCTTACTGTGCAAATTTAAGCCAAGGGGGCTTGGGTTTCTTTTGACTGAATCTTTGTCAGCCTTTAAAGACAGCGTGCACCTTTAGCTTTAGAAATTAAGGCTCATAAGTGAGGGTCGAAAACAGATCAGTTTACGGGGTGAAAGTGATTTTATCCCTTATAGTTGATTTAGATTTTTCCGCAGATCTCACTGTTGTTTTTCTTTGGATGGCCATGATAAATAATCTCGGGTTGATCTACATCACACATAACGCTGCTCTGTGGATCTCACTGAGCTGCTGAAACAAGCACCCGCTTTCCCCAAACGTTAAAAAATAATGACAAACTTCAAAGCCAATATTCGGCCTCTGAATATCTTCTTAAAGAAATTTATTTTACACCTCAAAACAAAAAAAGGAGAGGGATTAGGGATGTGGTACACTGGGAATGTATTGACAACTGTAGTTTACATTTTTTTTGGTGTAAGCTCAGAGAAAAATGTTAATACAGTCATAATAATTGCACTTCATAAATCTCGACTGATGCCAGTATTTCCCCACAACAAAGCTCTGGCTCGCTCTCTCTTTCCAGTTACCAAATTCAATTTAGCATTGAAATTTGACGGACAAAAGAAATGCTAATTTAAGACCAGAGGACTGCTGCACTGATCCAATTTTTTTCTCTTTCACTTGAGTCCCACAAGGCAATAAAACATTGCAGTAATTTAAGTGCAGTACATTCAAGGGAATCTCACAGTCATAATAAATATTTCACTGCTCTGAATCATCAAGTTAAGACCAGCCCGGGCTGAATCAAATCCCAACCAGGGGCTGAAATGGACGAGGGAAAAAGCAGAGAGCCTCGTCTCCTTTCATCTGATGCCAGAGGACAGGGCATGATTGTTTTCATTTTGTTTTTGTTTGCAGGATTAAATTGGGCTTCCACGTCTTTCTGTCATTACGATAACATTCGACAGAAGTACAGGACGAAGCACCGTAACTACAGGAGTCATGAGAAATCATCTCTACTTTAGCTCCAGAAAACATCCAAAGCTTAAAATAAAAACAAACAAAATCTGTAAAACATCCCCTTTACAGTTCTCAGATATGATCTTTGTGGGAATCACTTATTCTGTCTTGGTAGAAATCTTGCAATGACACAATTCAAGAAAAAAAAGTCTGAGGATTTTGAACTAAAAATACACACGCGCATGCACTCAGCCACATACACGCACAAACATACACATAAGGTTATTTCAATAACCTTCCAATCACATTCTTCATTGTAACATTTCTTTTTCTTGTTTTTTTGCAACATTTTCTTTTTAAATAAGTATTTCAAGATTTATTGTAGATTCCAGTGTTGGTTAGGAAAAAAGAGCTCTCCAAACAAGGTTCTTACAGAACCAAAGCAGCAACTATGCCTCACACCAGGACATAAGAAACTGCACATCAGCTTGAGGAGAAATTAATAAATCATAAAAACAAAAGTGGAAAAAAAATCATGATAAAAAAAGCATTTGAGACACTTTTCCCCATAGCAGCCGATGCATATAATATACCTACAAATATATAAAACAACAAAAAATAGGTTCAAGTTTTCAAGTTTCTTAAATATATCATATACAAACTACCCAATTCCAAACTTCAAAGTTAACAAGATTCAAGCAGTGCAATTTATGTATCAATTAAAACAGCAATAATAACTAATATTGTAATATCCTTTTAATTCAACCTTATGATCCTCGTACATATCCACCCGATTACTGCCTAGAGTTTCAGCCTCATCATGTATCTGTGAGTGTTTCTCTTTGTGTGTGATCTGTGTTAAAGAGTTTTGGATCTTGAGAGCAGCCCTAAACGTCGGCCCTTTAAGACCGTTTCAGTGACAACCTACACAGTAGCTTCATTTTAGTATTTGGAAGGGGGGGATACAAGTGGCGTATGCACTTCATGTCAAACCTATGATTCTCATCAAAAATGTTCAGGCAAGAAAAACAAGAAACAAACAGAAGAAAAATAAAACATAAATCAATCCAAAATTCCTATTGGCAAAACCACACAATGGAACATATGGAGAATCTTGAAATCCCTTTTCTCTCCCTCTGGCAATCCTTTCCACCTTTTTAATTTGGGATTCCCACAGCTTTCAGTGAAACCATCAAACCTATTGTCACACAGCACAACACCTCCTCTTCTCTAAGCTCCCACACTTTGTTAAAGCAGTGCCACTCGGAAAAAAAAAAACATCTGTTCTTTAACTTTGATTTTCTTCTCTTCGTTCTCCTCCTCTATCTGTAAACAGGGAGGCGGATGTGTGCATGCTGGTGGTCTAACAGACGTGGCACTGACACAGTCTCGTAGCCTTTGCCGAGCATCTGCTCCTTGATGCAGGGCGGGTGGATGTCGTTGATCAGGTACTCCAGAGACTGCAGGCTGCTGCTCAGCACCGACGTGTTGCACAGGCTCTTGCTGGGCAGGCTACAGCACAGGCCTCCCCCGCTGTCAATGGCAGGGTGATGATGATGGTGGTGGTAGTGGTGATGATGGTGGGGGTAGCCCATCTCTCTGTGCCCAGTTGCCGGCCCTCCTGTGGAGGTGCCCAGAAGCTCCTGGGGGTTGTAGCAGTCACTGTCAGGTGTCACCAGCACACTGTTCCACGGCGGGGCAAAGTATTGACCGACTGAGAAATTCCCGTGCATGCCCACGCAGTTCAAAGGGGAGGAGCTGACTTTGTCCAACCCTCCTCCTCCACTGGCACTCGCTGTCAGGTGGTAAGGTCTTGAGGAAGAGGAGGACACTTGGGCTGCCATGATCCCTCCACCTGGAACACAAGTTTCAGGAGACTTACTGATAGCGCCCCCTCCTCCGCTCCCTCCACTGTACATACGGAGTACAGCTTGTTGTTGGTGCTGTTGCTGTTGTTGTTGTTGTTGTTGCTTCTGCCAAAGGATGTAGTCCATTCCATCTGCATATACCCCAGTCTTCATCGCCTCAGCATTCTGAGCTGGCAGCCCAGGCCCTGCGTACACCATGTTAGCCTGGGGAGCCATTCCCACCACGTAGCCTCCCCCTGAGGAGCTAGAAGAGAGCCCCATGATAGTCGAGCCCTGCTTGGAGGGGCTGGAGTTTGACGGTGCGGTGGTGGCGGCCCCCTGGCACACCTGCTGAAGAGCCTGGGCCTGGCAATGCTGGTTGATCTGGTAGATGATGCTCTGGATGGAGGGGAGGTTGGACTGTGCGGGCAGGGCCAGGCCTCGGCCCCCTGTTACAGGAATCACTGAGCCTGCTACAGTGACATTTGGGGGAACCGATAGGCCGGGGCCTTCTGGAGGCTTCGTGGGCCCCGTGTGGTAGACCATTTGGCCATGGCCACTGGCTAAAGTGCTACTACTAGGGGGCGGGTATGGGGCGACAGCTATGTGGGCTGGAGAGAGCTTAGTCCGTCTGCCATCAGAGTTCTTGAGAACACCTTTAGAAGGAACAAAGGTAGACGATGAAGATGATGAGGATGCCTTGACAATGGCGAGCAGACCTTGGTAACCCCCTGTGTGGAGGTGTGGGTAAGGACTGTAGCGTTGCCCTGTGGTGTCATATCCATTCACAGTTCGGTTAAGGTGCTTGTGCTGGGGAACCCTGATGTTGGTGGGGAAGATCTTGATGGACAGCGGGCTGTTGGCCGTCTTCTGAGCGTAGGCGTCAAGTTCTGCTGCAGTGGGGTAGCGTGGTGAATGTGTGGGCACCACCAGCTCACCTGCAGGATAAACATCAGAGGAAAGGATGAGTGGAATGAGCACTTACGACTACATGTGTAGTGGAACAAAACAGCAGACAAAGGGTTTAATTACCAGAAATATTGAGTGAAACTGATGGCAATAGAAGCTACAAAGTCAGATCAATCAGTCAATTGCAATAAGAACTACTCTGCTAGATTGAAACCATGCAAAATTACAGTGACTACATTTAAAGCAGAGTGAAAAATATCAGTGCTTCACAGGAGCAGGGAATAAAAGCAGATGTAAACAGCAGAACAACACAAGCAGAGTTTAGAAAGTGTAAATCAGGACTGACGTGAGTTTTATGATCCATCACTCTGCGCCATTTGAGCTTTCTCTCCAGCTCATTTTCACACCCTCCTGTGGAGGTTCATCCCTAGACAAATGGATCTTTTTTAAAAACTCATTCTGTCAAAGCTTGGTACCTTAGGCGCTGTTAAATCAGTCCATTGTGAAATTAATTCGGACTCTCTTTAGCTTTGAATTGGGTTAGCCTTGGATACCAGGCGAGGAGGGATGAAGGGGAGGGGATAAAAGCTTGTTTAATTGCAGTGGCACATTTGAGATTTATAAGTGGTATCACTTACTGGGTCTTACCCTTGGCCACAGAAAATCCACATTTATTTAATCCAGAAGTTCATGAAGGGACCCTCACAACAAATAAACCTATTAAACACCTATGGGGAATTACTAGCCTGGTAGAGGTGAACTATATTAGAGCAGAGCCAAATCAAGAATGCTGGCAAGCTGCTCTGTGCAAACTTGGTCAAGAATAAAAGGGAAAGACGGGTTCACAGATAAGCTAAAAACAAGGCTGGCCGGTAGGGATAAAGGGGAAAGCTTTCTGGGGCCCAGTCAAATAGGGCCCATGAAGGTCGGCAAAATCATTGTTAATTGTAAAGTTAATCTGTGAAAACCATATTTACATTTAACATGAATAATAAACACTCCTATCAACGAAACAAACACTAAATTGTATCTATCAAGCAGCACAATATTACCCAGTTTCTTAAAACAAGTTTGCTAATAATATCAGTGTGGATGGGCACGCTGAACTAAACCAAAGTAATGTAATGTCAGACTTCATAGCTAAGCCATGATGAGCACAAACGTCGGGATACTGGAAAATAACTTTGAGGGGGGAAAATAATTCAATAATTGCAAAAGAAAGGCAAAAACAGGCAATAATTTGGCTAAAAGTGACAAAAGTAGGGGGTTAAAATGGCAATAAAACTAATAAAAAATGGCAAAAATGGGTTTAAAGTGGCAAAAATTGGCAGAAATAACTGATGAAAATTGGTTAAAAAGTGGCAAAAATAAGTGATGTAGGGCAACAAAGGGTAGAAAAGCAGCAAATATTGGTTAAGAAAGTTAAAAAAGTGGCAAAAGTTATGAAAAGCTGTTAAAAAAGTGGCAAAAATGTATTGAAACAATTTGCTTACAGTGGCAAAAATGTGTGGTAAACATGGTGAAAAGCTGTTAAAAATGACAAAAGGGGGCAAAATGGGTGGCTAAAACAGTGAAAGGGGTGAAAAATAGCAAAATAATGAATGAATAACTTGGACATGAGAACCCAATAACAGCTTGACACGCTTTTCAGTTCCAAAATGAGGAAACTGTTCACCAGGACTCTAGCATCAATGCTAATGTTCAAACTCATGCATAGGTACTATCAATAAATCACAACTGAGGAGAGCCCATTCATTGGGTTTCTCAGGGTCCCTGCCAATCCAATTCTGTTGGCGAGCCTTGTTAAAAACATCTAACTGACTTGTAAAATTCCACTTCAACATATCAAGCAGAGGACATGACAGCTGTTTGGTCAGTCACCACTATGATGATCAAAAAGCAGTAAAGACATTCTTTTGTGTTCATGTAGATTCTTATCACGTGATATTTTTGCATACAACAGACAAAGGCAGGTCTAAAGATGATGCATTTAATTTAAATGTAAATTCTGTATGCTGTTTGCTATATGAAACCAATTCAATGCCCAAAATTCAATTCAGCAGAGAATGTGGCAAGTGAGACTAGCATTGGCCTTCGCTCAATGAGCCAAGGCTCGGCCATTGTGAATCGGGGTGGCAAACAGGAAAATGGCAATTTCTCAAAAGCCCACCATGTGTCATTGTTTGAGGGCTGGGCATGGAGGTGAGGGGCCGCGGTGAGATTGGATTTAAACGACATTATTCAGGCAATTTCATGGCTACTTAGCTCAGTGTAACAAAAAGGGTGGGGGGTTGGGAAAAGAACTCAATTTACAAGCAATATATCAGCTGCCACCAATGACTTGCAACCCCTTCAAAAATGACATTTTTATGCAAAAGCTAACAAAATGCACAAAAATTAACTGCCATAACTGTGCCGTCAGCAAATGTCCTGGCAACCTCGAGGAGCGTGCAGGGTGCAGGCTGTGACTAGGACTCACTCCATTTCCTCCCCGATTGCAAAATCATTTTAAAAAGACTCCTCAGCCAAGTAGTCACAATTCTCATTTCTGTGCTCCCATTACAGATAGCATGGGGAGTTCATTTCAACAACCCTTTGGGTCTCCAACTGTGAAAATGATTAAATCTACAAGATCCATATCATAACAGAAATAAATTGGGAATTTAGCAGCAGAGGGCAGAGACTGAATATCCAGAGCCAAATTTAATGAAATCTCATCCACAGTGTGCTTCATTCAGCAGACAACATGTGTTCTAAATCAGACACAATATACGTCAAATTAAAATTAAAATATGTAAAATAGCTTGGATATAATAACTTGGTTTTAATCAGAGCGAGGAAACCTGCTGCCATAATAATGGGTGAGGCTGAGAGTGCCAGTCCAGTCTATCTAAATCTAACTAACCTTACTGAGGCAGAGCTGAGCCTCCCTGGTGACAGCAGTGCCATTTGCTTTGATGTTCTGACTAGCAGTGAAAAACTGACAGAAGACTTATTTCATTTGCTCAGAAGAGAAAAACACGCTCATTTCAAAGCACATTGCTGATCCACATGCAAATGGAATGGCGGCATTTTTTCTGATCTTCTTTACATGAGGGCAAAAAAAGGCAGTCTTTGATCATCACATGGTCTAAATGAGGGAAGATACTTGGCTTTCAGGCATATCAAGGGCCTGTGCCCTGCCGCCCCTATGAGCCCCCAGCTGCAATCTGCCCATCATTCCACCTAATTACTGCCACATGAGGAAAAAACCTATGAAAACAGCCAGGAAATTCATTAAAGGGTGGCTAATTCTATTCCTTCTCTCTGACTGAGTCCATATTTTCCATGCCTGAGCCTGCATTTCTTCTGAGAGAGACGAGAAAGCCCTCGCCTCTCCGTCTTTTTCCCAGCTTGGCCCTTGTTTGTCAATAGGCAGAGCCTTTGGCACACCAACCTGGCATCAAAGGGTTTCACACTTCACAGGCCACAGGGATTAGAGGCCTTTCAGGCCTACAAAACCCATCTCAGCTCCACAAAGGCTTCCGGTTATTAGAAGCCATGGGCATAAAGGAAAAAGAGGAGGAGGAGGCAAATGAGCATCTGGATGCTTCTGATTCCAGCTCCCTCTTTAAAAAGTTCCATGGTATAAATTTTACAGCAAACTTGATTACAGTAAGTATGGCCACAAAGCAGGGTGTAATTTCACTCAGTGTGATACACACTGTGTGTTTGATGTGCAGGGTCTCCACATCTCTCTTCTCCAAAGCACTAAGTCTATAAGTGTGGACATGGAGGTTAAAGGAAAGAGTCTCTTTTTAGGCGAGAGCTCTGTGACTTATTGGTTGAGACTGCAGTAGATCACAGCTCTGAGCAGCAGCATACAGATGGTGCTGCCTGATAAACAGCCTCCAAGGCAGCCAGAGCTGCCTTTTTGTATGAGCCCTCACCTCCTCGTAAGGTAGGGGGTTTCCTGCACCTGTGCACGCTGTGCAGCATGCAAACAAAATGCACGATAACACAATAAAGAAATAAGCAAAGACACTCACACCAAAACCTGCAAGTGCAGTTGTGTGTCTCATTTGGCATCAGTGGAGCATGTTGTTATCCTCTGCTCAGCGCTCTCTCATGAAATGTAGGGCAGGGACAACAACAGGTGCCTGTGCGGGCGACAGCCTGCAATGCCTCCTGGGCTAAATGCTTCACACTCGCTTCATTTCGACATGCGACAGCCTTGTAAGGATTAATTATTTCCCCTGGGGATGGAAGAATATGCTTTTTCCCTTCCTGAGAGCAGGAGAGGCTATGTGCACTCACAACAGCTAGAAGCACACGCACAGGGAAACCAGAGCTAGCTAGCTCTGCTTTTACAATAAGAGGGGAAAAAAAACTTTCACATGAAAGGAATGTAAATAAACCAAGCATATGATTGAACTGCATTGGAGATGAGATAAAAGCTGAGGCAAACACATGCATTAGTTCTGAGAGATCACGCGCCAGGGAGCGGAGATGGCAGGGAGGCAATTAATGGGCTGACCTTCGTCCTTAATCACCCAGTGCCTGGCACACAATGCCCATGTGTCAGAGCAGCACATCTCTAAATGCCACCCCTCATTAGCACCATGCACGCAGTGAGAGACTCTATCTGTGCACTGTTACACTCTCCAGCGGGCAGACAGAGATAGCAGAGGCTGGGATAGGATAACATGGCAGCACGGAGCCGGACTGAGCCGCAATAGGCCCTGATATGATCTAGAAATCCCATTTCACTTGGAGGATGGGCACTCTCCTTTCTCTCCATTTTTGATTGGCATGAAACTCCCCGAGTGCGACGTCCTTGGTGTACCCCGTGCTGTCACTGTGATTGCGTGTGTGTTACTGTGTGTGTATCTTAGTGCATTTGGTGAAGGGGGTACCCAATTCTGAACACTCAATTAACACTCCTTTAATTAGCTAGCAGTACATTTTGAATTCTGATGAACTAATTTTCTTGGTGTGAGGGTGGAGGAGGTGGGGGAGGTTGGGTTGGGGGGGCTGGTAAAGATGAGGTCCACTGGGTACAAAACAGCAATAAAGAGGGAACTGGTTAGATTAGACTGTAAAAAATCCATTAAATTCTGTGCACTTCTTCCAAGTGAGAGGTCAAATTGTGTTGATCACAAGAAGCAGAGGCAGACAGAGAGAGTATGAGAGCAGGGAGTTAGGTGAGGTGGAAAGGGAAAGGAAGAAGGGGAGTGTGGGGGGGGGGGTGGAGAGAAAAAGGGAGAGGAGATAGGGAGTCAGAGGCTGTGCGAGAGAGCAGCACCAAATCCAGAGGACCATGAGAATGCTTTGCATTTTAATTAGAGGTTTAAATGAATAAGCAGAGGAAAAAGTCGAAGAGAACTGCCTGAAATGCCCTTGCTCCCATTTATTAGTGTTCCAAGTGTTCTAAAATTATGGGCAGGCTGGAGAAGTTTCTTCTTATTAGTGGAGAAAGCGCTGCCACACATCAAAAAACCCTGGACGTTTTCTCACTCTCTCCTACAAGCTGCCATCCCTACTTATCACATACACTTTGATCCCCTCTGACCGTGTATACTGGTGAGCAGTGGGAAGAAATGGGCCTGCTTAAATGAAGGGAGAGGACCATTTGGTGTAAGAGCAATTAGGTCTTCATGGAACACAGTGCATGCAGTTCACACCGCACACTCCTAACCAATGAAGTTAGGACAAACAGCAGGAGCAGAGGCTAGCACAGAGATAAAACATGGGGTCAGCTCTGGCCCAGTGCCGGGACAGTCACCAGGACTCTTTCAGACACAGCTAAGTCAAGATAGTGCAAGTATGTGAGTACTCAATATGGCCGTAATTACTCGGGTAATGATTTACTGCTTGTGCACTGTTTTAATCTGGAATACTTTGACTAATTTAGCCTTACATGTGGACTCAAACTCAAAAAGTTGTTAATATTTAGTTTCCATTTTATCGTAGAATCAGACCACTCAACAGTCACAGAGTTACACTGATGGCCATTCAACAGTCACAGAGTTACTCTGATGGCCATTCAACAGTCACAGAGTTACTCTGATGGATATTCAACAGTCACAGAGTTACTCTGATGGCCATTCAACAGTCACAGAATTACTCGGGTGGCCATTCAACAGCCACAGAGTTACTCTGATGGTCATTCAACAGTCACAAAGTTACTCTGATGACATTTAACAGTCACAGAGTTACTCTGATGGTCATTCAACAGTCACAGAGTTACTCTGATGGTCATTCAACAGTCAAAGTTACTCTGATGGTCATTCAACAGTCACAGAGTTACTTGGGTGGCCATTCAACAGCCACAGAGTTACTCTGATGGTCATTCAACAGTCACAAAGTTACTCTGATGACATTTAACAGTCACAGAGTTACTCTGATGGTCTTTCAACAGTCACAGAGTTACTCTGATGGTCATTCAACAGTCACAGAGTTAACACTGATGGTCATTCAACAGTCACAGAGTTAATCTGATGGCCATTCAGCAGTCACAGAGTTACTCTGATGGTCATTCAACAGTCACAGAGTTACTCTGATGATCTTTTAACAGTCACAGAGTTACTCTGATGGTCATTCAACAGTCACAGAGTTACTCTGATGGTCATTTAACAGCCACAGAGTTACTCTGATGGTCATTCAACAGTCACAGAGTTAGTCTGATGGTCATTCAACAGTCACAGAGTTACTCTGATGGTCATTTAACAGTCACAGAGTTACTCTGATGGTCATTTAACAGTCACAGAGTTACTCTGATGGTCATTCAACAGTCACAGAGTTAACACTGATGGTCATTCAACAGTCACAGAGTTAATCTGATGGCCATTCAGCAGTCACAGAGTTACTCTGATGGTCATTCAACAGTCACAGAGTTACTCTGATGGCAATTCAACAGTCACAGAGTTAATCTGATGATCTTTTAACAGTCACAGAGTTACTTTGATGGTCATTTAACAGCCAAAGAGTTACTCTGATGGTCATTCAACAGTCACAGAGTTACTTTGATGTTATTTAACAGTCAGAGTTACTCTGATAACATTCAACAGTCACTGCTGTAACTTTACCTCTTTTGCACTAATATACTTAACTTACCCAGACCTCTTCATAAACCTCTGTTTATATTTTACTAATTTCAAACAGAGGTTTCTATTTGATTTTATTTGACTACCACTTTGTTTAATTAATATTCGTCCATCTTAAATGACTTTGTACACTATATTGCCAAAAATACTCAATCACCTGCCTTGACTGAATTTAAGTGACATCCCATTCTTAATCCTTAGGGTTTAATATGATGTCGGTCCACCTTTTGCAGCTATAACAACTTCAACTCTTCTGGAAAGGCTTTCCACAAGGTTTAGGAGTTTGTTTATGGGTATTTATTTTTGACCATTCTTCCACAAGCACATTTTTGAGGACACACACTGATGTTGGATGAGAAGGCCTGGCTCTCAGTCTCTGCTCTAATTCATCCTAAAGGTGTTCTGTCAGGTTGAACTCAGGACTCTGTGCAGGCCAGTCAAGTTCATCCACACCAAACTCCCTCATCCATGTCTTTATGGACCTTGCTTTGTGCACTGGTGCAAAGTCATGTTGGAACAGGAAGGGACCATCCCCAAACTGTTCCCACAAAGTTGGGAGCATGGAATTGTCCAAAATCTCTTGGTATGCTGAAGCATTCAGAGTTCCTTTAACTGGAACTAAGGGGCCAAGCCCAGCTCCTGAAAAACAACCCCACACCATAATCCCCCCTCCACCAAACTGCAGTCAGACAAGTACTGTTCTCCTGGCAACCACCAAACCCAGACTCATCCATCAGATTGCCAGATGGAGAAGCGTGATTTGTAAATCCAGAGAACGCGTCTCCACTGCTCTAGAGTCCAGTGGCGGTGTGCTTTACACCACTGCATCTGACGTTTTGCATTGCACTTGGTGATGTCTGGCTTGGATGCAGCTGCTCAACCACGTAAACCCATTCAATGAAGCTCTCTCACAGTGTTCTTGGGCTAATCTGAAGGCCACTTCACTTCCAGTTGCTTCCACTTTATTACAATACCGCTGACAGTTGACTGTGGAATATTTAGGAGCAAGGAAATTTTACATCTGGACTTGTTGCACAGGTGGCATCCTATCACAGTAGCATGCCGGAATTCACTGAGCTCCTGAGAGCAGCCCATTCTTTCACAAATGCTTGTAGAAACAGTCTGCATGCCTCGGTGCTTGATTTTATACACCTGTGGCCATGGAAGTGATCGGAATACCTGATTTCAATTATTTGGATGGGTGAGTGAATACTTTTGGCAATATAGTGTACATGTATTTCCAGTTGAAATCTTTCTTTCTTTGCACTACAACAATTCTTGGCTTCAATTTTCACTCAAATAACACTGATATATCCAAATGATGTAACTGTTAATGTGTGAGACCTATATTGTCTGTCTACAGTGTTCATTGTTGTATACAGAAAACATCTGCTGTATTTATTGTTTGACAACTTTTCTTAATATAGTGTTTATATTTCCAATTGTGATCTTTTTTAGGCATCTTAGATGTGCTTTGCTTTTTGGAATGCTGCTGCTTTGAATTGGCCCCCTGGAGACAAATAAAGTTTTTCGAATTGAATGGAATTTGAGTTAAATACTCTTCTTTCATTTTATTGAGAATCAAAGTAAAACTGATCAGACTAGTAAAATTAATCTGATCAGGTTTCAGTTCTCCACCCAGCCCCAAAACTGCCACATATACAGTGCTTCCTCCCTCCCTCTGTCCCTTCTCATCAGTGTTGATGTTTTAGGTAGCTATACAGATGCTTATAGAACTTGAGTTACATCCAGCCACTACTTTTTTTCCACATGAATCAGATTATGGTGCACAAGTATGCAGGGAATGCTTTTGTCAATGATGTAATGAAGCATTTGGAAAAAAAAACAAAAACTTGCTTCTGAACAGCATTAGAACTTTTCACAAGTTTCTGAAACAATGTCAGGTATGCATTTGTATTAGACGGGGCAGGTGGCACAGCAACAGATGTAATCAAAGTCTGATCATAACTCAGCACACGTCCTTGTGTATGCATGCTCAATAGAGGCACACAGGCTGGGGAGGAGGAGAGATGGAGGCAGGCTGTCTTATTAATCAATCCCTGATGTTGTTAATCTCTTAAAGGGGTAAAATAATAAAAAAAATCACGTGTTGGCACGTGTTTCATCAAGTTTACCAAGTTAGTGACACTGGAGTGGAATTAATTTGCACTAAATTTTGGATGAGTTATTATTTTTGGGTAGTTAATTCATTGAAATCAATACCTTCTTTCGACAGCCCTTGTTAAAATGTGTAATTTAACATTAGTCTACCATGAAGATACACTTGGCAACACTGACAAATACAAAACACCCTTAAAGAGGCAGAAATCCTGGAGCAGAACCAGACTTTTCAGTAGACAGCCATCTACTGCAGTAGACTGGACTAAGAATTGATGTTGCTTGTGTTTTGTACCTCTGAACCAGCAGGACACCTTTCTCTACACAGTCCACATTCCAAAATTAATGGCCACTTTGAGCTGATTGTAATGAAGTTATTGAGATTAATAATTCATGGCTGAAACAGTACTCAATTTTTCATGGAAGAAATGCTTGGCATGGAAAAAGTTTGACTTGTCGAGTGTGTTGCAGCCTCAAAATGAAAAATTCAAACAGCTTTATTCACGGAGAAACCCTTGACCCTGCGGCTATTGTTCGGCTCTCAGCAGATAGGATCAGGGTCTATGACATCCTCTCCCCAACGCCGTTAGCTTGCTGTAAAAGGACAGGCAGGCTGGGGAAAGCCAGAGGCAGCTCCCCGTCCTGAACAATACCTGCCTTGTGCTAATGGAGGTGTCATCTGGCACAGGGCTGATTAGTCAGCGATTACAGCCAGGCCTCAATTGCCGTGACAACTGCTGCAAACACAATGGGCCCTGATAGAGCCAGCTGTTTGGTCCTCTGCAATTAACCCTGCATCCCACTCGTCTCCGGCAGTGCGCTGCCTCTAATTGACTATTGGGCACACAAAGCAGGGGCTGTGGGCCAGACCCCCTGGACGTAGCCCCCCTGCCCCTGCGTAGAGGTAGAGATGATAATAATAGAGGCGTCCTGTGGACTCGGCCGCCAGTCAATCAAAGCCTCGGAGCCCCACAGGAGCTTCCTGAGGAGCGAGGGAGCAGAGGAAGCACATGTATGAGCCAGTGATCAACAGGGTAGAGCAGCCTTGCAGGGGGCAGACATGTTGAATGTGCCCTCAGTCGGAGTGCTAATCAATTCAAGTGCACGTGACGGGGAAGGAAACCCTGCTGCTCGGCTGATATCAGAAGAGACATTTTTAGGAACACTCATCTTCCTCTGTTCATCTCAAGGTTGATTTTCTGTGCACAACAGAGAAAAAAATCAAGGCAATTATTTGGCAGGCCTTTGCTATCTATAATTACAAAGATAGAAATCAAACTGCAGTGATTTCTCAGAGGATAGAGCCGTCTGAATGTGCGGCTGCTTGTGTCATCATAATCATCAAACTAATGCATATTGTAAGACAGTAGAAAAGAAAATGTGGTCTTTTCCAAACTCCTGTCAGTTTTCTCAAAGTTATTACTTATTTCTATTTAAAATTCTGCATTTAACATCTTTCATATTTCCATGACAAAGTTTTACTTTAAATGTGCAATGCTAAACTGCAAAATATTTCATTGAATAAGTCGGTTAGTAAAATGAGTGCTTGTACAACACTTTTCAACAAGGTTTGCCATACTGCAATCATCTTGAGCTTTAAACCTTCCAGCATGTTTCACAAATAGCAAAGAGGATAATGAGAATGTTAAAGCAATCTGCACACTGATCCTTCACAGGCACGCAGACATGGCTCTATGTCAAAAATGGATTTAATCATTAAAAGAGATTTTAAGGGGGGAAAAAACTTGGAAAAAACTCCCAAATCTAATCTTTGATTTCATTAAACTAAATCTAATCTAAGATTTAATCTATCTATTTCCTGCACAAGCAGATGGAAGAAATTCTAAATGGAGAGCCTAATTGTGGCTTCCTCCTCACACAGACTGCAGCATGAGGTCATTTAGTGAGGCTGCAGTGAGGAGTGGCACGTGTGTGGTTAATGCGGTTCACTGAAACACAGATAAAGTCCACGGGTCCACATGAAAAATAAACCAGATCAGTTTTTCTCATCTGAGAGAATCATTTATAGTTTCATATATGTGTTTACCATGTTGGTGCACATTAAGATCAAAAACTGCTAATTGGGTTTCTTTTATAAAGCTTTCCTCCCTAGACATGTGAAATATTACACCGCCAGGACACTGTCATGTTTACATTTTCTCGTTAGAATTTATCTCTGAAGCCAGATGTTACTGAATCAGCCATGAAAATTAATTAGCTGGTTTGATGTGGCAACCTTGTGCTCCTTCCAGACAGACCTGGCTTTTATGGGCTGTCGGGGAAATTACAGAGAATTGATTGATCCTGAAGGACCCCTCTGGTCACATGGCCTGGCAGACACTTACAAAGAGAACTAACACATCCTGCTAACAACAGTAGATTCAAATATTTCATTTTTTAGTTGTATTTGACATCCTTTCTCTTTAGAACAATGCTAAATAGAGGTAGAGGGGAAAATTTCATTCAGGTCAGAATCGCATAGAGGAGAGTGGGGTACAACCTAACAGTTTTTGTATTTGGCTCAATAATTTAAAAAATATTTGAGTTACATTGATCATATTGTTAAAACAGCAAATTACACCTATACAACAAATGAACACTGGATGTTTTTTTTTCAACTCAGCGCTTAGAAAAACAAGTATGCAAAAGAAATGTACTTTTATGGGTGAAAATACACTTCTCCAGAAATCTCCACCAGTTCTCCACCTAAAACTGATGAAAAATAGTACCCTGCTAGTGTTGTGGTCACATGACCAGAAACATATTCCACTCAGCAATGTTAAACACCCTAAAAGGCTAGCGTTACATTTTACCCCATGCTCACCCCTATATCAATGTCTACGATTCTGAATCAATCCAAAATTCCCAAGAACTGATATTTTTTAGCGTACTTTAGTACATGTAGTGTATTTTCAACTGAGGCATTTTCCTCCCTGCGCTGTCCCAGACTGATGCTGCAGGAGGTGTGTGGCTTGTTAGCTGTGCTGTTAGCATTAGCAGCGCTAGCTCTTAGTGTCAGTAATGATACAGAGCTGTGTCTGACACACTTAAGTACTGCCTGAGCTGTTGATGAAGCCTTGAGTTACTCAGGATGTCCTGTTTTCCCAAAAACAAAAATTTAAGACACACTATGGATTATACAATCCCAGGTAAGAGGAAGCCTGACGTATCTTCTTACTGCGCTATGCTTAAATAATGTAACATCATACAGACGCGTTCAGCCAAAGTGAGTATCAGCAAACAACTGCTGACCGCACCGGACAACAAAAATAAAAGGGTCTATCGTTTGGTTGATTTTACATCAATGACTGGTGTTCTGGTTGAACGTGTGAACGTATTAACTGGTGACTATAAGAATGTGTCTGGGTTAATAACCGATATCAAAAACTTAAAGAGCCCCTTTGTTTAATTTTTCATCAAATTCACATCTCCTAAGAATATCTTAGACATAACAGAAAATTTTTACCCGTTTTAACAATGTTGTAACTAGAACAACCACTGACACTTTCAGCTGAAAAATCATCAGTTAACACGGTCACATGTTAAAACATAACACCTGCTCTCCTACAGCATCATCAGTGAAGGCTTTTGATTTATGATTTTTTTTTCCACTGACAAGTTTCTGATAAATCCTGCTTAAACCCACACATTTTATTCATTAAGACAATTTTGCAATCCAAGAACAAATGTCTGTTTTCTTTGCTTTTATTGTAATCAGCTGATTTAAAAAAAAAAAACTACTAATATTCTAAAAACATTTTTTTCTGAGAACATTTTATTAAGCTTTTAATGCTAAGAAATAATACAGCCCCTTAATGCGCAACAGACTGGAGTAGATGCGGAAATAATCACCTCTTTATAACAAACAGGGAATGTGTTTTGGATCGAAATAGATTCTGAACAAGTCAGGACCCCCAGAATCAGAATTGAATCACATCTTGGGATACTTAAAGTCCCTGTAAAGTCACAGAAAAAGCTGTATTTTAGTTTTGTTGTCTGACAGGCCACAGTGTGATGAATCACCAGACTAATTGTCAGTCATGAAAACAATCTCTAAGGTTATACAAATAAACTTCAAAATAATGTAAAATAAGGCAGTAATATCTACGCTAGGATGGTGTGGGTCTGTCAGTTGAATGAGCTGAAGCCACATCCACTCACGAGAAATATCCTCTCAAATTTTGAAAACATTTCTGATTAGAGCGCAGCTGCCTGGCTCTGCGCCAGAGTAGAGAGACAGAAGCTGAGGATTAAATTTACTGTTTTCTGGCACAAATCTCACCGCTATGATACTTTTGATGACCCCTTGGCCACTGTGGCTGATAGATTTGGGAAATTATTTCACAATGAACAAAAACAGCATGTAGCTGGCTGTTAACTTTCAATGAAGGCTGTGACATCAGCTAACAACAGACTGTACTGAGATGAAATGCTCTGTGATTTTATGTTATTGTAGAGTCAGGGGGTTGGGGTAAATCCCCAAAGGTACTGGTGATGAAATGGGCTCCTATATTTTCCCTGCCCAAATTAAAGCGAGCCAGGAAAGAGGTGAACAACCTTCAAATGGTCTAAATCCAAATACAGTCACACAGAGATCTCTGTGTTTTCACATTTACAGCAATCCTATTCCAACATATCTAGAGATTTAAGACACAAAGTTTGGATTTCACTTTACAGGGACTTTAACATTTCACTTCTCTAATGCTAAACATTTATTGTATGTATGAATCTAAAAATACTCCTCAAAATACCTTTTGTCCTCCTTCAAAACAGGTGAATAAATGTGACACATTAAAGCGAGGTTAATCCCTGACTTATGCATGCTCTAATCCATAAAGCACTTAAATTACAAATACTTTTTTCCCTCTGTGAATGCCTCTTGATGTTTCGCTGCTTTCTCTAGTCTTCATCCCTTTCACCTTCTCTGTACATTTTCTTTTCTCTTTCCTTGCTTCGTCCCTCAATCCTCGTCTTTACAACCCCCCTTCTCTTCCCCTTTATACCTCCTATCCGCCTCCCCATCCCTCCATTGATGTCTCCCCCCCCCCTCCTTGTCTCTTCTTCTCCCCTCTCTGTCTCTTCCGCTTTCCTCTCTGAGTAAGTGAGTTTCATCTGGGGTGCTCGCCGGGCAAAATCACCTCAGGGCGAACACTTTATTATCTGTAGTCAAAGCGTCACCACAAATACCATTCTACACACACAAGTGTCACTTTCCATTTGTCTGCACTCTGGCTGCATTAGCAGAGCCTCGCCGGCCCAGAGCCTCGTCTCAAACGCGGCCGGCAGAAGAAAACTAACAGCGTGGGAAAGCGCTCGTCCTGCATTCCTGCCCCATTAACACCACTGACAGCACCAGAGCAGACCTATTGCCTTTGAATTAAACATTACTATCAGCACTAACCCTTGGGAAGAAAGCATTTTAAAAGACAAAAACAAACAGATATTGTAACAGGCTTGACTTTTTATTTGGCTCAGAAAGTCATAGCACGCATGCATAATGCTTTTTATTTTAAATCTTGCATGCCAGTCGACTACAGATTTCCTGGTAGCTTTTAGAAGTGTTTTAAACATGCCATGTCCCTGTCAATTAGAGCAATAAATGCAAAAAATTGCCAGATAACAAACATGGGATCCCTGGAGATGGCTGCACGTGTTAACCTCCAATGATGGAGCGGAGCGTCCAGCAGCATCAACACCAGTGTGTAGTTTGTGTCCTCTTTGAGCCACAGAGGAATGCAGGCCAGCAGCCATGTCGGGCCTTTTGTGGGACGCCCGTGCACCAAACAAACACAGAAACTGGGGCAACATGTTTACCTCACACCACACGATGCACTCCAGAAACAAAACCACCAGACAAAAAGAGCGACCTCCATGTTTGTTCCCATGACAGCCAAAAAAGACATTCAATAGAAAAATATGAACCTGCCTGAATATTTCAGACTGTGCACAGAGCCATGACCTTGTTTCAGCACTAGTTCTACCAGCAGCTTTCCTTTGCAATAATTTATGGGCAGCATGATAGATAATAAATGTAAAAAATAACTTTATTCATCACAAACTGCTCTCTGTTTAATAATCAAGTCTGGCCAAAGGGCTTAGCGGAGTCCATGCTCGGTGTGGATGGGGGGATCTGGCTCCCCAGTTTGTAGGCTGCCTGTGATGATCCAGCCCTCAGGCCTGCCTGGGCCACCCTCATTGTGCATACAGCATGGTCTAGAAAGCAGAGCTTTATCAGCAAATACCCCGAGTCAGCACAAGCAGCGGGGCGGTTATGCATTGCGACTGGCACACCAGCCGATATTGTCATGTGCGATTAGGCCTGTGCTCACGAGCCTGTGAACTCATTCCTATGGCATCAAAGTCACCCCCGCACCCACCCCCGCTACTCTCGTCCAGTTACTTCCCCTCCTCTCTCTGCTGCCCTCTGCTCCCTCTCTAGGCTTTTCCATTTTAAATTCAGCTACTGCTGAAAACACCCTTGCTGAACCCTGTGGAAAGCTGTGCTCCAGCTCAAAAACACACAGAGGCAAAACACAACAACAGGTTGGACTGGTTCCATTTCCAAAACAAAACTCTGCAGCTTAAATATGTCGGTCCAGAAGGGTCATCTACAAGTTAAAGCCAGCCAGTGCTGCCAGAAACAGCCGGTGCCCGTTGTTTTGTCTCGGTACACCTCTCCAGATGACACGGCTGATAGACAGGAACAAAAGACGGCTCACAGGAAAAAGAAGCTGTGAGGCTGGTTTGGGAAAAACACCAAGAGACAGAGATTAAAGCATCAGTGATGATGCAGAGAGCAGTGCAGGACACACAGAAATACAGAAAGCTCAAATCCTGACCTGAAACATTCATGCCTCACCCTCCCTGTCCTGTCTTTAAGAGAATATGCCACGCTGTGACACCGTTTTCTCAAAGGGCTGCATGTACAGCCGAGAGCAAGTCATGCACAAACTCAAATGGACAACAACACAAACGCACACAGAGGTTTGGAGTAAAGGACCTCAGAGGTAGAGATTGTAAACGCATTCAGAGATAAGAAAAGGAACCAGAGCAGAGAGCAGAGGAGGAGGAAGAAAGGCAGAGAGAGTGGGGGAGAGATGAGGGGAGAGATGAGGGGAGGCTAGAGGCGCCTGAGCAGGCCTGTCAGACCAGAGGAAGTGCTGGTGCGCAGGCCTGCAGGTAAATGGAAGAAGAAAGGCGCCTGCAGGCTGCCCGAGGCAAGCCTGGGCCCTTCTGTTCTATCATTTAGGAGACAAGTCCTCCACTGATTCCCAATTAATATTTAACACTGCACAGACAACAAGGCAGGCAGCTACAGTATACATGCCAACGAGAGGAGAGGAGAGGAGAGGAGAGGAGAGGAGAGGAGAAGAGAGGAGAGGAGAGGAGAGGGTGCAACTTAGAAAAAAGATGTCAGTAAATATGCAGGGGCAAGGATTTAAAAGAGGAGCTTTTTTTAAATTTTATTTTAAGTTTAGCTTGAAGCTGAACTGTGTAATTTTTCTTAATTAATACATCACTTTTCATCCATCTGTTAGACTGCTTTTTCAACAGGCTAGTGTTCGGGGAAGCTGTAAATTGGTTCTTAAAAATCTGCTCAAAGAATCCAGGAAACAGAGATGGAGATGGAAGCCAGAGGTCAGCAAAACAACAAACCCTAGCCCCAAAGCTATGACCAAGCGAATGCAATTTACTATTTCTCAAGCCTAAAATGACCAAAGCATGAGAAGAAGAGAATATGCTGAACAAGAAAACCACAGAAAGTGAAGTAAAACATCCCACAGGAGCGTTAATTTCAGCATTTTGCTGTGGTCAGTTTTCACTCCCATGCTTTTCCCTCAAACCCCTTGCACTAAAGTGGACTGAAAAAAAAAAACATGCTAGTTCATGACTGACATAAACCATAACTATACTATTGTAGATTTCATTTGTTTTCTACATTTCTTCAAATGTTTAAATTCGTTTTGCAACCATCGACCCTCAAAACCAAATCCTCAATGTTAATTCAACTGTAAGTGTTAAATGTATCACTTTTTTTAAGTTGAATTTAAACTTTGGAAAGTTTTAATATCTTAACTCACTTATTGTGTTAATTTGTAATTAACACATTTAATTAATTTGGTTTTTTACACATTAAAGAGTACTTTTAAACCCGTATTGTGTTATTTCCTTTCATTTTGGGTGTAAATTTGTGTTATTTTCATTTGAATTATTAACACACTGTGGAGCATTTTTTCAACTTGATAATGATTGTCACCTCACACAGAAACACTATGACAAAGTCAGGTGACTTTTGACAAAGATGGAGCAAGGAGATCTAAGGGGATTTCCTCCAATTTTACATTAATTTTAAATTCACCTTTTTAAGATACTTGGAAATAACACAAAATCCAAGTGTTTTTATATCAACATTCTCAGGGCAATCCGAGCCTTTATGGATACTGGGGCCCTGTGTAAAGAGTTATTTTAACCCAAATGCTGAATTTTGAAAACTGATCTTTGATGAATCTTCAATCTCTTCCTTCACTCATGTGGACGAACTGTTTTAGTGCTTGAAAAAGGTTAACATAAGTCTTGGCTTCACAAAAGCAGTGTATTTTTGAATAAAATAATAAGCAAGTGCAGAAAACAGGTCAACAGGTCTTATTCTCTCCTCTCGCTCTGGTCTTTTGCCTTACTTCTTCAGCAAAAACTGTGGTAGGGAGGGCCTTAGTAAATCCAGAGTGTCAATTGGTTGGCAAAAGTTAATGGACAAAGGGATTCATCCAAGGGCGTACAGTGAGAGGTGTATATTGCTCGCCTATTGGCCCTGTAACTCCAGCTGTGAATCACGTGGGGTGGCAAGTGAGGGCGGAAGTGAAAGAAGAGATGCTCCCGTTCACAGAAGTGTTTGAACCTCATTTCTACAACACAAAATGACAATAAAAACATAACCAAAACATTGTAAAAAAAAAAAAAAAAGTGGCACGTGCACCAACCTCGAAACATGAGCAAAGGAATCCCAACAGTGATTACTGTACAACCAGCAACATCTAAATATATCTAAACACTCTGCCCAAGAGCATGCTGGGAAAACTCCACCTCTAGAGTTGAAATGGCACTGGGCAGAGCTCAGATCAATGATCTCTACAGAGATGGACTTACATTGTCAATTAACTCACTCAGAATAGAGTTAAAATTGAGAGTTTAAAATAAACTGAAATGTTTTATACTGGGAATTCAAAAAGTTTTTTCTGTGTAAAACAGAATAATATTCAACTTTTGTGATTTATAATCATTTAAAAGATTTGAGAAAGGTTGAAACTGACACTAGAAATTTCACAGATAGAGCTAGGAAGACCTAATTTACAAGAAAAAAAACTGTGTGTGAGGTGTTAAGTTTCAAAAGGACTTATTTTTTAATAAAGAAGGGAGCTGGGAAGAAATAGAGTAATTAAAGGTATGAAATCTGGCTGAAAGAGCTGAAACACACATTGAGAATCACAATTTTGGACTCAGAACTACAGTTTTCCCTAGTTTTAGATGAAGAGAGCACTCAGAAACATTATCACCATGCCAGGAACGTGCAGCACCTCCTGACCGCCTCTCATCGTCAGCCTGCTTGAGGCTCGGCTCTGAGATGGCACAGGCCGCGTGTCATTTCCTGTGGGACAGCAAGGGACTGTGGACACTCTACGTACCCCTCACTTGCACCCCACCAACGCACCCGCCTGCCCCCTCACTCTGGCAGGCGAAGACAGAGGGTGTCACTGCCTTGCACCTGGGATGCCCAAATGCCAGCTCGGAGGCTTTGGAAGCAGAAACCTGTTTTTCAACCCAAGTCCTGCTGTGACCAAAAAAAAAAGTGAGGCAGAGCCCCTCTTCCTCAAGCTCAACCTCCTGAGGCAATAAGATTGCTCGCCCCCCCGTGCTCACAGCAGAAGGCAGAGGGCAGAGGGAAGGCATGGCGCTGTGGGACGCCAGCAGCCGGAAATGATCCTGTGTGTGCCAGCGCTGAGCCACCAACATGACAGAGGAGCCTGTCATATGAGGTAAGACGAATACAACCAATATCACCAGGCTGTCCCTCTGAAATACAGTCAAACTCTATTAATGCTCTGGATATTCCAATATAGCGCATGATGAAAGTGTGATGACACTTCTCATGTGGCTGTGCAGACCCAGCGATCCCCAAAATTAGACAGCATAAGCAGGCACCTAGGAGGAGGTAGGCCATGAATAGCTGTCAATCACCTTTCACTATGAAAAATACCTCCTGACCTCTGCTTCCCTGCTGCAGACAGAGGAATAATGACAGTCTCTGTGGGCACTCTGTGGAATTCCAAATGGGAGTTAGAAACAAGGTGGTTCAATCAGTAGGAAAAGGTCAAGTGCATGCAGATTCTCTCTCCCTCACTCATGCAGTATCTGCTCTTTTCCCTGGTTCCACTTTCTGCCCCCCCACCTCCAGGGTACTGAGGCAATCAGGGAAAAGGTTGTTATTTCTGCTGCTTCTGGTGACCACTTTTAAATATTCAGCTGCCCCCAGTTTTTTCCCTCCTACATAACAGACGGCAGAGTAACCTGCTGCAATTTGATATGGCCGGCTAATTCCCCTGTTATGTCTCACAGCGGTTCAGACAACAGTGGAGGAGAGGTGGCTGGAGGTCATTACCTGAGCGTATTCCCCCTCACAGGAAGGGTGGCTTATAGGAGGAGAAGCTGCTAAAAGCAAAGCAGACTAATGGCTCTGGCAGCTCTGCCGGCACAGGCACAGGGCTATTAGGAAAACTACAATCCCCAGGTGAACCTCTGTGTCATGTCCTGAGGCTCTGTGTGACATGGCCAGGTTGTCTCTGTCCATCAAGCTGGAGGAGGGCTGAACCAGGCCTGACACAGCATGAACCCGGGATATAAGGCCTTCTGGGAACTTTTCATCTGTGCCTGGCTGATTGGCACCGCAGGCCTCCTGGGTGGTGTCACAGAGGGTTACAGCTGCAGGTGTGCTAGTGTGTGTGCATGTAGGCACACATTTCTGTTACAAGTCACATTTAGAGACTAATTTTGAACCTGTACACCAAGCGACTGGAGATAATTAACTCTGCAATTAACTTGGTAAAAGCTGGTCTCTGAGTTTGGTTTTTCCTACTCATAGATACACATTGTATCGTCTCTTTGAGGGTTACTCAAGTCATTTAAATGTATCAAAAGGTAGGCTAGTCATTTCCTTTGGCATAAGGCTCAAATGCTAACAATGTCTGTTGGGCTAAATTTTTAAAGTCCCTGTAAAGTGAAATCCAAATTTTGTGTCTTAACACACTAGATATGTTGGAATAAGGTTGCTGTAAACATGTCAAAACACTGAATCTATTTGTGACTGAATTTTGGATTTAGACCGTTTGAAAGTTGTTTCCCTCTTTCCTGGCTTGGTTTTATTTGGGCAGGGCAAATATAGGGACCGCCTGACTCTACTATGATATAAAATCACAGAGCAGTTCATCTCAGTACAGTCTGTTGTTAGCTGATGTCACAGCCTTCATTAAAAGTTAACAGCCAGCTACATGCTGTTTTTGTTCACTGTGAGGTAAATTTCCCAAATCTCTCAGCCACAGTGGCCAAGGGGTCATCAAAAGTATCATAACAGTGAGATTTGTGCCAGAAAACAGTAAATTTAATCCCAAACTTGATGATAGACACACTCTGTTCCTGCATAGACTATCGCAATAAAATCCTCCAAAGCTAATCATCATTGATGACTTTTATTTTGAAGAGACACATAAGGAAATGGAGTGTTTTCAGCAGCAACTTAACAACAGAGACAGCTCATAAATGAGAGGATACTTCTCCTGAGTGGATGCGGTTTTGGCTCATTAAATCGACAGGCCCAGCATCCAAGAGCAGCCTCATTTTTCCTGATTTTGAAGCTGGGCCTGGTGGTTCATGGCACAGTAGCCTGTCATACAACCAACCTAAAATACAGATTTTATTATCACTGAACAGGGATTTTAAAGTCACTTAACTGTAAGATACTGCAAAAATAGGGTTAATTTAGATGCTTTGTATTACTAAAAGGAACTGACAAGGTTTTTTACCTAAAAATTTGGAGAAAAATCTCATCTCCTACCAAGTCAAAACAACAGATTTGATCAACTTTGCTACCACAGAAACAACTGTTATCGTTCAGTTACATACTAGCCAATATGACCATTAGCTAGAAAACTACCGAAAGCTTATGTGATGGTCCAGTTGTGTTACATGATGCCATTTGTTATGTGCTGCAAATGGTGTGCAACATGTACAGGGATACACAGTAACATGGACCAGAAAAGTGGTGCTTTTTAACAGCTTTTCTGCTTGCTGGTCACATTCCTGGATTTAACAACACAGTTTATTTAACAAACCTTACAGAGCACTGGTTTGATTAAAATATATACACAGGTGCCAATTTTATTCCACACTATGTGGCAAGTTCCTAGTTTTGACAAAATGTTAGCTAGGAAGTGGTTTAACGTTAGCATTAGCTGCAGTTTACCAGAGTCTGATGAGTTGATAAAAATGTGATGTTTAATATCAAAGTATGGCTTAAAAGCCCTTCAGAGTTTCAGTATCAAGAGGTGAATGAGAGTAATGGTTAGATATCATATGTTTGTATGACTTCCACTTAGGAATACAACACAATAAAAGCAACTGAACCGTCTCCCTGAGCATGATATCAGAGGAAAACAGCTGCTATGAGATAACATAGGATGCCAGCACTCTGTGCGTGTGTGCATATTTTATGTACTAAGCCCTGTTGGGGTTTGAAAAAGTGGGAACACCTATGTTTAGCCCAAAGTCTGATCCAATTACAGAGATATGGGAGTAATGGTGAGCTGTGTGGTAATGACATGAGAACCTGTAATGGGCCTGAATGAGTGGCGCAGCATTCTCCTAGTTTGACAATTGCATTCTCAGAAAATGTCATTCCTGGCACAAATGTAACCATGAAGTAATGAATGAACAAATGAAAATGTGCTGAAATCTGTAAAGATATTATTTGGGGATATAGCCCGGCAGATATCTCCTCATCAAGCAGTGAATTCAAGGATTCTGGACCTGTTAGTCTCGAGCTGACATGTGGCAGAGTAATTGCTGTCTGGGCCAGGGAGGAGGCAGGGTGGTTGTGGTGGTGGGGGCAGCATGGCCTCCTGTCCAGCCATCTCGGTGTTACTTATCACTGGACCAGATCACCTCCTTCTCCCCTCCTGGAGCAGGGCTTTTACGCTCTGCCTTTGCTGCCTGGACCAACAGGAGGAGGATGATCAAGAAGAGGGACGGACAGCGAGGGAGGACGCCGCTGCCCGAGGGTGGCCAGGGTCAGTGGCATCTATTCACCCCTCTCCCCTTGCAGGGCCTTTCTCTCTCATCTGTCTGGATGGGTGCCTTCTCTCTGGGGCACAGCAGGATGAGAGGCCCTGGCTCTGCTGCCGTCTCTGCCTTTCATGTCTCCATCTAGGGCAGCGGTAGAGAGATGAGGAGGGGAGGACGAAGGAGAGGGGGGAAGCTACAAATGTCACCCATAAGGGGGGATTTAATTAAAAATGACAGGGGCTGGCGCTGGAGAGTGCAGCCACATATGCGTGGAATTTGGGCGCAGAGAAAGCAAGTGGCTATGATTTATAATTCAAGTAATGCTCCGCACTCCTTTTAATTCTACAGCCAGAGAAAAAAATATCAAAAGGCCGTCTCTGTGAGGCTAATCCAATATGATATTTTTAAGGGCAGGCGGTCAATGGCTTTTTGAAAAGCCAGCTTCTCTGTCTGCCTTTCTGCCTCTCTCCCTCTCTCTTCTCCACTTGTCTGCCTTTCCCCACCTCCCTCCTTTCTCTCCCCCCTGCACTCCAAGCTCTACAGTACCTCACCCTCATCCCCTCCCAACCCCCCTGAGCCCAGACACAGAGCGGGGCTGTGATAATGGAAACATCCCGCTCCCCGCCTCCCGTTTCTCCCGCTAAGCTCTGTGCGCTTGGGGGAAATTGATTGTCTGGCGAGCCGATCTGAACGCTTCCAGCTGATGGTAGAGCCAGTTAAGTCCTTTTTTATTGAGGGTATGAGGGATTTTTAATGGGAGTCGCATCAATGAACTGTGCAGCCACTCGGCATCTGCATGCAGGGTCTTTCTCATCCCCACACACATGCACACACTTCTGTCTAAAGGACAGCAGATGCAAATGACACAGCTCACCTCTACCTCACTGCCAGGTAATCCCCGTCCTCTGCTCTCACTCTCTGGCTCTTTCAGGGGTGTATTCTGGTATTCGGCCCCCTATAGAGAGCCCAGGTCACCTTACCCACAAACCCACTCCATGTTGGCACAAACTGGGCCACAAAACAATCAATCACAGGGGCCTGCTCTGCATGGTGACCTGAGTGTGTGCCCACTTCTGCAGCCAGACCCACTGTCTGCCTCTGTGCACCCCTTCTAGGCCTGGACGAACAATCGCCTTATTGAAGCCAAGAGCTGCACAGCGGTTGGAAATCCAACACTTGCTTCTCCCCCCTCCTTCCCCCTCCAAGGACAGAAAGGAGGCTATTATGTTCAAACATCCTCATTATGGACCTCGAGTCAGTGGCTGTGGTAGTCTTTCAATCAAAGGGTTTAACAGGTGGAGGAAAAGAGAGTGAGAGAGGGAGAGAGGAGGGTCAGGGAGAGAGAGGGTCAGTGAGAGGGGAGGGCAAAAGGAGGACTGGAGACTGTTCTTTTTTTCTATTGATTCGAGTCCTGACTCCCACTGGCCGCTCCTCAATAAAAGAACCCTGAGAGGAAGTGGGCTAATCCTGCAAAATTGGAAGGATGGAATCGATTAAGATGACTGTTCAGGACTCCCCTCCATTCCTCCCCCCTTCCTCTCCATCTCTACCTTCTCTAATTCTATTTTCCATAGTTCCTCTTTGTCCTTCCTTCCTTCTCTGAAACCTCTTAGTTAGCCTGGTTGAACCCCATTTAGCTGAAGAGAGGCCCTTATCCGTTCAGTATCTGTTTACATTGTGTTTTATACACATCAATACAGCTGCACAAGAAATACAATACCCTTACAGAGCAGGGCAGCTATTCTGATTTAAGATTTAGATTTGCTGCTATGTTACTTTGGTTTTCACCTTAAACAAAGCTGGTGCAGGAAGTGATGTCATTTATCTAAGCCAGAACCAGAATGATGTACTGAATATTTTCTGCTCGCTGTCAGAGGATATGGCTGTTTTTCACAAAAGCAGAATTTTCTGAATAAAAATCAAAAAGTTACTCAGGGGGATGAAATTAAAAAATAACACACCACAAACTAAGGAAAACCCAAAGAGAGTTATAGGCATAGGCACCTGAACCTAAAAATTAGGGTTAGGGTAAGGGGGATAATATTAAAAATAGCAAACAAAAACTAAGGAGAAATCAAACCGGGTTAGAATTAGTCACCCAAACCCTAAAGGTTAGGATTTCCTAAGGGGGGGGGGGGGCATACAATTAAAAAAAACACATAACAAAACAAGTAAAGTTCAAAGATGGTTAAGGTTAGGCACCTAAACCCTAAAAGTCAGGGTTAAGGTATTAATGAGGGGGCTAAAATTAAAAATGATACACCACAAACTAAGAAAAAAAACAACAATTGTCAGTGCATCACTCCCCATCCCATGGTCGAGGTCTGCAGCCAGATGTCTCTCCATTTTTCCACCTATCAGAGAGTAGTTAACAGGTCTGGAACTATTTCCCTCTGATGAAATATCACAGAACCTGCCATTCCCACTAAGCCTCTGTAAGCTGAGGTAAAAACTGGTAGGTGAGCACTCCCCTGTGCTCCTTCCACACTCATTTTAATCGGCTTGAGTTAGCTCGTAGACCTGCCACGTAAACAAAGGCCACTAAAGACTCCAGGAGTGTTAAATAAGCAAAAAAAAAAGAAAGACTCACTGTAAAAAGACTTATCCAAAAGCTTCACCAAAATTAGGGAGAAATTCACCTTCCAGATGCCCAACTGCTGCTGCTCTCTCTAATCCCAGAACTGGTTGGAACTAGTTTATCTGGCTCTGGAACAGTTTTTAGCCCTGGCTCATCTCTGTCCCTTTACACCGTTTTGTGAGTGGACAGAGGGAGGTGCTCAGGGAGCAAACAGAGCAGCTGTCATGCTTTATAGGCGGCCGGCACAGCCAGGGCCAGACACTGTAAATGTTTACAGACCCTCAGGGTCACCCGGGGCCAGTGAGGCACGTTAAACAGTGTCTGTACAGCCCTGTTGCCACGACTGCACCATCAGCACAGCTAAACAGGCCCCACAATGAGCAGCCAGACAACACGGCAAGCCAAAGTCTAAGTGTACAACAAATGAAACTGTTCAAAAATTCCTTAGAGACGAACAACAGGTATCAGGGAGACTTTTACTTTTTCACTTTTAGGGTTACCTTCCATGATGAACACAAGAAATAAAAACAACAAATACAAGCCCTCTGTTAAGATTTCTCATGACTTCTAGGGTTCCACTTCTTTTTTTGCACTCACATTTCCGTCCTAGGGCTTGTGGAGGCTCCAGGGTCTTGCTAGCACACACCGGGTGCTGGGGTGGAGGGTTCTGCCTCCTCTGCAGACAGGCCAGCATGGCGAGGTGGGCACGGAACTACAGCCGGGGGAGTTCTGCGGCCAACCTGGAGCAAAAACAGAGAAGAAGAGGAACATTGAGTGTGTGAAACGGGATGATTCTGGGGTCAAACCTCCACTGGCTGTGTCCTGTTAGCCTGCAGGAGCTGGCTCTGGGCTAGTCAGTCTCACAGTCTCACCCAGGATTTAATTGGGGAAGCATGCCTACAGCTGCCTGCCTCTCAGCTCTGTGTGCTGAATGATAAACACACACCTGCACTGGGGCAGTGTGGTTGACACGGTTTCAGAGCATAGTCCAGGGCCAGTCACTCTGCAGCTTCACACAGCACATCCACGCGGCCATTCAAGCGCATCTCCTGTCTATGAAAGCGTCTTCAAAACAAACACACAGGCTCACACAGAGAGCAGCAGCACTCAGGCACATTCCTTCCAGGGCAGCAGTGTGTATGTGGTGATTGATGGCGTTATCTATGGACAGAGAAAAAAAAAATGGTAATGCTGAAAAAACAGCAGTCTGTCTGCTGCAACTTAACATGCAACAGCTCTGGGGGACTGTCAGGAGAGGCCTGGGGGACTGAGCCGTGCGTGCGTGGAAGCATATGTGTGTGTGCGATGGGTTGGGAGGGGGAGACTGCCAACCGTACATCAGGGCTAGTGACGGCACTAATCAATCTCCCTCTAGGCCATAAATCTCCAGCTCTGCACTCCCACTTTTCCCCACAGCCACCTTCAGTCAGGAAGATGGAGGCAGTGCTGCTAGTTTCCTCTCAAAAAGCCCATCAGAGCCCCAGTGGTAACACAGGACATGCTCACATATATATAAATATATAAGAGAAAGCTCCCTCGCTAAGAACCCTCAACAATCCAGAAGCATGGAGGGTATCATTCATCAGAAACATAGCAGTGTCACAAAGCACAATGATGACTGATTACAAACTCTTTGACTTGTATTATGAGAACAAAAACATTTAACACCAGAAAGTGTTTTTATAAGATAAAGATTCAGCTCTATTACAGGAAAGCTGTGCTTAGTCTAAGAGCCTAGAAGCCCTTGTAGGCTCAGCCTTAGCTGTGAGTGAGTCTCCCGTCCAAAATGCATCAATATGAAACACTATCGTTTCCATCTGGGCCGGTCTCCTCCTCATATTAAAACAAAGAGCAGAGGCAAATATTTCATCTGTGCTGTCAGTGCCAGCGTCTCCTGCCATGATGCGTGGCAGATTATTGAAAAATGATTTCTCATGCGCCTGTCACAGGCTTGTCCAACGATATTTATTTTCTCAGTGAATCACTAAATGAACATTTAGCCACCTGCCATCAGTCCATTACTTAGTTGTATGGATTATCATTCTTTATATGAAAGAAAGCAATTACAATGATTAGCAGATAAATTAATGGCACTCCATGAAGCTCGTTTACTGGGTAAAGAAAGAATAGATCACCAGTGAAACACATTAAAATATTAAAGCTTTAATAAAAGCATTCAATCAAATCAACTTTTATGAAATGACAAATGTGCAGTATACGATCAAGGTTGAGAGCTTTAAAAGCAAGAGGGGTGACATTTCCATAAACTAAAGGTTACTGCTGTATTGATTTCATGAATTAAATGAATGCCTGCTTTTCAGATCAGGCTAAATCCTCTTACCTTGTTAAACAAATGAGCCAAATATTAAATAAATTAGTCCTTATACTGTTTCCACCATATATCTGCTAAATGCACTGATTAAATATCATCATTTAAATCATACTTCAATAAAAAGCCGCACTGAACACTTGAATAAACTTTAAAAGTCGTCTTTGCACAGATTCCAGCTTTTTAAATCAGCGCAGAGCAGTCGATCCATGTTTACTGTCAATGTTTTATTTCACTGTTTGTCACAAATAAAAAAAAAAACCCGGGGATAAAGTCCGACCTGATTAAAGGTATTGACAAATGGAGAACGAAAGCATCATTTACAAACACAACACAGTTTACAGCCTATAATTAAGGTGGAGTGAATCCTGGTTTGAAAGCTTAAAGATTAGAAGCAGGTGTTGCAGAAATAAAGCAAAGACTTCACTCATTAAAAAGCTTTTTTGAATAAAACATTTCTTCTCAAGACATTAAGTGTGACCTCAGACCTCGAGGCTTGCACTTAACCTGCTAAGTCGGTGTGTATTTTAAAACCTGCACACAACACTTTTAGCACAACCTTGATGGTGTTAAAATGTTGTCCTAAAAATGTGCCTCTCTGAGATAAATGTGAGTAAATTCAATCTTTAGACTCTTCTTAACTCGAACACACACATGCATCCACACAAACACACACACATTGCAGATGGGAGAGAGAGGGGCCACTCTATTTCTCGCCAGGTGCTTGAGCGAAAAAAGGTCGCTTGCAGTGCCATTTCCTCTCTCACACAGGCAGGCCTGGGCCAAACACACTGGCACTTTGAGCTCATTACTGGCTATTCACATAATCCTTTCTCTGTGTCCTCTCTGTGAGGATACTAATTTCACAACCAGCCCGTCCTCACAGCCCATTTGTTAAGAGATAGTGGTTCAGAGAGACGAGAGGGACACATGGAGGAGATTGAGACTAAAAGCCGGTCTTAACGGAGGGGATACCTCCGCAGTTTTCCCCTCTCTGAAATGAAAGACAATCGTCTAACTACCCTCCATTTTTCTCCATTTGCTGCTCACCAAATGTATTCGGAGGCATTATAGTTGGCTGAAAGAGACCCACTTTTTTTCAATTCAATTTCAAGAACCAATTTTCTCCTATTATTGCCTTTAAGAGCGAGGCAGAAGGAGCAAGTCTTTAGCTTGTTTGTCATGTCTCCCTTTTCCCCCTCATCTCCTCCTATTAGCTTATTGTACTATTCAGCAGATGCCTATCAGCTGCAGGAAATTATCTCCCAAACCAAAACCCCTGTGACCCATGATCCAGCTACCCTGAAAAAGCCCATCATGCCTAGGTCAATCCCTGAGAAGGTGCAGGAGAAAACGCGTGCACTGCGAGAAAAACCCACCTGCACTTCACTCACTCATCAAATCCACTCTCAGGTCTCCTATTACACCAGTGCGGGGATATCTCAAAAGCCAGGATGTCTATCGGCCCTTTCCTGTTCTGCTAACGCTGCTGCAGGAGTTTGCGATGGGGGCGGAAGATCAGTCCCACGAGATGAGGGAATAAGCCGGAATCAAGAGGTGGTGGGCTCGGCGTAGGGCTATTTCTGAGTTAAAAGGTTCTTAAACTGCAGAGGAGATCAGAGGAGATGGCTCCCCGTGCCCAAAGCTGTCTGCACAGATAAGCATCCTGCCAAGTGCGGGGTGGAACAGAGTGGTCATGGTTGAATAAATGGGGTGTTTGTGTGTGTTTTGAGCTGCAAATGTTTCAGGTGAAAGACAGAGAGCGGCAGCTGATAGTGGGAGCACTGAACCTTAATACTCTTTGATACAGGCTGTAATGTGTTTGAGGAACAGACGCTGTTAAAAAGCTAAAGATGGCGATAAACATTTGGTCAAACTCAAAACTCTGATTGATAATTCTCTCATCAGATGGTCTCAGATTTTTCAGGTTTTAAAGTGTTCAGTTTTTTACAAGCTCAGGTCCATTTACAAACCCATTTATAGTTCAGGGAAACATTTATCATGGGATGCCAGATAGCCTCACAGTTAAAACGCTGTCTAGTTTTTGACAAGGGCGGCCCGTGTCAGTCCTCATTCTCTCTTCCTTCTCCATCCTGTGTCCTCCACAATAAAGACAGAACATCCTTCTATAAACAGCCCAGACTCCTATCATAACTTTTATACAGCATGGCAAGTATCCCCACCTTATAATTTATATCCAGCTGTAACTTTCAGCACTAATTCAGCATGACCTACTAGCATGCAGCAAATCAAACACTGGCAACCAGAGTAGAACTTTCATGATTGATTTTTGCCTTTAAATCAACTTTAATGGAAATCTTTCTTAAACTTGCTTAACTTGGCTTTATTTGACGCAGGACATTTGATATTACAGCTCTTTACTCTCAGCGTTTCTCTCAGCTCTAAGGTTTTGTAGAATCATTCAGTATCATACAGTGTAAACACTGATAGCTATCCACTCTCACATAACTTAACTCTACTAGATTTATCAAGTAATGTTTAATAGCAGGGTGAAGGAAACCACTTTACTGTCGCTCAAGTAAAGTCAACTTAAATCAAACAAGTAACGTCCAAGGAATATGCTGCAAATGGCAGTAACCAGGTTAGAGCAACACTCAAACAAGCAGAAAGAGAAGAAATTTAACAGTCTAAGCCTTCTGAGCGTGTGCTTGCAGCAAGTTTGCCCTAGCTGTAAACAGAAACAAGGACAACATGAGATTTCTGTGATTTTACCTTATCTGCACCTCTATTGATGTATTTGAAATTATAAGGTAAGGTACTCAAGCTAAGTATTTTTTCAGCCCTCAAATTGCTTGAGACTCATCCTTTGATATACAGAGTTTACCCAGAATACTTTTGGGTGTTTGACACTTTTCCACTATGAATGAAGTTACCCACTCATTGAGACATGTCCCACCTGTAATACTCCATATCCCCCGTGTTATGTACCGTACAGGGTGCTAGGCATAAAGAAAGAGCTCAAAAGTTGGCTGCAAAGCCATTTCAAGTGTCGCAGATGTATGCTTTGAAAAAACGTGTGGCAAAAAGTCTACGATGTGCTTTTATTTTGAAGGAAATGTCTCCATCTCTTTGTTCTGTCACTTCTTTCGTTCCATCTCAAGTCCAAAATGCCCCATTTTCTTTAAAAACATTTGTTTATGACAGAAAAATCTAGGGTATTTTGGTCATGATTTTGTTATTAGGAAGGTGATTATGGGTCCTGAAGCTAAACCAGCTGAGAAGCACTGGCTTAAATAAACAAAAGTGCCACATCAGCGCTGTTTCTCATGATAGAGCACATTTCTAGTTTTAAGTAAACAGTACTTGACCGTTTCAAGTATTTTTGCATTCTACTCTAATTTTTTTGACAACCATCTCTTAATCTGCAGAGTTTCCCAGAATGCCCTTGGGCATTAAACATTCCTGCACCATAAGTGAAGTTACCCACTGGGTTAGGTGCATTCTGCCTGAGTTGAGGAGTAAGTAAAATTGAGTTGATTTAACTTAAAATAGCTAAGTATTTTAACAAATACTGTTTTCAGAGTATTAAAAAAGTAAGTTATTTAAACACTTTTTTTTACTTTTAATGGTTTGCATGGTTTTGAAGTCATTGGGTTTTACAGTGCACAGTTTTCTAGGAATAGCTGCATTACAGACATGCTTACGCTACTCAAGGAATTCAACAAAAAAAAGCATCTTTTTGTACTTTTTCGTGTTTGAGTAGCAACTGAAACCAGGTGTTGATTTAGAAACAGTATCAGGCTGAGTTTAATTATCATGATTTGAACAGAAAACCAATCATCAAGCTTTTAAAGAGTCTACAGTAAACTCCTCCACCCCTCCCAGCGCTCCAGGACCAGTCATGGTCCTGGAGCCTGGCAGACAGCTGCCACAATGCGCGGAGGGCGGGGCTTCAGCCTAATTGAATGGTGACCCTGCAGCCTCACTGTGGGACGCCCCATGCAGTGCTTTTAACAAGCTGCTGTGTCTCCCCTCTTAATAAGCCCAAACAAGTTAATCCAATCGACACACTCAAACCCTTTCTTTTTCTTTAACAAGGCACTGCCTCTACCCCCTTAATCCCTGCCACCCCCGCCCCCCCTTCTCCTCCTCCTCCGTCACCATACCGTCACATGAATGGAGGCAAAGTGAAAGGCTCCATTAGGAAGGCCTGGCATTAAAGCCCTTCAGCTCGCCACTTTCCACACAGACACACGAATAATTTGCACTCATACTGTACATTGGAAACACACACACACTAGTGCTCACATGTACCTGATACAAATTGGTCTTCGTGGACGCAGCACACAATGAGAGGGTTATGTTCGCCGACCCAGATCCACACCCACACAAATCCACCAACAACAAAACAACACACAAACAAAAATTGTGAGGGGACATTTGCCGACATGCACGCACTGCAGGACATAAAAAAAGCATTGTTAGCAAACCCTCCCAGCTCCACAAACAAGAGCCACTGATTCCCCAACAATACAAGCCCCTGGATGCTCTGCACAACCTCACACCAGCACAATAAATAACCTGCACAACAAAAGGCCATTGTGTGTAAAAGCCTACAGTTTAGGCATTACCGCCATGATATACAGTGCTGGAATAACATATTGGCAGCGGATTCTTATATATACGATGCAGCGTATCACTGTTATTGGGGCTTATACAGCCTCGTCTGCCACGCAGCCGAATTTATAAGAGGTTTTTCTGCAGATGAAGGGCATCTTGGCAAAAACACTCAGCTGTTAGCTTTCCATATTCCAGTCAGCTTCAATAGCTTCACCCAGGGGATGAAGGGTGAGGAATGTCTGGCAATCCAATAGCAGCGAGTCGTCTGTCATCTCTAATCAAAACACGCCTGCCTAGACTAATGTCAACCCTGTAATAGCAACGACGACTAATTGACTTCACAGCCAACTGCTGCATCTCTGTGCAGGGCTAGGTTTCATTAATGGTAAATATGGTGCTTAGGAGGCACTGAGCCGCTCTGACACGCAGCAGTTCTATTCCAAATGTGGAAAAACACAAAGGATGGAAGAATATGAGGATGAAGCAAATGAAAGGATCCAGATTCAAACAGTGACAGCTCTGACTTTATCCTGATAACCAAACTCAGGTAGGATGGATGTGCTGCAAAAACATGAGGACTGTTGAAGGTCCACTAAAAAATTTAGAACATAACACTGAATTAAACTTTATTTTTCAGCCGCTGCCTGTGCTGAGTAAAACTCAAGCTTCAATGCTTTCTCTGTGCTCTAAATCACTGCTACTGAGGGAAACAATGCATCTTCCACAGCAGATCTGGGAAACAACCAGAGACAGATATTCTCGGAAGTATTACATGTGCAGCTTTTGGTAGGTTTTACTAAAGGATCAGTTGCATAAGTCTCTGCATACTTCTTTTAATAACTACACTTTGTGTCCAGTGTGCAGCGGTGTGCTGTAAAATAAACCCTGATTAACTTGACCTTGACCTCAGCTGATCTCATACATAAGTATTGAGCATTAAGAGGTAATGCAAAGGATGTTTACCATGAAGTAAAATGATCATAGGATATGTTTGTTCCTCTCTCCACCTGAGGGTTCACACCGACACCGTGGATGTTCTGTACAGGAAACAATGCACTCAGTTTCAGTTGCCATGATGCTGTAGTTGGAGCTTATAAATAAAGTGCAGAGAGAAGACATAAAGCAGATGAAATTTACAGCCACTGAATCAGCTGAGACAGGGGACAGTAGAGATGTTCCAATACCATGTTAGCCTTTTCTGATACCCATACCAGCACTTTGGGTATCAGCCGATATTAAGTACAGATGTGATCCTGGTGTAACACTTCTGGTCTGACTGTGCTGTTGAAAACTGGCACATTTTTTTTAGCTCTTCAGTGAACTCAGAACATGGCTCAACAAATAGAAATCAATCATAGAAATCAGCCTCTGTGATACTTTAAGTTGTTTTTCTTGCAGATTATTGTGAGTTTTACTGCAAAATATTGGGATACTAAAATGGGGGTCACATCTCTCTGACTCCCTATCATGATTTGTTCAGACCGTATCCATAATGCTTTGCGTTTATAAGCATGCGCAGTTTGACAAAGCATAATGACAGAACAGCCTGCCATTGGTTGCCAGCCCCTCACAAAGCAACAATATGGCTGTTAGCATTTGAGCTAACTGCAAAAATGATCGAAAAGGGATTAAAAAGTTGATTTAAAAAAGTTTAATACTGGATTTGCTGGTGTGGTTTAGTGTTTAAAGTCCCCAGAAAATCACCCGAGTTCCTGGCTTGCTGGAAAACCTTCTGTGAGGTCTACAAAGACATGGAAATGGCACAACAGCTAGGTTCAAGAGGAAAAAAGTAATGGGCTACGATTAATGGCACAAAAGTTATTTAACTTAAAATAACTAGTCATTTTTTGTCTGGAAGGGTTTTAACTAGCCCTGTTAATATAAACATGTTAACGCTTGTTACTAATGTGGAAAGCCTAACGCGTTAAAAATAATAATAACACAATTTAATCATATGACTAAGTTTGACCACAACTTCCTCCCGTAGTCCTACGCGGATGTTTACACTCCTGGGGTGAAAAGGTTAAAGGCGGGTCAAATGCAGCCAGCAGTGATGAGTGAGGAGACAGACTCAGGTCTGCTTCACAGCAAATTTCAATTTAAAAAGCTGCCTAATGAAAGTCTGGATGAAGCAAAAGTTGTGTGTACATACTGCTGTGATGAACTGTCTTTACACCAAAGAACAACGAGTCTGAAGTACCACCTCCAGGCGAAACGCATCTTTGCAAATGTTAGCAAAGACGCTAACAACAACACGGGATCAAGCTATGATAGTTAATGTTACGAATGTTAGCAAAGATGCTAACAACAACACGGGATCAAGCCATAATGCCAAGCAACAACCAGCGCAGTCCAGCAGACCTGAATTTGTCCCCAAAACAACAACATCTAAGCTTACTAATGCAATCACTTATGGGTCACCACAGTGACTGCAGACCATCAACATCATTGACGACAAGGGGCTTCAAGACGTCATATGCAGCGTAAATGAGTGTACTCATGCATAAACGTGTTTTTCCAATACTGGTATCAGAATCGGAACAACCCATGCTCTTCCTAGGATTGCTTACAGTGCAAACTAGGAAGAGTACCTTTTAACAGCTTTTCTCCCTTGTTACATGAAATACATCCATGAAACAAAAACAGTAGTTAAAAGTTTAGTAAATACACATTATGGAGTGCCAAAAACAAAACTAGTGGAGTAACGTGTCTCTATACCAGTCATATTTTGTTATTGTTTTGATTAAGAAAATTTACTGAATTTTACATACTGTGCATTAAAACCTTAAACCATGGTAAGATTGTCCTGGGTTTAACCAGTTCAAAATGATTCAATGAAATTATTCGGTGTATTCATTACAATTTATTTTGGGGGGTTTTATACCTTTATTCTGCAATGACAATGACAATGAAGTGAGTCAAACGGGGAATGACATGCATACATAGGACGCAACCTAACAGATAGGCCATTGGCAGTCCAGTATATGTTACATTTTTTTGTCAAAAGTACCTCATTTTGGCAACAATTTAGCTCAGTGAATAGAGAAGGCACCTATATGTACAGATGCTGGACCTCGACCCACTGGTTGTGGGATCGGTTCCCAGTCTCAGCGGTATTTGGTGCATGTCTTCCACCGCTCTCTCCCTGCATCCTGTCTCTCTTTGACTGTCCTGTCTAAAAAAGGCAAAAAGGTCTAATTTAACTTAACATAAGATTAATCACTAACTAATTACACTTAACATAAGACACATTAGCCACAAAATTCACAAAAGTTTCCTGAATGACAGCATTGATCTAATTCTAATAAATTTTAGTCAATCTTGCTGGCTGTGGAGTAAAACAAAACTAACCTATTGTCAAACCTGACTCGTAGTCTCCTATTTCATACTCAGAATTTAAAATGTTAATACTAATCAGCGGTATGACACCTATCAGAAGCCCGTGTCCCATGCTGGGAGAGTCCCCTTGGTAAAATCAGTTTGTTTGCAGCTAAGTACAAACCAAGGTGCTCTTGCAACATGACTGAGCTGCTGCGCTCCTGCTGATGCCAGCGAGGGACTTTGAGCAATGAGAGCATGGCTTAAGATTGTCAGACAAACCACAGGGGAAACACATCCGCTTCTCCTCTTATTGCCTCAGCCCTTTGTTGTGTTGTTTTGTACAGCAGCAGCATCGCTTGTCATCTCCAACCACTTTCACACTGAAACCCTGTGAATGTTGTGACATATTGAACAGATGTGGAGAGAAGCTGCAGAGGTTTTTTTTTTTTTTTTTTTTACACCAGACTGTTGATCAGAGATACACCAGAGGGCTGCTGTTAATTTAGCACAAATCTGGCTGCATTAAAATCTGAATATGTCTTCTAAAAAAATGAATCTTTTTATGATTTCTGCCACAAATGCAGCCTCACCTCACAGCCAGGACATTCCTACATAAATCAAACCCTCCACTCTAAATTCAGCCAAAAATGAGCTGCGCTTTCTTGGTTTTCATGCTTGGATTTATATTTTCTGAGTAAACCTTATTACACACCATTTGTAAAGCATTGTTGATATTGCAGAATTTCTTCTCCCAATGTGACACAATCCTTTATTGTCCCAGACAGGTCCATTCACGGCTTAACACAACAACAATAAAACAAGGGCTCTTTTTCTCCCTCTACCCTGCCTACGGTGGCTCACTTGAATATTCAAACAGTGTTCATTGTCTTTTTGTGTTTTGTTCATTGTTTGTTGTGCTGTCATTCCTCAGCTTGGCTCCTGAACTTCAAAGAAAGGCTTATGTCAATTTATGATGAAATGGAGTGAGCAGGCAAGAGAAAAGACGGAGAAAAAAGCAGAGAGAGAGAAAAAACCTTCATGTAAAATGGCCCTGCCTGGAAATGTATGCTTATTAATGGCTGTTCAATAAATCAATGGAATATAATTAAATTCAAACAATGTGATTTCTTCTCTCCCTCTTCGACTCCAAACAGCGCTCTCTGCAGGGCCTAAGGTGACCTCAATCCCCCGGTCCAGAGGACAGCTCTGCCGTCTTTCACTGGAGGGTGTCATGGATCCAATACTCAGCCATGCATAACATTAGAGTGTTGTGGAGCCCACAAGGCAATCAAACAGTGCACCGTTGAAATGTTGACACTGATCTCATTTGATATATCTGAAGTGTGACAAAGCCATTTTTGCTCTGCTGGATATTAAGGATGAGAAAAGAGACGATGACACGAGTGCTCACAGCTAAGATGGCTAAGGAGAGGAAGCAGGCGTTTCTTTTTTTTCCCTGCACAGATTTTTCTTCCACATTGCAGCCTTTTTTTCCCTCTGCTCCATAATGTGTGCTATCCAGCTGTTGTCATCCCTGCTCCCTCTGAAAACTGGCCCTGGCCGTGCCAGCGGTCCCAATCCAATTGGACGGAGTGGGAGGTGAGGCTGCAGTTGGTAATCACCTGCTGGCTAAAGGCACAGATGGCACAAACAGCAGCAAGATGTTGGTGCAGCAGCACTCCAAGAAGTCTCTGTGACAGGCTGACAGAGAAACCTGAGAAAGCCACAGCAAGGATAGAAAGTCACTGCATGCATATTCGAAGCACAAACCTGGCAGCTACACTGAAAGAGTTAAAGCATTGATCTCTTGTTTTTCCAAGGCAAGGTCCTCGGTGTCACTGCGCCGTGATTGGGAAAGAGTGAAGAAGTGGGTGGGTTGTAATGATTTTAAATGCTTTCCATGACAAAAGCAGCCCCGATAAGGACCTGCGTTATCAGCGAGTTTGACCATCCACGCAGAGATTCGAGAGGTCATCCTGGAGATAACGCCACATGTGCAGACTCAATACATTTGCTGTGATTTATTTTAGACTTACTTTCTGTTTCATGTCTTAAAGCTACACATCAAGGCGAAGACGAGTGGTGTACACCTGTTAAGATTTACTCTTGAGCTGCCATGATTTTAAATCTTCTGACACACCGGGAGACAGTCCATTTAAGTTTCCGCTAGGATTAACAGAAGATATATGTTGATACGTTGACTACAACAGTTTGAGAGAAGGTGCGACTGTCACTGGAATCAGGTGTAAAGCCTGTTAGCTTCTATCTAGCAGTTGGGCTGAGTCGTTTGGTTTATTGATGTTGCTAGCAGGGATTTTTTATGGTCGTCAAAGCTCCCAACACATCAAACATATCAGGGTAAAAATGCCCCCGCAGACATCTTGAAGACTCCCCTGAAGATGAGCTCCTTCTGCTGCATGTGCTACTGCTCGCTGTCTTGGTTTGTCCTTCACAAGAGACAGGTAACACTGCCAAGACCCAGTAATTAGTGCAGATGGAGACTGTAATACTCTCTTCCCCTCCCTGCAGAAATGCCAAGGGAGGCAATCTATAAATTCCTGCATATTAATGCAATTTAAAACCACTCCAGACACCTTGCTGGAGGCAGGTGATAAAAAGGTGAAAGGCAGACTACGTGGAGCACACAGCTGCTGATATGTGGGTGACATCAGGCCTGTCTCAGCAACTTCCTCGCAGCACACAGTCACCAAAATAACCCGATAATCTATCCCTGCTCTCAGAAAACGCTCTCCAAATCCTGACCTTAGGCCTTACAACTGGGTCTCTATCAATAATTAAACGGTAATCTAAAAACCCATTTTAGTTGGGTCATCTTTCTGTGCCATTGTCCCTGCTTCTCCTCTCTCCTTCATCTATTTTTTCCCTTTTTCTCTAAGATCTAGTTAGAGATTCCATTAGCATGAGAAAGCAGGCTGGTAATTGTCTTCACCCTACTGAGTGATCCCTGGATAGAGGATTAGGCCCAGAGAAAGCCCGATTTCAACTCGGAGCACAGATGCTGCCCATAGCCACCCACTCCAGATTAGATTAGCGTGCAGAGGGATGAAACCAGCTGCTAACTTCAAGCAACATTTAAGAGAGAGGTTAAAACCAATAAACTTTTGTTCACCCTTCACCACCAGCTGGGACCCCCTTGTTTCCCCCCTCTTCTTCTTTTTGGAGAATTTTTCTTTTTAATCTACTAATATGCTTTTCTGTTGAAAATGGGGGATTGGGGAAAGGCAGCTTATGATTTCCCCCTCTCTCTCTGTGATATACACAGAGTATTTAGAGCTGAATCTCCCTAAATCATCCCCCTGGGCCACCCTGTCCGTCACTAATCTGCCTGCCACCGCCCACTCATAAGGAGGTGTCACATTTCTGGCGCTCCTCCACGGGATAAGCACTTCAAACACCACAGCTTCTCCTCTTGACCTTTCCACGGAGATGATCGATTAAGCCTGTTGGATTTATTCCATAAACAGGCAACCATTACATCAAAAAAGCAAGGAATTTACCTCCAAGGCACAACTTTAAATCCATATAAGCTTCGTGAGGTTCCAATTTTTATTGGCTTTTACAATCCACTTCTTTCAGCATATTAATAAGCACTTCCACAGCCTGTTTGGGTATCTCAATCGCTGCACCTGTAATTATTGAAGCAAGAGAGAATGACAACAGAGGGAAATTCACTCGCTATCTGTCCTCCATAAAACCTGTGATGCAGAAAAACTGTTTAGCTCCCCTGCCAGTGCAGGATAAGTACAAAAAAAAGAGTGCAAATGTGGTTGCTTTGTTGAAAAGAGAACGTTCACTCTGCTTTTCACCTGTCCAGGAAGCTCTGTGGGGTAAACCAAGGAGCATCGAGGCCTCGCTGTAAAAGGTCTGCTGCTGGCTTGCTGCATGAGCCATTAAGTTAGAGCTCTGCAGGCTTCCTGTTTTCATGCTTGAACACCTTCGACATGCTTTCAGCAAGGACAAGACTAAACAATCCTGAGTGAAACACCAGGGAGGAGAAACTGGAGAGGACAAAGAGCATTTCAGCAACAGAATGCTTTAAACCACAACAAATCGCACGCCACTTTGGATCTCATTTGTGATGGTGAAGGCAGGAAACCTTAAACCAGTTTCATTTCAGCAGAAAAATGCGAGATCTCCCTGTGAGGAGCTGAAGGAGGCTTCTTCTGTGTGCGATCTCAGTGGCCGGCCAGCTCTGCTCCAGCTCTGAGGGACTCCTGCTCTATGGTAATCATATCCTATTTGAATAATGAGGCAATAGCAGCGCTCCTGCCGCCCATTCCCCCTGCATCCTTGACTGGAGTCTTTGATAGACACTAATTCTAGCTCCATCTATAAAGCTCCTCTCATGCATTTTTAATAGAATCTATTACTTTAGGATTAAATTATAAAAGACTGTCCTCCTTAAATTTTTAATAGTTTGCATAATTGGTATCAGGGCCTGAATGCGGACCATAAAAACCCAGTTTGTACAGGACTGCGCTGCGGAACGAGCCGCACAAAACCACACAGCACCATCACACAAAAATGACCCACATGGCCTGACACTATTACAGAGAAACTCAAGAGTGCACACGTCTCTGCACGCACATTTATGAAGGCCATTAAAGCTGTGGAGAATAAGGTGGTGTGAGCTGTGAACCAAGGGGACAATAAGGTCAGGGACCATGAGGGTTCCTGCAGGAGCCCAGGGCAGGAGGAGGAGTCAGCTGATGGAAACAGGAGACATGAACCAGGTGTCCACAGACAACCTGCTGCCACAACACTCACAGGGCAAACAGCAAAAAGTACTTAGCAGGTTTACAGCCTCTCTCTGTCCCTACAGTCTCTTCTAACTGTGTTCACTCAGCTCAAATGGAAACCCATTTCTCTTCTCTGTTCGTGGTTTCAGGCAGATGAGCTATGAGTTAAATGTCATCTGCACTCTCCAGCTCAGACAGAGCGTACCTCTAAACTAGAGCCCCCTCAGAAATCTACGCACGTCACCATCCCCCAAATTAGCACCGCAGGGACACCCCCCCTCACCGCCCCTCCGCCTGCTGGCGGCAGCTCTTTGGCATATCTGTACCGGGGAAAATATTTCACACTGTATGAATTATTAAGTGCGGGGCCAGTGCTAAGCAGTGTGGAGATAGACCGGTTATTCACAGCTCTATTGGGACGGATGCGTCGGAAACCCAGGCCGCTTGCCTATCAGATCGTTTGTCACGAGCGATAGACAATTTACAATGAGAGACTTTTTCAATTTATTCATTCTGCTGTCACTGCAGTTTTCTACCTCCACTCATTCCACTCAAATACCCCCCCGCCCCCCCTCTGCCTTTGACTCCGTCTTGTCTGGTGAGGGGGCTCAGCGCCTGCTCCTCGCTCTGATACTGTTGCTCACTTTCTCAGCCCAAAGAACGAGGTGGAGGTGAAACACATGTGCCACAGACATGAGGGGAGCAGATCGGAGCTGCTTTAATCATCTTAACGGAGGTAGAGGTGTGCTGAGGACAGGCTGTGACAGCTGAGGGGTAGTGGCTCCAGTGGTGGAGTTGTGGCTGAGTGTGGCTCTGTGATAAAGGGAAAGAACAGGAAATGAGGCAGATGAGGGTGCTTAGCTGGGCCCCTTAAGGACTCAGCTCCTGGCAAGAAGAGACAAACCAGGAGGACCACCCAGTTTGAAGGAAAGAAGAACTAAGTTGAGGAGCAGCTTACTTTATATAGGGATGCATGATGTTGGATTTTCGTCGATATCCAATATGCTGATATTTCCAAACTCATTTCAGCGGATGCCGACATATTCACACCTTTTTCAAAGTGAAAAGAGGCTAAATCCTCTATGTGCTCAAGAAACTGTCTGGTGGTTGTTCAATGTTTGGGACTTCATTCAAAATGTTAAGGGCTCACAGTGGGCCTCCTTGAGTCTGTAGCACCCTCGGCCAGTGGTTCATAACTGGTTGGTCAGTGGGTCGCAAGGTGTGCTTGGAAAAAAGGGGGCCAAAAAGTCTAAGATGTACAGAAGCCCTAAGCAGCCATACTTCCCTACTTTCTATTCTACTTAATTTTCCTGTGATAACCTTATTCATCTTTGTTTCTCTGGAGCTGCCTTTCCCAAGATGGAGTTAATTTCTTGAGAAATTACCAAAATGTTCATGTTATCTTGGGAAATTAGAGTAAAAATAAAAGGTATGCATGCACTTCTGTAACCATGTGCTTAATTAAGACATGTTCGTTTTCTCTTGTCTCTTTAAACAATCATTTTATGTACCTTGTATGGTCTAAACAGCCACATTTTCCATTAAAGTCCATGTAAAGTGAAATCCATACTTTGTATCTTAGCACACTAGATATGTTGGAATAAGTTTGCTGTAAACACGTGAAAACACTGAGATCTATGTGTGACTGGATCTTTCCTGGCTTCTTTAAACTTGAGCAGGGACAATATATGAGCCCATGACATCACTGGTCTTGATGGGGAAATACTAACGCCACTATAATATAAAGATAACAGCCAGCTACATCTAGCATCCATAGCAGCCTATGGGTCATTAATAGTATTATCAGAGATCTGTGCTGGAAAACAGTCAATTTAGTCCCAACTTCTGTCTCTTTGCTCTGGCACAGAGCCAGGCGGCCATGTTCAGATGAGAGCATTTTTTCAGTCTAAGAAGACTCGACCACACCATCCTAGAGCAGATTTTAATGTCTAATTTTTCCTGACTTCCAAGCTTAATTTTATAAACTTAGATATGTTTATCATGTCTAAAATTAGGCCTGGTGGTTCATAACATTGTGGCCTGTTATACAACAAACCTAAAAAAAACATTTTTTTTTTTTATCCATTTACAGGGACTTTAAATAATTTTGGGTGGATGCAATTTCAATTTCCTTCGGGATTAACTAACTTCTCATAAGGATGTGTTAATGGGTCCTGATGAGAGAAGAGATGCCCTCTCCCACATCTTAAACTGATGATACGTTTTGCAGACGTATGTGATTTATAATACAGAAGTAACAGAAGTAACAGAAGTATGGCCAATATTGGTTATAAATATCAGCAGAATTTTTTGTCTGCTGATACTGCTGATATGGCAGTATTATCGTGCATCCCTACTTTTTTAACAGTGTTAAAAAGAAGTGAAAGCTTGGAAGATAAAGGCCCTGACTTATGCAACTTTTACATGATCCTATAAAAGTGCATTTCCAAAGAGAGAGCCATCTTAAATGCAGGTTTTCATTGTAAACAGGAGAAAGGAAAAAGGATCCTACAGGGCAGCTGCTCATTCTCATTTGAGAGGGATTGCCAAATAACAACTCCCACGCAGATAGACAGAGGACCTCAGCACAAAAGTCTGGCAGACTGCAATTTCAACATTAATTACTGAAGGTGAACCGCAGTCAAAACAGACAGGTCTGCTTTCTTGTCATTAAAGAGGAACAAACTGCAGAACTGAAAGCATGAGCAGCGATCTGACCAAGATGGGAGCCCAAATTCATTACAGATAATGTTATTTTTTTCCATCTACAGGAGCATAGAGAGTGACATGTGCAGCTTTGTTGTGCTAAATGCTCAGTGTGAGCAGTTTGACCTGAAAAGCAGCTGAGTAGTACTCTCTCTGTGATGTCTTTTGAAAGCCGGACGCAGACAGGTCGTACTGAATGGGCCCTGATGTGAAAGGCAGAGATGTTAGATAAATGTTCTCACAGCCAAGGCCTCTGCCCTCTTCCTGATGATGCATTCTTACACTCAAATACCCCCCCACCCCCACCCCCCTACCCCCTTACACACACACAGAACACAGACATGCAGTGCCAACAATCCCTCTGAGGGCAGCGTTTGTTTGGGGACAAGGTGACCCTGTTGCCTAGGGGCCTGTGAACAGGCACAATGAAGTCCTCTCATCCTGCACACACCCAGCCGACTGTGCTGGGCCGATGATGGGCGGAGGGGAGAGGGACGGGGGTGTGAGGGGCATCACAACAACCTGCTTCTACAGTTTTTAAACCCCCCTTTCCAGGAAGCCCCCTGAGATAGCTCCTTTCACAACCCGCACAGACGGAGCAAAATCCCTGCTTGTAACCCAGAGTCACGCAGTCAACAGATGGAGCTGCTATTGAGTGAAGGATCGCCGAGGCTCATCCATCCCCGCTGGAAACAATGGGGCAGCAGGTCAAGAGTGCCGTCTCCAAGAGGAGGGGTCAGGGAGGAGGGGCGGGCTTCGACACATTCGAGTCATGCGGCCACTTTGAAATGGGAGGAACTGAGAGAATGCTTTTCTGGATGACAGGCGGAGGAGAGAAGGAGGAGGAGGAGGCTCGTGGCTGCATGTGAGGCACTCGGCTGGCTGGGATCAGACTCAGGTGGAGGGGGGCTGCTGTGTGAGAATCTGGGATAGCAGTGTTTGTCTTTAACCTGCAAACACAATCATAAAGATATCCCTGCATGCACACATTTGCATGTTGAGAGGAAACACTGACTTGTGGCTTTTTTCAAGGACCAACTTTTTGTATACGCTCCAACTTCACAAAAAGCTGAATGTTAAGCACAGAGGACTTAAAAGCTCTGCAGAGAGGCTGCATGTACACAAAGAAGAGAAGACCTGCACTTCTGCAAACAGTTTCAGTAGTTTTAGGGGGATCCAATTCAAACTTCATCAAATATCACATATAAGAGAACTGGTCATCATTGTTCAATCTCTAGGTATTCTCCTAGCAGCACTGTATGATATGATGGGACAGTGCCAGACTACATCCTATGTAGATTGTGCTGTTATTTTGTCAAGGAGTCTTCTTTGATAGATTGATTGACTGTGTTTTCAAAGTGAAGGAGAAACAGAGGATGAGCATCTATGAATAGCTACATGCTCAAACGCTCATGCGTGTGTGTATGCACGGCTGCGTGATCACACAGATGATCACAAAGCAGCTGCAGCTCCCTGTAGGGGAAACTATATCAATTTTCATTGACCTGCAGTCTTGCTATCATGTGGCCCTGACCTGCGAGTCAATTAGTCATAGAGGTTGTCCTGCCTCGCTGGGTTTCCATGGCCAGAGATCAGAAATAGTACACGATAGATTCATAACTTCAGTAAAATGTATTAAATATGACCTACAAGAGATGCCACATCTTTCCACAGTATGATCCATAAATATTAAATATTTTCTTTATAAGGCAGTGATAATATTAATAATAATAATTTTATTTGTATAGCACTTTCTAAAACAAAGGTTTACAAAGCAGCAGAACCCCAAAAAGTATACAGAGCAAAATGACTTCGGATACGCATCAAGAACCCAGGTATAAGAACTTAAACTAAACAAAACCTCAACCGGCATATTAAACCCAAACAACACTATTACCCCAAAATCATCAGACACCATCAGTACTATAACATCCCAAGACATCCCAAGAAGTAAAACATCCTAAGACAACCTGAGACATCACAAGAACCATACCATCATGAGGCACCATAAGAAGTGGGGTACCCAGTCAACACAGGAAACCAACTACAAACCTGAGAACATGAGGACTAAAGTTTTAAGAAGTAATTAAAAGATAAGCAATAAGAAGTAAAAACATCTAGAGAGCTAAAATGATAAAGGACAAAAAAAAAGGAAAATAAAAGCATAGGTATGAGGAAGAGAAACACTTAAAGCAACATGAGCAATAAAAGGATAAAACCAGGAAGATCAGTAAGGCCAGTAAAAAAATAATGGTTAATAGGAAATTAAAACAAGAAGAGGGAAATATATTAAAACGAGCTTAAAAGATACACCGTTATAATAGTTATAATAACAATAACAGAAGGGAGATAAAGAGGCAGAGTCCACTGATTCTGCAAGCCTTGTCTACTTAGGCAGGTCGTTCCAAAGTCAAGAGCCTTATCACCTTCAGTTTTAAGTCTTGACTTTGGAATGACCAGGAGGCCCCTACCTGAGGACCTTAGACTGCCAGCTGGCTCATAGGAAGTTAACAACTCTGAACTCTATAAAAAATAGTTTTAAGGAGTGATTTAAAAGATATCACTGATTCCGCACACCTTATCACACCAGGCAGGTCATTCCAAAGTCAAGGGATTGTGATGGAGAAGGCCCTATCAACTTTAGTTTTTAAGCTCGACTTTGGAACGACCACGAGGCCCCCAACCAGGGATCTAAGGCTACAGGATGGCTAATAGGGAATTAATCACTCTAAAATGTAGCTTGGAGCCAGACCCTTTAATGCTTTAAAAGTAACTGGTAAAAGTTTAAAATTAATTTCACACACTGACAGGAAATCAATGTAGGGAAGCTAAAACTGGGGTGATGTGATATCGTCCGTTTAAACCAGTAAGAAGCAAACTGCATTTTGAACTACCTGAAAGCAAGAGAGTGACTTCAGATTTATACTGGGAAGAACTGAGTTGCATATAGGAGTATTACAAAGTAGGAGGTGTCAGGAGCATTGCAGCAATACTCTATTAACAACTGCTTCACAAGAAAGCACAAAGATGCAAAAAAAAGGCTTCCAATCACTTGGGGAACTATCACAAATTACACCTAATTAAACATAAAAGCTGAGTCCATGAAATCAGTGTGCAGGAGGCCTTTTCAAGAAAGAGGCAAGTAGTTTTTTCCAAGTTGTAAGAAACATTTGGATGTGAAGGACACTTTTTTCATTCATGCTTGTGTCTCCTCCAAACCAAGTACAGGGTGACAAAGGGTTCAGCTGCTATTCTTCCTCCCTAGGTCACATCACAATGCATCAATGATTCTGCTATTTCAGAATATGCTGCTGTTATGTGGTTGGAGCCAAGAATGGAAAAAATAAAGGCTTTTCAAACTGTGCTGAAAGGGATCAATAAGTGCATAGAAAAAGAAAATGGCCATAAACACAGAGGCTTTTATTCAGAGTGCCAGGATGCAGATGAAAGTACAGAAAGCACCTGGAGAGCAAAGCTGAGAGCCTGCAGAGTCATCAGGTGGGGCCAAAGAGCATTGGCTACACTCATACCTCAGCACCATCTATCTCCACAGCAGCTATTAGATTTCTAATATTGTTGGTTTTTAAGGAGGCTTGGCTTCCCAGTCACAATGAGACGGATTCAGCCCCAGTTGCCCCTTTTTCTCCCCCTCTCAGTGTGGTCTCACAGGGTCCTCTCGCTTTTCTGCAAACAATACTGCTGGGCTGCGGCCCTTATTTAAAAGATTAATAGGATGCTGTCTTGGCAGAGAAGCAATCAGCGAGGTTTCTGTGACAGCAGAAAAAGTGTGAAAACAAGGCAAAGAGGAGAGACCATTGTCACGGTTACCAACTGGCTGCCGCAGCTCAATTGAGATAGCTGTGGCTTTCAAGCCCGCCTGTCAATCACAGCAGCGAGCATCAATGGGCTGAATTTGAATGATAAAACGATAAGTCATGAGCAGGCGATTTTCCCGTCATCAGCGCCGAGTGTAACTCACTATGGGTGGAGACATTTCACTGCAGCCATATGGAATTTGGTTTCTGCCTGGAGTCGCTGGCTTCAGCCCTCAATCATGACAGAATGTGTAATCACCAAATGTCTTCCTCTCAATCCCTGTTACAATTGGCAGCACAGTGCTGTCACAGGAGATGGGGGAACAAAACGGAAAGCTGACTAAAAGACAAGCTTTAAGTGACACTTAATTTGAGATACCCAGGCATTCTCTCAGCTCCAGTAAACAGGATCCATCAAAGCTCGCCCAGAGCCTCTATGAGTGTGCAGCTGTCTGCTGGGAGAGGCACAGCATGCCTGAGAGGCCCTCAGTCACCGAGAGGACTGATGAAGAAATCAAGTCCTTTAAAAAGTTCCTAAAAACAACAAGAAGAGGAGCAGGAATGATTATGGCGCTCTTAAAGAGCAAATTTACATCTCATCCATGTCTGCAGAAACACTCAGAGCAATTTCTCCATTTAAAGGCAGCTTCTCCACAAAAATAAGAGCGCGACAGCAGCTAATGACAGCCCGAGAGAAGACGACAGAGAGGGGGAAAAAACCCAAGTGAGCTGGTGAAAGAGTAAGAGAAAAACACCGAACAGCTGTTTGCTCGTCCTCCGAGAGAGTCCCATGTGATCTCCCTGATCCTGGTTTGTGGCTGACAGAGGGGACCGCAGCTCTGTTCAGCTCCGCACTCACATGGCTCTGTGCCCCCCCCCACTGCCTCCCACCTCACCGTCACTCCACTGCCAGGAGGAAAAGATGTTGGGGGGTGGGGGGAGTGGGGGCGCTACATCAAGGAGAGATTCTCCCAGTGGGTTCTCGTCAGTTCCAGGCCATTGCACCTTGCTCGCTGGGATTTTGTTTACACACACTTCCATGCAGAGGCAGACTATTAATGGAAACTATGATGTCTGGTGTTCTTTTGCCTGCTCTGTCCTGTGTTTTGATTTTAAGAACTGTTATGATGATAACACATCCCTGTAAACCGGTGACAGCACATTACAGTTTGCTGCCCTGTGGAGCTGATTTAAGAGGCACAGACAGCAGCAGATAACATTCAATCAGAAGTCAGTGATACGGTTGATGTGGTCAGCCGTAATGTGCAGCAAAAAAGGCCTGACACACTTGTTCTGCGGTCTTTGGGGACGAACGGAGAACGGCAGGCCGCCCCTGTGTGCTCACTCTCTGCAGATGTTGCCTCGGAGAGCGGCTGACTGGCTGGCTGTGGTGACAGCTGGACAGCTGTTCCTATAGACGCAGCCACAGAAGCATGCCATGGAGATGGGGGTGGGGGAAAGCACTGTATGTTTAGTTTATCTCTACGAGGTTCCCAGGACGTGCAGAGCTGTCAGTTGTAGCAATGGTGCATGAGGCCGGATAAGGAAAGATGGCACTGAGCGGGATATGGAGAGGAAGCACAGATGGGTAACTATCAGACACAGAGGCTGATATTATTTGGAGAAGCTTGGATAATTTGTGAAAGTTAATATAAAACCAACTGGCTGCAATGGTGAAACATAAAATTTGATCCATAAGATGTGCGTTAGCAGCCGCAGCAGCTTTTCTCACCATCATAAACATGTAAAACATTCATTTGGACTTCACAGGGAATTCAAAGATTTTTTTTTTCCTCCTACATAAAAGATAAAAAAAATCTATTTTCCAAAGCAGAGAGGATAATTGGCTGAGCTTTAGAACGAATTTGGAATGTGTGCCAACATTAGTGACTGCTGCTGATGAAAAGCGCTTTAAATTGGGGTCATGTTCAGATATTATACCTTTATCCTGCCACTTCAAAAACACAGTAAGCATACATTATTGTGGTGAACAGTGCAAATTAAAGACAGTCGCAGATTAACGTCCCTGCCTGAGGAGGAGGAATTGACAAAAGCAGCAGAAAATGAATTGAAATGTTGGAAAACACTCGGCAGTATTAAATGTTGTCACCTGCTGAATAAACACGCTGCAAATCATGAGTTAAACAGATTGGATTGACGCCAGTCACTTCTGCCAAAACTCTCATTTTTCCTAAGCAGGCTGTGCCATTCATTACGCCACAAAAGGTCAGCAATTTGTTCAACTCAATAAAAATGTTAATAAAACTAAGAGCTCACTGGAAGAAGGAGTGAATGTGTGCAGATGTATCTATCTGAATGCATGTCGCCACTGCAGCTTTACGGAGGTCAAAGGCCACACAGAGGCAGCTATCTAGCAGGAAACATAGCTTTGGCCTTGTGGTAATCCAGGTCAAACTCCACCAACTGCTCAAAGCAAAGCAGATACAAACACATGCTGACAAACACACACAGTTAAGCATCCTATAAAAACCCTCACTTGATAAGCATCTGCATAAAAAGACCAAAAATCTGCAAATTCAAGCTCCCTGCACCCTCAACACACTCTGCTAAATAACAGCAAAGAGCCATTAGGCTGATTTCACCGAGCTTATAATTATATATGAAATCTTTTAGGGGAGAAGTGATTACTCAGGATGCAAGTCTGGAAGTGGGTGGGGGCGGGTTATTGCTAAGCAACCAGTCATTATCCTCCAGAGTGCAGCGAGGTGACCGGCCATCCGTCTAACTCCGCTGGCTTGCCTGGCTCCTGTATAACCCCCCCTTCACTCTCTCTCTACTTTCCCCCCACCACTCTCTCCCCCTTCCTCGCTCCCTCTCTCTCTCTCTCCACCGTCTCCCCGTCCGAATACAAACAGAGATAAAGAACGCTGCAATCGCTCTTGACACACAAATAGGTTAACACAATAAAGCCGGCTTTGCCTGGCTCACTCGAGGGAGGAAAGCAATTCCAGCAGCAGGCAGGAGGTAATAAAACAGGGCTAGGAGTGTGTGTGTCTGTGAGTGTGTGTGTCCATACATGTCCTCATGTCAATGTTCCTATGTTTTTGTATGTGAGTGGAGGCAGGCGCACAGAAGCTCTTTGGCCTCAGGGCCTAATATCCCACAGATTTTCAACCCTTTCTGGGCACAAATAATAAGAGGGGAGAAAATGACTGAAATCTCTTCTCTAAGATGAAGGAAATGGTGGCTTTACATTTAACAACACAGCTGACCAACACAGTTGTTTCTCTGTGGGTCGCATGCTGGCTCTTTTTTGTAAAAGCTCTCAAGCTTGGTTAAAATTCAACAAGCAAATTGAATGAGTTTTATCTGTGCGAGGCGCAGCTTTACGCTCCCTGACGCCGCTGCTGCTGCCAGGCCTGGCAATAAATGATAAAAATCTCCAGAGTTTTATTAAATCGTGTTGCATTCACGCTGAACTCAGGGAAAAAATGGTGAGGTGGCTTCTGCAATTACAATCCGGACCAGACAACATTGTTTTCTCCAGTCAGTGGAAATTTCATTACCTTACAGCAAACCGCCTTAGAATTGGGTAATAGCCTCTTTTTGTCACAGACACAAGTCGTCTGTGGGAGGTGTGACACCCCATAAGTGTTATCCATTTGCAACAATATGCATCCATGCAGCAGATGGATGCTGGTCAGCATAATGTGCAGTTATTCACTGATATGGAGGAAGTGAAGGGAGAATAGCGGTCAATAGCTAATTCCTGGACTGACTGGGATGTAATCAGACGCATTGAATACAGCCTTGCAGCTGACGTAGCTCTCCCCCGGCTTTTATAGACAGATGACGTAGGTCATGCACAATCCAATGCCCTGCATGTTAAAAAAAGAGACATGCACGTTTTGGAGCCCAATTAAAGGTTCTGGAAAAGTTTCACACATTCAGGCCTATCAGTGTAAATCAATTCCCATGTTCTCTACCTTCTTTTCCTTTAACCAGGTAATCAGACAGCACAGATGTAAAGTGGCGGCCATTGTCAACAGGGAATAAATTACCAAAGCATGAAGAGAAAACACTTTATCTGTCTGATGTGTTTCCTGCTTGTGCAGAAAGCTACAGAGCCCGAGGGGGGAAGCAGTCGACCAAAATGCAGGGAGATGGAGATTAGGATGATGTGCAGTTCCTTGTTCCATTAAAGTTTGATCTTCCTCAATAGCCGAGGAGAATCAGATATCTCCCATTCAAGATTAAAGTACACCAGCATAGAGGGGGAGATTAATCAGAGGCCTGCGTGAGATAAAAACAGCCTCGCTTCTGGCATGGAAAACAGCAGCAATAAAGAGTTCAACTGATAATGTGAAACATGGCGAGGCAACAATAGCAAATCAAACAGAGTGTACGGGTCTCCAAAAACAAATCAAAGCGCTAGACTAGACTGCGATACAGTGGCTGAAGAAGTACAGCAGGGCCTGATCTGATAGTAAGCAGGGCTGTCTTTTTATTACTGGTCCAGGTTGAAGAGGGCACGCCGTGGATTTTCCCATGTTGCTCTCTGTCGCCAGCCTCTCCTCCTCCTCCTCGTCTCCTTGAGATCAATGGCGCTGGGGTGATTTCACAGCAGCCTGCACTGTCACCCAGAACAAATCAATGTGACCATGAGGAAGGCAAGAGCGGCATTGTTTTTAAGGAGAGCAAATTTGCTGTTGGAGAGCTTGTCAGATTTGCTTTATTCTCTTTCTTCCCCACTAGAACACTTTGGAGGGAACAGGCCTCCCCACACTTTCCTGGCGAGGTTAGAGAGCAAACTACAAACCGCACAGCAAACTGGTGTACTCATTAACCACATATAAACTACACAGCTCATGCAGGCCCAGTGCAAGCAAAAAAAATAGACTGAGTGCCCTAACCTTTCCAAATTAAAGGCTATATATTAACCTTGATGCCTGCTAGAGACGTGACTTCCATTCAGTGTGACAGGGGGGTGAGAGGGGAGGAGGGGGAGGAGGTCAGGGGGAGATCATCACTGTCCGTCATGCGCTAAGTGGCTGCAGATAACCCTGACGTGGAGCTGCCAACATGTACCATCATAGATGATCAGATCACAGGGGTAGAGCCATGGTCAGGTAAAGCTTTTACTCTTAAAATGACAAGAAATCACAAAAAGATACAAGAAGTCCACAACATCAAAAACGCTGCAGAGGAGTAAATGTGTTTGAATTAAGGTATGCTCCTGTTTATGAACACATTGTGCCTAAAAAGCCAAATTTAAGTCAAACTAAAGAACACTTAATGCTCACTAAGTCACAGAAATTTAGAATATAACACAGAGAATAGTCCCATGTTTGCCCACATAAAAAGATACTCTGTATGATGTATTGAGTTGAATGACCAGAGCTCATTCATAAAGGTCATTGTGGGAATGCTGCTAATAAAATTAGAACCAGTCATTTCTCAGAAGTGATCTGGAAAGTTTTAAGTTTGTTTGGCAATGTCAAACCAGTGGAAACATAACAGACATCAGAAAAAAAAACTAAGAGCTTCCATTCAAACTTTTTAAGCCTAAGGGTCATTTATCAACTCATGGTTGTACAGTATTGTATAAAGTTTTGCATTTTGTGTTTTTAAATGTTGTTTTGATTTTTCTTTAATATATCTATCTGTTCTACTTAAGTTCTAAGACAGAAGTAGTGCCATTTAACTGCTCTTTACATCTTTTGCACCAAAACACCAAACCAGCACCATCTCAATGTACTGTGCATTGAAACCCAATTCTGACTCTGATCATGCAGAGCAAATGAACTACAACTTTGGTCACGTCTTCAACTTTTTAAGACCACATTCACACCACATTCATACACTGTTTATCACCCATTCACACCACATTCATACAAGGTTTATCACCCATTCACATCTCGTTCATAAACTATTTCACACACATTCACACCACAATCATACACTGTTTATCTTCCATTCAAACCACTTTTATACACTTTTTATCATCAATTCACAGCACATTCATACACTATTTCACATACATTCACACCACTTTCATACACTGTTTATCACCAATTCACTTCACATTCATATGCTGTTTATCACCCATTCACACCACATCACACACTTTTTCACATCCATTCACACCACATTCATAAACTGTTTATCACCCATTCACATCACATTCATCAACTATTTTACACACATTGACCCCACAATCATACAGTGTTTCACATCCATTCACTTTTTCACATCCATTCACAGCACATCCATACACATTTCATATCCATTCACACCACATCCATACACTGTTTTGCATCCATTCACACCATTCATACACTGTTTATCACCCATTTACAATACTTTCATACACTGTTTCACATCCAAACACTTTTTCACATCAATTCACACCACATCCATAAGCTTTTTCACCACACATTCACATCACTTTCTGCACTCTTTCACATCTTTTCACACCACATCCAGACACTTTTTCTCAATCATTCACACCATATCCATACACATTTCACATCCATTCACACCACATCCATTCACATTACATTCATACACTCTTTCACATCCATTCACATCACATTCATACACTCTTTCACATCAATTCACAACACATCCATACACTGTTTCATATCCATTCATACCACATCCATACATTCTTTCACATCCATTCACACCACTTTCATACACTGTTTCACATTCATTTCACCACATCCATACACTTTTTCTCATCCATTCACACCACATTCATACACTTTTATGCATCCATTCACACCACATCCATTCACACCACATTCATACACTTTTATGCTTCCATTCACATCACAGCCATTCATTTTTTCTCATCCATTCACACCACCTTCAACCACCTTTATGCATCCATTCACACCACATTCATACACTTTTATGCATCCATTCACACCACATTCATACACTTTTTCACATCCATTCACACCACCTTCAACCACCTTTATGCATCCATTCACACCACATTCATACACTTTTATGCATCCATTCACACCACATTCATACACTTTTATGCATCCATTCACACCACATTCATACACTTTTTCACATCCATTCACACCAAATTTATACGCTGTTTCACGTCCACTACACCACATTCATACACTCTTTACTTATCCATTCAGACCACATTCATACACTGTTTAACATCCATTCACACCATATCCATACACTGTTTCACATCCGTTCTCACCGCATCCATAAACTCTTTCACATCCATTCACACCACATCCATTAACTTTTTCACATCCATTCACACCAAATTCATACACTGTTTCACGTCCATTCAGACCACATTCATACACTGTTTCACATCCATTCACACCATATCCATACGCTGTTTCATGTCCATTCACATCTCATTCATACACAGTTTCACACCAGATTCACAACACATCCAAACACTGTTTCACATTGTTTCTCATCACATCCATACACTGTTTTACAACATTAACACCATATTTACACACTGTTTGACACACATTCATACCACATTCACATCACATACATACACTATTTCACACCTGTTCATGGAGGCTCCTTCAGAGAATTGGCCATCATTATTAGCTAATCCTATTCATACTCATCCACATGGTAATTGGACATCAGCTGGTATAGTGCTTTTCTGGTCATCTGACAACTCAAAGAATTTTTACACTTCAGGTACCACCTATCCATTCAAACCACATTTACACACTGTTTCACACCCATTCACACCACATTCATACACTGATGGCAGAGGATATATACAAATTTACACGCCATCTACGAAGCAGTGGGAGTTAATTGGGGTTAATTGTCTTGCCAAAGGACAATTGGCATGCTCTGCAGGAGCTGGGAATTAAAACCCACTACCTTTTGACTGTGAGATGACCGACTCTTCTTACTAAGCCACAGCTGCCCTGAGGTTAAAGTTACATCAAAGAGGGCTTTTTTTATGTTTACGAATTTTCATGGGAGCTGCAGTTGAATTTAATATGGAGTAGGAAAGCATGATATTGGATTTTTGCCAATATCTGATGTGCTGATATTTCTGATGTTCAAATCTGTTGATACTGATTATTGACTTTTTAAGCTAATATCTACTGATTTTGATATCATTTTGATCCTGCTGCATCCCTAATATGGAGGTTGGGTTTCACGTTTTCTTTTTCTTTATAACAGTGATCAACCAGTAAAGACATCCCAGTATCCCAGAGCCTCTCCAGAAGTCCACAAGTTAAACTGACCAGGTATCAGCATGAAGCATAAGATGAACCAAACAGAAATATCCAATCCTGCTTGTATATTTAATATCTAACTCCAACCGCAGCATCATCATCTCCATTGAAAACTGAGCATCACTTTCACCCATACTCATTCACAGTGACTGGCTGAAGGCTGTGTTTGTTTCTCCACCATCATTTCAGTGTAATGCTTCTGCTTTTATCACATTCTGTGTCAGATCTCTCTGCTCGGGCAGTGAAGTTTATATTAAATCATGTAATATTGTAAAGGCCATGTTTCTTTTGTTTGTATGCACATGAAAGGTGTTGAAAGAAGAACTGTAGTAGATTTTTCCTGATGTGAAACACTTTGATCAGGTTTCTAATGAGCCGTCGCTGACGAGGCTTTGAGAGAAAATGTTTCTTAAAGTGTCTGCTGGTTTTTCCAAGTGAGAAGCTGCATGTTTTGAAAAGAAATCAGCTAATCTGGGATGATTTTTCCTTCGACAGGGGGAGCTTTATAAAGCTATTTGGACATCTGATGTGGACTTCTGCATCTGTTCTATAAATTCTATTTCATCTGTGGGAATAAAAAAGCAGAACTCACATTAAAAGAGTCCACACAAGAATGGACATGCTGAGCTTAAAGCCTTCAGGGGCGGGGAACATTATTTAACACACGCACATCTGTATCTACTATTTTAGTCATCTTAAGTGCCAAAATGAGTTTTGCTGCCTGTGGGTAGGTGTTGAGACAATCAAACCATGCAGGGATTAAAAAAGATTAATACACAGTGCAGGAAATTAAACTTCAGCCACTTTAACGATATTCATGAGTGCAGCTCACTTCTTCACTTCAGGCAGCTGCTTTAATAAGCAAAGAATACAGTACGGAACCCAAGAGCTATCAATCAACTAAACTGATCTGCAATTTGAGCTGAAAATTGATAAAAATGTCAGACTTCTTTTGGTGAATTACTTCCATTAATGCAATGCCAAAATATGCTCTCCCTCTTGCAGCAGAAATTAATGGAGCAACTCAGATTCTCATTGGGTAATTTAGGTTCAAAGAACTTCATCTAGGATCTGCATTAATGGGAAACGTGTTTTAAATCAAAAAAGGAGCAAACATTTTGTAACACTGTGGACCTGACAGTTGAGATTATAGAGCAACAGGAAACATGGTGAAAGCAGAGGAAGATGAAATCAGAGTCAAATCTTGCAGCAGGACACTTGAAGGTTCAGTGTTGCAGGGAAAAAATAAGATCTAACAGCAAGCCAGAAAATAAAGAGGCAAAAACAAGAGCTGCAAACTCCAAAAGGTAATTCAGTGACCTAGATATTAAAGCTTTTCTGCCCGTCCGCTCTGCCCTGCCTTGTCCAACCATCATGTTGAGTTAAGGCGAGCATTATGCTGGGAAGACTATTTGTTTAGGTGAGGAGCAGCCGCAGAGCTAATATGAGCACAATTTGCTCAGCAGGTCACAGGCGCAGAGTGGAGGAAGTAAATGAGGCAGTTCTGCCCCCTCGGGTGCAGCCCCTGCCTCATACATCACTGGATGTTTTATTCAATACAGGCAGAAAGGCTCTATGGCAGGTGCCCTGACTGTGGGGGCGCCTGCCCTGCTGTAGGGGCCCATATTACATTCAGAGAGCCAGCTGTCTGCAGGGCTGCTGGGGAGAGAATGACTGGAGCCGGTGAGGAAGATAGATTTTGAGGATGCTTGTACTCTAATGATAAAACATACTGTGTGCAGCTTTCTCACTGCACAGTCAGCATAATGTGCAGCCTCATTTATGTGCAGTGTGAGCGATGAAGCTAAATATTCCAACAACAACCTCAGCAAAGCCTCAGGCTCAAAGTTCACAGGAGTCCAAACTTTATCAGCCAACATTCAAATTCAAATAAAAACCAGGACTTCGGCTGCATGCGAGATAATCAGACTTTGTTATTTGCATTAGAGGCCCGGGCTGCAGAGGACAAATTTGCAGAAGAATTCACAGGACAATGACAAATTGGCTCCAGAGCTGAATGCAGCACACAGCATCAAGCATGTCTCCGAGCACAAAGGGAAAAGTTTTACAGCTTTACGCACACATCTCCCTGGATTTTATGAGCTCCTTGATAAAAGCCTGTCACAATATGCAGGCACGCCATAAAACGCGATGGTATATCATTAACACTCCAGGGTGAAAAATCACTAATTGCAGCAGACACCGTATAGTCACCCTCCCCACGCGCGGTGACGCACGGGGGCGTACAGATGAAAAATTCGCACCTTTAGCTCTGAGCAGCAACTCCTCCAGTGCCACATACTCCTCCTGCGGTGCCTGTGGAGCAATCCCCGCGACAATACACTTAATTGCCAGCCATACTTGAAAAGACCAATATTACACATCAAAGCAGTTCCTGAAGCCATCCGGGAGCGGCTCTCTAACAAGTCGATTTTTACAACACTTCCTTTATGGAGGGTCACGCATGGAAACAAAGGCTTTAAAACGGAGACATCGTTATATGGGAAACATCCTGTGAAGAGAACATTCCTTATTTTCTACTGTAATTCTTTTGATTTCAGTATTTCAGACATGCTCCGGGAGATATCACGCCTGTGGTTCTAAAGAATCCACCAAAGCATGCAACATTTCCCAGACTTAGAGAGACAGAAACGCACTATAATGACAATAACATATATTTACCATAAATTGCTCCGTAGTGCAGGCTAGAACTCCATGCAGATTGTAGCATTCACTGAGCAATCTGCCTCATACTTCTGGGGTCCAGATTAAAAAAGATTCATTCCGTTCTCCAACATCCAGCAGCCGCTTCGTCGATGTAAAACGATGATTAAGTTTATCCTGCTCCGATGGTATATGCAAATAGACCGATATAACCCTGTGAATTAGATTCCACACTCTAGCCTCTAGCACGCAAAGTTAATAAGCCTTTGCCTTTTTTCTCGACTCGACTGCCAATTTCTGTCGAGGCTAAAAGCGCAGGTCGGCAATTTCAGGAGCGTCTTCGGGAGGATTGCGCACCAAGTGCGCCCCTGGTTTTCAGCGTTTAGCCTCCGGAACAAAGTAAAAGGTCCTGGGTGCTCTTCTCTTTGTTTGTAGATATTTCCAAATAACGAGGCAGTTAATCGACACACTGGATGGTTGAACTGCTACGCAGTATTCCAAAATCCACCGCTGTTACGCATGGGTTTAAAGTGGTCCGCCTGCTCACTTTAGACCTTAGGTGATATTTATCATGGAAATGTTCGTGTTATCTTAGAGGCAATATTGTGTAAATGTACCCTGAAAGAAATCAAGGCTGGGCCAAAGCAGCAGCCTGAAATATCCGAAACTGACGTGGTAGAAATCCCGGTGCTCAGGCTCTGCTCCGTCCGTCACTTTCTCCGCGGTGTAGGCAGCCTCTCAGATGTCTCTCCTCCCGATCCAGACTCAGATTCCCAGCTGAGGCTGTGGGGGAAGCTCGATAGCAGGGCTCTGAGATGCTCTCTTTGGTGTTTTAACCAAATAGGAAAATAATCTGTCTGAATAAAGAGCTAGCTGCTTCGGGCAGCTCCGGGACGCGGTCCTGCCCTTGTGCCGAGCTGCCGAGACTGACAATAACCCGGAACGCTGCAGACTGTCAGGCTGCTCAGACCGCCCACCGACCAATCACTGTGCTCAGGGAATAGAAACATTCCCACGGGTTGGCCAATCATCGGTAATTGAGGACTGTTACCATAGAGATGCTCGGCGTCCAAGCGTCTGAAACCACGTTGTTTATTCGCGGAAACAGAAAAAAAAAGTCTGATATAAATTGCCGTGGCAGGATGCAGATTGAGATCTGTAATCACTCCTTTCTTATTATCAGCTGCGCAGTTAAAGGATAAAGGCAAAGTCCCTGCATAGGGAGAGCTGGGCACAAACCTGCAGGCTCGATCTCTGCAGACGTGCCCCTGAGCAAGACACTGAATCAGACCAGTCTGCAGGAGAGCTGCTCTGTGGCTGCTCTCTAGGGACGAATAAAACATTATTATGCAACCAGAAGACAATTAAATGTGATTAGCATGCAAAATGAATCTACTGTTTATAAATTGGAGACTGTAAAATGCCATTTAACTTAATTGCTTTGAAACTCCTATAGGAAAAATATTCTGCACAGATAATAAGAAGAGCAATAATCAGTTTATGATATGAAAGGGGTGTCTGCTGTGTGATGACGCAGGTATCCTTTATGTGCACAGATTTAAAAGTCCCAGAATGCATAGGGTCACTATGCACGTCAAATCCACTTCCTTCTCCAGACTGTCTTTGAGCAAGAATGACATATATGTGACAGTCAACTTAACTTTTCTTCACTCTCAGGCAATGAGTCACAGGAAACCTTGCAAAACACCTTTTTTTCTTCTGCAAAATGTCATTACAACAGCGTGGAAGTGGAGGGTTGCACTGTGACAGTCTTCCTCTCTTGCACACTATGTCCAGTGCACACAGCAGACCCCGGGACACACAAAGGCGGAACAAGCAATCACACATCATGGACTCTCATAATAAGCTGACGCTGGGAAGTGGGTGATGCAGCACTCAGCTTATGCCAGTGCTGATAAGAGCCTGAAAGTATTACCTCGGTCTGGCAGCCCGCTCCAAGAAATCCATCCTGAGCCAGGTCATCAATTCTGCCCTATCTGATTGCTCACCAATCCCTGGCAGCTCCATGTCGCCGTCCTGGCTTGTGCCTTTGAAATTCTCTCTATGACTTGCACTTTCATGACAGAGCTTTCACAGAAAAATAGGTACAGACTGTATGTACAAATGGGGTCTTTTGTGTGGTCTCACACTCACATGACACAAAAATAAAAACTGCACCAGGGAAGGTAAAAATTTCAGAGCCTGACTGAATCTATCCCTTAAATGTATTCAGTGCAATCACATCTCCCCCTCATTGCTGCAGAGGACCTATAGAGCATACATTAAAGCCTGTGGTGTTCAATCATATCACCTACGCTGCTGTGTGGCTGCACAGTCAATCAAACAGATGAACAAATTAATTGAAAAATATTCAACCAGAGCCGTGTTGTGCTCCAGCGAGGCAAGCAGGCAGGCAAATAAGCCATTTGATTAGCTGATAAGCAGATGACTCAACAAACATTCAAGGCATGTTTACTGTGGTTTGATTAGAGCGCGCCCAATACGCACAAGATTGGACACAAATACGTTGTGAAAACACTCAGCTGTTCCAATCCCCAAGGCAGCGTGAGGGCACATAAAAACAATGAATTATTTATGGGGGAGACAAGTGAAATATCACAGTGGATAATTTTCTCTGGGCTATATTAAATGTAGTTTTCAAAATAATACGTCTGAGTCAGTTTCATTTCCCAGAAATCATTCCCAGTGACAGGGATCTAAAGCCTAGAGATGGGATATGAAATCACATTTGAAATTTCCCTGCCAATAAACCCATGAGCGTTTCACTAAAACACCAAAGCAAGGGTTATTCACATGCTAATTGGGCCTCCCTCTTTCTTCGTAAATATGATCAAAGGATATTTGCTTTGTCTCTAGTTAAGGTATTAGCTCTGCTTCAGATCCAAAGATCAAGCCTTCAGCTTGCTTCATCTGAATGAGAGCTCACAATAAATCCAGGTTCAGTAAAAACCTCTGCAGCTTCTGCGTCTCATAAATAAAGCTCTCGTTGGCCCCATCCACCGCCAACATTAGTGTCTGTCTCCCAAACTGAAAGCCTTACGCTGTTGCAATTTGTTCCTGAAAGTGAACTCAGTTTAATTGAGCAAAGTTCGAGTCTCCGCAAACAGCAAAGTAACAGGGAGAAAAAAAATCAATGGCAGCAGAGGCATGGAAAAAAGAGATAGCATTGATTTATCTGCCATTGATTCGCGGGGGATCGCTGCATTGTGCCCTGCGGGGTGAAATGCACGCTGTCTGCCAACGGATGGGGATGAATCTGAAAAGGTGTCAAGTGGTTAGAGGACACAAGAGGTGGAGGGGGAGATCGTTGGGAGCATATAGAGGAGGAAGAAGAGGCAAGGGCATGAAGTATGAAGGCAAATGATTGAAGGATGACGCCAACACTTAAAGTCTTTTAAGTGTTGTGTTAAACGTTTCTGACAAGATCATGAAAGCAGAGAGTGAAAAGCCAAGAGCAAAAAACCACCAAGACACCACCATGCTCTCTGTCCTGTTGACAGGTTCCACATCTTAAATGAACATCACCAAGCTGACCCCTGTTTCAACACTTATCAGCATGACACAGGCCAACTTCAGTCTGCTGGCTACAATAATACTGTATGAGTAAGCACATATCCAAGTGTTTGACAAGACAAGCATCTTTTGCAATATTTTAAGTCTCAGCAATTGGCAAATCGATGTCTCCCCAGAGACTCCACACTGACAGCCAAATGTTGTTGAGACAAGGGGAAGCCAGGACAGAGATCAGAGGCCACAGAACCAGACGGAGAAGTGTTACTCCTGGTATTTTTACAACATCCCTCTGTCTTCTCTGAGGCTGCTCTCACATCCACACTGAAAGAGAGCTCTGTCTATTAGGCCCTGTGTGAGTGGAGCAACCTTCATGAAAGTGTCTGGTCAGTGTTTTCCTCAGACTGTGGATCACTAAGTTTGATCTAATTTTTGTGGAGTTCACTTGGTTGTTTGAAAAGGACAATGTGTTCCTGAACAGAGCAATCCCCTGCGACAGGCTTTGTAACCTTGTTTTTTCTATCTGAGGTGCAGGTTTAAGTGAGGCTGACTCGGCTTGACACAAGGATCGTTGCATGTTTACGTCTTAGGAGGCTGTTTTGTTGAGCAGTGTTTGGGTTCAGCCCTCAGAAGCATCTGGTTTCCTGTGTGTGACCAGTCAGAGATGTCTTCATGAGACACCACCCTGAGCCTCAACGTAGACACAGGAAGCTACTGGCCGACAGGCTGAGCTGAGGTTATGTGGTGCTCTGTGTGTTTGGGATGAGCATGTTGTTAGGTGGTGGCTGTTAATATTCAAAGGGCTATATTTGATATAAAAGGAAGAAGCAGAACAACCTCATTACTGTGGTAGCATAAGGGTGTGAAAAGCAGATGGTGAGCTTGAGATAAAAAAAATGGCAGACATTATTTCCACATCTTGAAAATAAAACTTATCACAGAAAAAAGGACCGATTATCAAAGACTGGAAGAAATTTTCAGTTCACATTTCTAAGTTTTGTGTATCTCCATTAATCAAAGACATTAAAGTGTTTGAGCCACAGAGAGGTCATGCACAGTTTGACCCCAGTCACATCTGGGTCTGTTGAAGCTCAAGGCAGCTCCTCCTGGTCATAAAGCATGAAGACACCCAGAGATGACTTCCCATAAATGTCATGTGCTTACTTCATCTAAGGCATTCAAATCCAGCCTGAGGCTCCTTTCCCTCATGTCATTCCCCACCCTCTCAATCCACTGCCCTATTTCTCAAATAAAGGCATAAAAGCCCCAAAATAAATCTTACAAAAGGGGGCAGGACACTTTAAATAAGAAATGGCTGCACTTGCAACCAATCATCATCAGGACATCAGATCTGAAAGAGCAAACAGGTAACAAACATGACTAAGAGAGCAAATCTACTGACAGCTTAAGAGGCTATTTTAACAAATTTCAGTTCGTAGAAATAAGTAAGGGCACAAAAGAAGGAGGAAAGAAACTCTATGTCCCAGGTAAAGGAAAGTTTTGAGACAGGAGTTCATAGAGAGGTGTCTGGCTGCAGACTGTACATTTCTCTCACAGATGATACATATGAGACGCTGTGTATCTCAGAAAGCAAGTGTCATAACCTGCTGGTACATATTTCCAGTTTTAATATTAAAAAAAAAAAAAAAAACGTTAATCAAGTCTGGCAGTACCATTCATGAAATAACCACATTACAAACACTACAGACGAAACATTTTATAAATTAGATAGGGAAAAAGCTGGGATCAAATTATGCTTTTGCTTTTGCTTTGTTAGCTTTAGCTAAAATTAACATAGCTATGTTTGATACATATTAAAATACTAAATAAGTCAATGTCGCTAAGTTAGCTTTAGGCAAGGTGAGCTTAGCTTCAGCTATGTTAGCTACTTAGCGCCATTATCTATAGCTAAATTACCTTTAGCAATATGAGCTTTAGAAAACATAGCTAAAGCTAATATCACGACGTAGATAACGTATCTTTGTAGCTTACATAGCTGCTTTGTGAGCTTAGCTTCAGCTACATCAGCTAGCTCCGTTATCTACATAGCTTGCACGGCTAGCACAGCATCATATGCTACGCTTGCTGCATTAGAATTTTTTCATGGAGGAGGAGCTTTATTCCTGTAAGCAGCCTGTTTACTAGGCTGTATTAAACATTTTGTAGGTTTTGCAGGCCAGGTTTTTAACTTCTAGCTTTTGGTATCCTAACCATTACCTTCACATTACCTTCACTCACCCTAACCCTAAACTGAAGTTTAATCCAAATGTTTTTCTTAAATGTTAGCGTGTATTTCTGTTCTGAGATATATGGCATCTCAGATGAATGGTCTGAAGCCAGGCTGTCTTGTGTTGATGCATTTATCTGTCTCTGTCCTGTGAAAAGAAGAACCCTTTATAATATCTTAAACTTGAGTTTTTCAACGCCCCTATAGTTGCTTCAACAAATGCGCTCCAAACAATTTCTAGAAAATGTCACATAGAATGGGAGGGGGGCATCTAAGGAGACAGATCATGATGTAACCATGTGGAGTTTGAAGACAAAGCAACAGAGTCCTATGCTTTGATGACACCTTTTATCTTTATATCAATGCTACAACTAAACTTAGCACAAAAAGTAAGGAAATGTTTGGTAGATTATTTCTTGGTTGTAATAATGCTTCTTGGCAATAAATCTTATACTGTTGGAAAGCCTGTTTTTTTTTTTTTTTAAATGGTGCCACATTTGTAAGGAACATGCATTTGTGGGATGAGCAGCAGGGCTGAGTATGTGGGTTAAACCCATGAAAAATTTGCCAAATCTTCTCTGCCAGTGTCAAACAGCTTATTCTGCCATTGACTTTTTCTTTGGTGGTGTTTGGGGGTTTGTATGATTGAAGTCTGAAGAAACAAGATATATTGGCAACTTAACAATTTATTCATTGAACAAACAGAAGCCCCAAGTAGCGTGTGGAAGAAACATAGCCACAACAGCCTGGCACCTCCTTCTCATGCTGGCCACCAGCCTGGTCACACACTGCTGTAAGATGGCATCCCATTCTTCAACCAGCATTTGTCACAAGTCAGCCAATGTGGTTGTGTTGGTCACTCTGGCACAAACAGAATACCCTAGCTGATTCAACAATGGGGTTGAGGTCAGTACTGCTGGCAGGCCATGCCATCCTCTCCACTCCACCAAATTCTGGAAGGAGTCTCTGATAAACCCCGCTCTGTGGGGGGCGATGGCATTGCCACCGGCTGCAGAATCTCATCTCAATATCTCTCTGCATCAAGATTGCCTCTTGTGATGAAAATCAGACACCTGATTCTTATCACTTGGGGGTACTATTTTTTTAGATCTGGTGGACTGGCCAGATTCCACATCTGTCATCAGGCAGATCCATTTTGCAAAGCTCCAATCTGAAATGTTTGTACCAGGTCTGAAAAATTAGCAGCGTCATTGAGGAGAAGAAAGCAGTAGCTTTGGGTGTGTTTTAATTGTAGTGCAAGCTGGTAAGCAATGGCTGCAGCCGGTGAAAGGTATATGGAATGGACTAAATGGACTTGAGTTTGCATAGAGCTTTTTTAATCATCTGACAACTCAAAGTGCTTTTACACCAATGGTTCACATTCACACACTGATTGCAGAGTTTTGCTACGGAAAACCGGCTGTCACTATTAGCAATGCATCCATACCCATTTACACACCACCAATGAAGCATTAACCCCCCAGTTAGACACAGAAAAACCACAAATCACATGAACAGACCAATACTGAACAAAGAAAGCACCAATGAAACTTATCTGAATAAAAAAATGCTACAAATGGAGAGAGAGTGGTGAAGAAATTTACCAAAATGCTGTCAGGCAGCATCAAGTCAAGTCACTGTTTGATAAGTTTCTGGAAAATAACTTTCAGTCTTTACAGTGATGGTGTACACAGGGTGATAGAGCATCTAAATAACTTAACCTTACAGCCTCTTTATCCAACCTAAAGGCCTCAAACAGAAAATCTCCCCAAAATAACAACAGAGACAAACGGGTAGACAGTGGTTGTCAAAACATCAGAATACAAAACAAAACAAAAAAACAACAACTATCAAATAGAAAATACAGAGACCCAGACAACCAGAACATATGCCTTCACAACAGTGAAACATTAAAACAATATGAAAATACAGTAAAGAGAAAACAAGACCAGCATGTTATAGAATAATCCATTGAATTAAATCAGTTCTGGAATATTTTAAACAAAAAACAAAAACAACATGAGGGCATACCCATTCAAAATGGAGATATCTGGCTAAACCTCTTCTGCAGTCTCTTTTGCCCAATAGAGATGAATCTACTACAAAAATAAATGCATACAAGATAACATAGTCTGGGGTCAACGATTAAAGATTGCCAGAACCTGCTTGAATTCCTGATAACTCTATAAGAACTACAGGACCAAATAAAGTCACTAAAACATAAAAAGGCCTTTGGGGTTGATGGCATTCTAAATTAAATGATCAGATTTGCACACCTCTACTTCCAATAGACTATTCTAAAACTCTTTAACACGGTCCTTAGCTCTGTGATCTTTCCCAGTTCTATACTTGGTTCTCCCAGTATAGAACCAAAGATTTTCAATGCTGATCCTTAAAAATTGAGACAAACATGATACCAGTAACCACCATGGGATCTGTGTTAACAGTAGGAAAAATTCTCTGTACCATCATTAACATATATATCAATGAAGTGGCAATAGCATCAGAAGAGTCTGCAGCACCTGGCATCCCCCTGTTTGACACTGAAGTCAAGTGCCTCCTCTACGCAGATGACCTGCTCCTTTCTCCAACTTAGAAAAGACTACAACAGCACCTGGATTTTCTGCACAGTTGTTTTGACACCTGGGCTCTGACAGTGGATCTAACCAAAACCAAAATTATGATTTTCCAAAAGAGAAACATATCCCAGGTCCACCTGAAATGAGTTCTAAATACAGTTTAAATTGAACACCAAAAATACACTTACCTTGGCCTTAGCATTAACACAACAGGTACCTATAATAAAGCTGTGAATGACCTGAGAGACAAGGCAAAAAAGGGCTTTGTACACCATCAAAAAGAGCAACAAATTAAAAATTCCATTTCAAATTGTGATAAAAATATTGAACACAGAGCCCTTTTCTCTATATGGTTGTGAGGTCTGGTGTCAGTTCACCAGCCAAGACTTTACAAAATGGGAGAAACATCAGATTGAGACCCTTCATGCAGAATTCTGTAAATCCATCCTCAGCGTCCAATGGAAAACATCAAGTGATACATAGAGAGAAGAATTAGGACAATAGCCTTTATTCATTAAAATACAAAAGAGAACATTTAAATCTCATCTAAGAGAAAACCACCCTAACAACACTCCATATCAAAGCCCTGACCTTCAGAGAGACTGCTGTGAGCTTCCCCCTCAGACAGCTGGTACAGCGACTCTGTCCACCTGCAGAGTCCTCAGATACAAAGCCAACCAGCTTAAACCAAATTATTCAACAACAAAAAGAAAACGATCTATCTCATTTGCAAGAATTAACCAAAAACAAAGGAAACTGGAATGCTATTTGTCCCTTCATAGGGAATATGCAATTACAGAATACTGAAGCACTGTGACTGATCCACAGCTGAGAAATGTTTGACCATTTCAGTGAGTAAAACCTCATCGAGAGAGGACGCCACAGACAAAGTTAGAGCCTTAAAGACAGACTGTGCACCCGCTGCAGCCAAAAGGAGGTGGAAATAGAACCGCACTTTACCACCTGTCCTTCATACAAGGTTATGACCAAAATAGAGCTTCAAACACCACACCAACACCTTTAAAATGATAGAATTTCTTTATTTTTTAACCATCATTTTAAAGTTAGACCCATATTTTTGATACATATACCCATTATGATATCATTTTTTTGTTATTGTATAGAATATGGAATGTATTGATTTACTGTTGCACTGCTTTGGCAATGCAAACAGATGTTTTCAATGCCAAAAAAAAGCTTGCTGGATTCTGTTGGCCGGGGTATTTTGAATAGTTGTATCAGGCAGATCTTCCCAGCCATGAGCTCCAAAAGGATGCTGCAGACATATATAAGTTTTGATCCACCAACAGTGAGAAGACTTGACAGGCCATGAACAAGCTGAAGGCCAGGAAAGCCCCAGGTGTATGTGGGATCTGGGCTGCGATGCTCAAGGCGGGCAGCAAAACCTACCTCCTTTTGTTGCATGCTCTCATCTGCTCTGTATGGGGAATAGGCATCATTCCTACCAACTGGAAGAGGAGTATTGTTGTCCCAATCTGGAAGGGAAAGAGTGATGTGCAAGATGTGTAGGTATTGCACTTCTCTCAGTGCCAGGCAGGGTCCTTGCACTGATACTGCTGAACAGGATCCGTGATCTGCTGGTCCTACACCAGCAGCTTGAACAGTCAGGCTTTACACCTAGGAGGTCTACAGGAGGTCTGGGCACTTTGGGTTCTCTCTGAGCGCTTCTGTGAATTCAATAAAGGGTTGCTTGCAGACTATGCTGACTTCTGGAAGGTAGTTCAACTCAGTGAGCAGAGATGCCCTCTGGAGGATTATGGAGCTTTGCAGGATCCCACATTAGCTCGTCCAGCTGATGTACGCCCTATAATCTGGTACAAAGAGTGCTGTGAAGCGTGGTGGCTGCACCTCCTTGATTCTGGGGTGAGGCACATCTTAGCTCCTACGATCTTCAGGACCTGTATGGACTGAATAGTGGGGCAGGTAATCGGCAGAAAACAGTGGAGTATCTGGATATCGGTAATTCTGTGACCCTTGTGGAGACTGAAGATGTCCTTATGGGGGCTCTTAACTCGCTGAATGAGGAGGCTGAAATGGGATTGTACCTCTCCTGGGCCAAAACAAAGATCCAGGCATTTGGGGATGCCTTGGAGGCTGCCATTGAATCTGTCTGTAAATGGTGAGAGCATGGAAGTTGTGAAACAGTTCACGTACCTTGGCATCAACCCACTAACTGCGAGGCTGTGCTCAACAGCAGACTTGGCCTCACTAATGGGCCGATGGGTTTACTGCGCAAGGCAGTGTGGTGACCCCGATATCCCAGCACTAGTATTTCGTTCCTTGGTCCTCTTGGTCTTACTATACTTTTGGGAGCCCTGGACACTGACTGACGGCCAGAGGCTCAGGCTGGACTCCTTTATGACAACTTTTCTTCAACACATTTTTGGGTATCACTGGCAAGACTGTGTGTCAAATGCGGGGGTGCTCAGGAGAGCTGGATAGGGAGGGTCAGCTGCTGGATATGGAAGCAGCAGCTGCGCTTCTACAGGCACCTGGCCTGCTTTTCAGGGCTTGATCCAGCTCATCGCATATGACCAGGACTCAGTGGGCTGGTCCATACACCGGGGGCAAATGTGTGCATTGTAGATATCTGGAAAAATGGGGCATGGGCCTGGTTCAGGCCTGGGCAGTAGCAATCGGGAGGCCGGAGGGATACGTGACCAAAGCCGACACAGCGAAGTGCTGAACCGGCATATGCTCCCATACCTAACCTGACCTGAAACCTACCATACAGTAGTGTTTATTCAAAATAACTTTATTTAATGATCAGTCTTGCTGATGGTTTCTCCTGTGTTTGCAGGTCATATACTGACATCCTTATTAGTCATTTCTAGATTAAACATAAAAGTAATACATCAATTATGATATCTGGGAATAAAAGGTAATATTCCAGGAATTGAAGACTTAATTGATGGAGCTGTCTCTCTCCAGGAAGCCTTCAGTGACCACACATGCAGACTCACATTGTGTGTTTACGTCAGCTGGTTAAGGCAGATCTGCCAAGAACACGGCTATGTCCCTGTTGTTTGAGAGCTTCACATGCTGTCTCTCTCCTCTCTCCATACAATGCAGCGTCAGCTCAGCACTGGTGTCTGTGACAGGTGAGAGGCCACTGAATGTACTTTGTTTTAGTTAAGGCCTACTTTAATGAGGAGCACTGAGAAAACATTTGAGAGGTGTTCACGTGGGTAAAATTTAACAACACCAAAGACAGTTCATTTAAATCACATATTTCCACCCATACATTTGGCTTAGGTTCCCCCACTGTAAAGAAAAGAGGGACTGTGGTGATCTCTGCTCTAATTAGATACCTTAATCTGATTTAAACGTGACTGTAATCTCAGTATGAGTTGATTAAACTCCTTCACCGTGTCCCAGTTTCATAATATATTGTCTAGCAGCCTATTTAAGCTCTCAGTGTGTTCATTTTGTGGTTAAGGCTGACTGCACACTGGAGAAGTTTAAGCCCAATTTTAGGCCGACTCAAGCTGATCAGTGGGGGCCTGAGCCAGTCCAGCCAGAGCCTCCCCAATCCAAATAATCTTTAAAGTGCTGGTAGCTGACTTTGATAAACTTTAAGACAGCCAGGCTATCTGTTTATTCTGTTTATAATAAGCTAACTAGCTCCAGGCTCTAGTTTTATTCTGATCAACCTCGTCCATCATAACCAGCTCTTGGTAAGAAAACAAGTCACTATTTTACTTTTTATATTTCAACTTGTACTGTAACAGAGGTCTAGGGTGGGCATTAGATCAAGTTCTTAAGTTATAAAACTGGGTCTATATTTTCAAACAAGATGTGCATGACAATATTCCCTATATCCAAACCAAATGCTCTGTAAGAGATAGTTTATGGCTAGAATACCAGCTGTAATATGCTTGTTGACCACAAGATAGTCAATTGAAATGTAAAGACTAAATGGGTTACAGTTTTATTTAAGAGGCATTGAAAATTTTAGTAAAAACAAATGATACTGATATCTGTATATACCATAGCAACAAAATCAAAGTCCTGGACACCAAATATTGAGTAATTTATTGGGTTTTCTTAAACTCCTGTCTGTCTATATTCAACAAATATGTTGGCAACATTTGAAAAAGTAAGAGGAATTGGCAAAATGACTACCAGTGTCTTAATTTCACAAATACATTTGATTTTTTTTTTTTTTTTAAGAGGGTGACGTTGAAAAAAACATCACTCCTCACCACTTTTCCAAATGTTTCAAAAGTATTTGTGTAATTTAGGCTGTGGATAAAAATATGTTTGAATATCAGCAGGTTTTTGCACTTTTTGATACCACCTTTCCTTAATAAACAGTACTGCACAGAACGTTAAGGCATGTTTGTGCCAAAAATTGAGGCTAAAGTAAGGCGTGTAATGGGGGGTAAGCCTGCCTGAGGGCTCCACAGGGCAGGAGATAGGACTGACACTACCTCAATCATGCTCTGGATGTCTTTGCATATCACCAGGGGTATGGGAAAGTAATCTGTTGGAAAAATAAAGGCCACACCATTAGGACAAAGTAAAGGGTGGATATGGTGAGTAAGCACAGCCAAGGGTACTGTCCAGGCAAGTAGTAGGGCTGCCACTAGGATGGGGATTGCAATTTTTGTTGATATTGATCCCCTTATCGATGCCACTATTGATGTTTTTCTATTGTTTGGTGGAGAGACAAAATGATTTAAAAAAATGTTTACTACAGAAGAGGTCTAAACTGAGTAGTGCTTGAGTTAAAAAGTTCTGATTCAGTCTGTTACATCTATTCCATGTCCCTCAAATACAAACACATTCCTCATATTCACAACTTTGTTTATTGAAGTTTCTCATCTCATCACCGTTTTTATGTCTTGATGTGTTCATCATGACATACAGGGTACAGTTGTCTAATTTACTGAGGTTTAAATGCACCATATATAACCGTTTGCAGCTTGTCAAATCCGCTAATCAGCTTCATTTCTGCCGGTTCCACCATGGATTTCTACACTGATCACGTTTTGAACTAGCGGTACTTGCTACAAAGTTTGGGGGCACTTTTCAGCATTTATCTGAGCAGATGAAGAAGAAAATTCTCTGAAGAAAGTGCTATGAGTACCTGGTACTCCCAGCATAGGCAGATATGAGCGCATGCTACTCACAAGTTTTTTTTCTTCAAGCCACAGCTGAAGGTACCACATTTTAGTTTGTTTTGATGCTCAATGCTGACATGCTTTTAGCTTATGTCCTGATGCATGTTTTTACACCAGTGATATGATAGAATGAGGTGTCACAGGGCCTGTGAGATTCAGCAGCAGTATTACATTAATACACTAAAACATTATTGATTTTCAGGTATTTGAAAAAATACCTAACCAGATCTTGATGGACCCAGGTTTTAATCCCAATCCCTATTTGCCACTATCCCCTGGTCATGTTGTCCAAAGGGCTCGAAAACCGCTGGCGATCTCCAGGTGTATTATGTGTGGCGAAAAGGCCTGGACAAATGAAATGCCGTTGAGCTTGACCTTGGCTTCTAACAGCACACGTGTGTGTCTACACGTGTTGAGCTTGACCCTGACCGCCCACCTTCCCCCTTTTCCAGCCCTGGGTTGAAGCACTTCAGGCCCAAAGATGAATCCTTAGCGCCCTAAATGCCTTAAACATATGCACATGACAGTAAAGGAGATTTCATCATTTTGAAACTATGTTTATCTAATAGTTTAAATTAGACCATTTGGACTGTAATTAAGATTTTGTCTGCAATTATTGACAATTATATCAATAACCTGCCCAACATTGGGTGTCTTGGATTTCATTTTTTCACCATGTTTTCAAAAAAGTCTCAGTATTGTTTGATTTTTTTCTACTAGAATTATATCAACTCGATAACTCTTGTAATGTGAACACAATGTGTTATTTCTTTACATAGAAAATACTTTGATACATTTAGACTAAAACAAATATTTCAGGATATGATTTTTGTTCAATATTTAGGTCTTTTAAAAGAATGGCAATTTCTACACCAAGTAATTTGCATCATGGGTTTAAAAAAAGTCTGATTTTGACATTCTGTCGTCCTTGATGCCAGTTTCTCTATTCTGATTCCCCTATGTTGCATTTTGAAAAGCTTGGGCTTGTTCATTTCAAGTTGTGCGGCAGCTGGTTGAACACTTTCCATGTCTCTCTGTCTCAGTCAGTCAGGCTCCAGTGGACAGAGGGACCATCATCCTCTGCTTTGCGCAGTGCTCAGCTCTGCCCAATTTTGCACCTCCGTTTGCGAGTGATAGAGCACTATCAGTTCTGACAGCTCCCCAGAGCCACTGGGATTTGAGTACTCCCTCCTTTCACCCACCGAGCACCCGCAAAACACGCACACATAACACATGCACACTCACACAATCACCTCTTCTTTACTGTCTGTCTCTTAAAAGGACGAGGGCTGGAAATGAAAGGCAGAACAAAAGCTGTCAGAGAAGAGAAAGAAACAGAGGAGCGAGGATATCTGTAAGGATGCTAAGGACAATGGGATACTTTGTCCTTAGTTTCATTATTGGCTTGTGTTTAATTTGAAACAGACAGCTAATCACATTAGAGACAACCTCTCCACAACACTCCAGCACCGCTGCCTCCTGGAAGTAATCACCCCGCTGAAACTGTCTCATCGAATTTTTAGTCCAATTACTTAACTCCATACTCATCGTCCTTGATAAAACTAAATGGTATAGCTGAAATGATTACAAAAGAAATATGTGCAATAAATTCAGAAGTTTTAACTGCGGGAGGTAGAAACATGATGATAATGATGATGATAATCATTATATTAATGATAATGATGGCCATAATGATGCTAAGGACGCTTAGTTTGTTACATTTAGCCTTTACACTTGCTTTTAAGGATGCTTAGAGTTTGTCATTACAAAAAATACAAGTTAGAAAACAAACAGAAAGAAAAGAATTAATTATCGTTGCTTAGAGTGAACAGAATTAACTAAGGCTAGACATACAACCGAAGAGCTCAGATTTGTTCTGATTGTCAAGCACGACCTATGTGCTCACCTTGTCATCTGTATGTTTAATACTGACAAAGCACTGACAGTTGTCAGTCAAGTTTCCTTTAGAAACTCCCAGACAGAAGCTGAAGCTAGACCTGTATTCTTTTTGGTTGCCTCATATGAAGGAGTCAGACACAAATAGTGTCAAAAACACTCTCACTTTCACGCTCACTCAGCAACACCAACAAACACAAGCTAACTAGCAAGCTAAACCATGACAAATACTCCCTGGCAGCCATTTCCTGCCAGTGTTTCTCTTGTTTATATCTTTTGTGATAGGAGGTGGGCGACACTCAGTGACACACACATGAGCAGGCATGCCCACCGTTGCCTTGGTGCTTTCAGATGCTGTTTTATACAGGAATAATCAGGAAAAAAGAGCCACAAAGTTGGGGAAATCACATTGTCTATGTAGTCATGCTCAGCGTCTACAGCTAGCTGAACTTCTTTAGTAAAATTTGTCTGCTTTAACCTTTAGCTTTGATGCTTAGTAATGGCTAAAAGTAACTTCTAGTTTATCTTTTTCAACCTTGTGTAGCTTTTGGCATTTGCTGTTACCTCTACAGAAAACAGGAAATGTGAAAAAAAAAGTCTTTGTCCAGTGTTAACACATCTAACAGAAACATAGGAGCCAGTGTAAAGAAGCTGTTAGCGAATGGTAAATGGGTTTGGTGAATGGTAATGTAGTGCTTTTCGAGTCATCTGACTACTCTGCAGATCACGCTTACTAATTAACACACTGACGTTGAGGACTGCTAAGGTGGTTTTCAGTGTGACCTAAACCCCAATAAGTTAATAGAACTCAAAATATTAGTGGAAACTGATGACCTAAAAAAACCTGAAATACTCACTGAAAAATTACTACTGTTAAGTAGCAGGTACTTAGCCATTTTAAGTTATATTAACTCAATTTTACTCGTATTTTTATGTTAACTTTTTAAGTTAAACTACACTGTGGAAAATTTCCTCCCATAAATATTCTGTTTGAATTCAGCTCCAAACCAACCTTGCAAGGCAGATGGATACACACATTTACTTGTTTCTCACTGGTGAATCTATCTTGCAAAGCTCCCATCTGAACTGTTTGGGCCCGGTTAGAGAGTGACAGGACCAATCAGCGTACTTTTGGGCACGGCAGAGTCGTGACATAAGCAAGCAGCAAGCACCAGTGCCGTTATGGTGGAAGACTTTAGCGTGAATGCTGCTAAAGCGCCAGTTTTATCAGAACTTGACGACATGTATTCGTTAAAAGAAGAACAAAGAACAGCAGTGAGTTGTTTTCTTTTCAAAAACGACAAAAGTCGAATATTTACATATCCATAGTCACCATGATTCATGTTATTCAGTTCTAATGGAGTTCACTCCTTCGGTAGGGGCGCAGCTCGCTGGTGGCTAAGTCACATGTTATGTTGCTCTGATTGGCCCGTAAAGATGTGACAGACAGAATGTTTATCCAATCACCCTCAAAGTTTTTTTCAAAGGCTCTTCCCTTTCCCAATGTATAAGTGGTTTTCCATCTGGCATGCCAGGTTAGCTTAAAACAGCATGCTTACGTATTTTACATAGAGCTACATGTTCTTCATCCACTGCAGTTTCCCCTTATTTCTATCACATACTCTAATCTTCAACAACTATGCCAACCAAGGTAGGCTAGCTTAAGAGACAAGTGAAATTAACTAAAAGGTGCACACTGAACCAAAAGGGCCGGCTCTTCTTGCTGAGCTGAGCCAAATGATTAGGATTGATAAAAAGAGCCCAAATTTCCCATCATTCCTATCCTTGCTACACTGATGCTGCTCTCCACAGGGGGAATTCTCTAACTGACTCAGTAACTTCCCTCATGGTGCAAAAGTGTCTAATGCCCAGAGGCATTCTGGGAAAACTCTGAAGATTAAAGGATGATTGTCAAATAATTTGAGTGATGGGGTACTGTTTACTTATGTGTTCTACCAACTCAGAAAAGTAGAGCTGGAATAGCTACTTTGGAGAGCTACTACAACTCATTTATTTAACAACCATCATCCATTTGGCCTGACAGAGAGCTCAGGAGACTATCTATGCTGCACTGATGATGCCCTCCACATTGGGGGGTTTTCTAACTAAGTCAATATCTTCACTCATGGTGCAAATTGTCTAATGCCCAAAGGCATTCTGGGAAAACCTAGCAAATTACAGGATGATTGTGAAATAATTTGAGTACAATGAACAAAAAGTTTGAAAGTGATTGAGTACTTATAACTTACATTTAAAAACGTGTCCTATCAACTCAGAAAATAGAGCTGAAACAGCTACTTTATATAACTCAATTATTCAACAACCTTTAAAATGTAACTGTAAGTATCCATTCACATTTAGATGAAACTGATGCAGCAGTGGGAACAGTTTGGGCTTATGGCTTACCCCACAAGGACACATCGACATGTGACTGCAGGACATGGTGCTCAAACCTTCCAGATGAGAAATGGAGGACACACACTGAGCCACATGTAGCCCACGGCAAAATGGTGCTTTTGCTTAACTGGATTTTAAAATTTCACTCTCTTTTAGCCTCAATTAATAACAACAGCTAAATCCTGGAGGATTTGTGTAGGGCCATTTTAGCAGCTAATGCTGCTGTATGTTGTTTGTTTTATAAATAGAGAGAAAAACTGAATGAGTGCATTGAACCTGTACAACTGCAGTTCAAGTCAAAACAGAGATTTGAAAAATCTCACCCCCAAAAGGGGAAAAAACTGTTCAGCTGTAGCGCAGACGAAGGAGTACTTTAATTGTCGTCAACAAAAATACAGGCAGTGCTTTTACAAAAAATAAGCCTCTCTATGAAAGCAAAGTAAAAAATATTTATCTAGCTTTAAATTAAAAACTAGGTGAGAAATTGCAGTAGGGGAGGCTTTGGAAAGAAAAATGAACAGACTGTCAGTCAAAAAGTGAGCAGACAAAAGCGGACAAGGTAGGTGATAAAGGCTTTTGGCAGAACCATGATTGAGAGAGCAGGTTAAAAGTCTGTGTTGAAAGCTAGTTAACAATCCCAGCAGGACATCTAAGCCCAAAGTAGAAAAGAAAGAAAGAGATTAGAGAAAAATCTAAAAGCGCAGCGTTGAGAGCCAAAGCGGGATAGAGACATTTAGTCACCTCACATGGGATGAGACACCAGCCGAAATAAGCTGCAGCCAATTAGCCTGAGTTAGAGGTCGCTTTGTAAAAATTAAATAGTCCATTTCCCATTCCACCATGACATTAATGACTTTTGAGTGATTTGTATTTGTTCAGCTTAAATTACTCTGGAAGAAACTGGATCTGAAGAAGCCCAGGTGTTCATTTACATGTTCATTTGCTGCTTCAAGTCTGTCGCTGGTTAAAGCCGTACACTCTGAGGTGAATGCTCCGACTATAGATGCTGGATGCTGGATGTAGATTAGAATAACATGTTGACCTCTGTCTGCTGCTGCAAACTCTGCTCTCTCCAGTTGTTCTGTCTCCACTACGCTTCAGTTCCTTCACAGTTTTCTCCTCTCCACCCACCTGACTCATTTCTATCCCTCTCCACTACTGCTCCTAACCTTTGACTCCCCCTACCACTCTTAATCCCTTTTTTGTTTCAAGGAAGGATCTCGACTGCATTATTCAATATTCATATTTCCATCTTCATAATTCCTCCTCACTCAACTCTGACCTCAGAAAAAAGCTGCCTTTCTTGTGCTTGGTGAATTATTATCCCATCTTCTGTGAGACCTTGCCAATCTATTAATCTAACTTGCCATTTACTGTCTTTTCTCTGCAGCTCTGTTAAAGGTTGGCTGCCTCTCCTCTCACTCTATCTGTCAGTCAGTCTTTGTGTGCAAATCCCACGTCTTTCTCCCCCAGACTGAATTATTCAATTTAGATGCCATTTGTTTCACAGTTGGCAATAGGGACTGCATGCACTCTCCTCTCTATAAACTGTGCTTCTAATCGCCAACTGCACACACACACCCCTCGCCCCACCACTGTTAATATTCCCCATTTCTATTTCACATTCATTTTCTGTCCTTTTCCTCTAAATTAGCAGCATATACGTGTGAAGAGGGTTTTAGGAGCTGTTGTCTCCGGGGATGACTCCCTGTTTCACACATGAAAATCAATTTGTCGAGACGAGCATTTCACTGAAAGGTGCCATTAGGATTCACTTTATCAGCAGGAGAGGGGCTGAGGTGTCGGCACCCACGACCTGACTCCTATTAAATGGGCTCCTCCTAAAGAGACAACACCATTGCTGACAGCAAGTGAAGTTTTATGGATGACTTTTCTTAACAGAACTTTAACAAAACAAAGCAAACAAAGAAACAGAGAACAGACACAGCATGTCATAGATTTCAAGTCTCACAGAGAGAAAACTATTACATGAAGTAAAACTCTTTTACACTCTTAGATACAACATTTGATTAAAAAATACAATTCCGTCTTAATCAAACCAAAACCAACAGAAAAAAAGAACCATATATTAAAGCGTAATAGAAAAAATTATCACAAGAGGGCCAATTAATGCCACTTCAAGTCCATTACAGCTCTTTATAGCTCCCAACAGGGATTCAAAAGAGAGAACTGGCCCTTCTGTCCATTATTCATTCAGTTCCTGCAATAATTAGTTCTACATTCAGACACAGCATTATTCTTATTTACAGATTCTACATCAAACATTTTAAACATCCAGTTGAGGTCTGGATTTTAGTATAAGAAGGTTTTGGTTGGAGTACTATAGTCCTATAAGATTCACAGATCAGAAGGTTTTGGTATATGCAGGAATAACAGCCTGAATGAGGCGCAGTGATTTATTTATCTATACAAGCAGGTATTAACATGCAAGGGTAGTTAATGATAAGTTCAATTCCAAAAATTTCAACTTGTGCCAACGATCTGTTTGAAGCTGTCTCACAAAGCCAAAAGTGTTGATCATGTTTAGATTTCCTGACTATGTGGGACGTGTCCAAAATAATCCTTTCAACCTCTATTCATTCTTAAAATTTTCTTTTCTCTTATTGAAGGCTAACCCGACTGAATTTATTTGACCTTTTTCACAATTTGAATCATGATATTATTTTAGCAAACTTCAAACCTGTTTCTTAGAGGTGCAGGAAAAATCCATTCACGTCAGAATGACAAATATCAATGTCTACGATTCTGCAGAATTTCCAAGAATCAATATTTTTATACTTAACTACATCCTGAGTATATTTTTAACAGCAGACCCTCTGCGAGATAATTTTCTCTGTGTCCTGTCTCAAGGTCCTTTACACCAAGGAGGGTTTTTTTTTTTTTTTTTCGCACAGAATAGTTTTTATTTGAGCCTGTAGTAAGTCAGTGGAAGCTTTCACACCGGCAAAGTGATTTCACTAAATTCAGCTGATATTTTTTTCAAACCCTGGTGGATTTTTTCAAAGTTTGGCTCCCCATGACTACACATCTGGCACATCAAAACACTCAATGCCAAGTTTTAAGGCAGACAGAGGAGAAAAAATGTTGTCCTCTCCAACGCCACTTGATGTTTGTCCTCTTTTCATATCCGTTTGTAGCCAGGGCTAAGTTGTTTTTGCTTTATATGTAGCCTGGTAAGAGAAGGAGGAAGGTGGCAGGCAGCCCAGCATGTCCATGTGAACGTAAATGTGCTATTCCCACAGCTGGAGCTGTTTCCACACTAACAGGAATTTGGTACAATGAAACATTGAACAACACAGTCTTTCCTGACCTCAGACATGCAGCTAATAACTGCTCTGGATCAATCAGCTCACGAAAAAAATACTCCTTTGACCAGCTCATAACACAAAAGGCTGCCCATAAGGGGGGATAAAGGGGAGCTTTTTGGGGCTCAGCCAAATGGGGGGCCGAAGAAAGTCAGGAAAATCATGGTTTATTGTAAAGTTTAGCTGTGATTACCACATTTTATTTTTAACCTGAACCACTCTTAACAAAGCAGCAGAAAATAGAGTTTATTGTTATTCACTAAAATATTTGGAAAGTTATCTCAGACTTATAGCTAAGCCGTGATGTGCACAAATGTCAGGAAAAGGCAAAAATGGGATAAAAGAGGCAAAAGTTGTTCAAGAAAGACAAAAAGGGGCAAAATTGGGTGAGAAGAGGATGAAAAGTGGTCGAAAAGTGTCAAAAATGGGTTGAGGAAACAAAAATGGGTCAAGTAAGTCAAAAAAGGACAAAAATGGAGGGAAAATGGTTAAAAGCAGTTCAAAAGTGGCAAAATGGGCTAAAAGAGGCTAAAATGAGACTTAAATGGGTAGTGTGGCAAAAATGGGCAGAAATTGATGAGAAAATGTTGAAAAGTGATTAAAAATGACTACAATAGGATAAAAGTCGAAAAATGTGGTAAAAATGAGCAGAAACGGTGATGAAATGGGGCCGAAGAGTGGTGCAAGTAAGGCCGACCACACACTAGACAATTTTTTAATCATCCAAATATCCAACATAAAGGGGGTAATTCCAGAGTGTAATATCCTCTCTGCCAGCTCAGAAGCTTCATAAGCTAGCAACGTGCACGTTCTGGCACAGCTGTTTACCTTCTGCTGGAAGGGCGCTACGTGCCGATGTGTGTGCATGAAAGAAAGAAGGACAAACAGTGCAGATGCTTAGAGGGGCTGCCTTCTTTCTTTTTTTTTTTTTTTGGTTTGTTTTTTTTTTGTTTGTTTGTTTGTTTGTTTTTTGTTTTGACCAGATGAGAAAGAAATTGGGGATTTTTCTAGTAACAGATTACTTTTATGGAAATGTAACTAACAGTGGACTAGTAGATTTGTAAAACTAACACAATACTCATTACAACTAAAAAGTAATCTCGGTACTCTAACAGATTACTTTGTAACACCCAACCCCAACACTGCATATGCCTGAATTCACATCATGCAGACAAGTTCAGCCAGAGTGAATATCAACTAACAACTGCTGACACCTGCCAAATAATGCTATATGGAGACAGACCCATATTCAAACATGTTTACGCAGCACTGGCGACTACAGCTGACTAAACAGCAATTAAACCGGGATTTCTTAATGACTGATTCTAACAGCAATGTGTGACACATCTGTATCATCTTGTTTAATATGAGTTTGGAGAAGTGCTTTATAGAGTGCTTACTTTGATTGGGATCAGGGAGCACAGGTATTATTTTATCCAAATACGTTTCCTTGTGGGCGTTTCAGCAAAGTCTTGTTGTTTCTGGCTCTGTCACTCACTCTTACGAGCTTGTAGCAAACAGAACACATTCGACTCAGGGGTGACGTCATTCCCAGCTCTGACATCCAACTGATGTAAATGGAATGCAGCAGAAGTCTCTAAATGATAACTCGGCGCAACATTTTGGGATTTTAAAGACAATCTGTATATTTATGATTTTTTCAAGGCACCAGTTTTGAACTTCTGAAACCAAGAAGTCTTCTGAGAGGTGACAAGGATGATTGGAGCAACAGTGAGGCGTGCAAATCAACACAGACAGACAGATTTGCTGCTAATTATAGTAGTAGGATAACCTGTGGGATGTTCCCAGTGTTTTTTGAGCCTTCCTTAAAAAATGTGTGTATTTTCTGAAAACAAAGTTCATTAGTTTGAAGATTAGATATCTTGTCTTTTTGCTGTGTGCGCTGGAAAAGATTTTATTTCTCTGATTTTATTCACAGTTTACATGACGTCACAGCTGTTTTGGAAATGTGGTTAACAAAACTTAAAGTTCTGCATCTGGAATAATTGACACTGAAGACACCACTTTTTGTGGAAGAAAAAATGCCATTCAGCTGTTTCTTGCTTTTTGAAATAAAACATGCCGTACATATCCTTTCAAATGTACATGTGCTGATGCCTTCGAGCTAAAATGGTCAACAGTTGACCCGGTGCTCCTGAACACTTCAAACACTCTCTGCTCCAGCGCTCTATTAAAAATGTGAATCAATGACAGCAGCTCTTTCTGGTGCTGGTAATGCACTCTGCCACCGCAGCTCTGACAAAACATGTATCCGTCTAATCTGATCTCTGATGCCATGGTTTCTAGCTCCTCTAGTAACACCTCTGCTCCAACTGCAGATGGAGGCAATCCGTTACCCGGGCAACAAAGTTCTCTCCTGGCTTCTGTCATGCAAATCCCCTCTGAAGAAATAAAGGGCAAAAAGTTAAGGAAGCCGATGCAGCCACTTTGCAGGGTGGTGTGACAGAGACAGGATTCAGTTAAGGTGGAGAGAATCAGCTCTTAAGAGCTGCCAGGTTGTCTCGCTCTCATTTTCATTCTCTCCTCTCCAGTGTTCTCGTCCTCTCTGGAAAGAGGGTCAATACAGCGTGGAAATGTTATAGTGCAAATCGCTTATTGGCTCGCACAGAGACATGAATCCACAAGCCACCTTTGTCAGGTGAATATACATTTTCAAAAAAACATTGTTCTGTAATTGAAATAATCAAAGAAGGCTGAAGTAATAACATTCAGAAAACTAACAGAACAGAGAAGAAAAGAGGGAACGACTAGTCTAGCAAATTAAATCTACAAGAGTCTCTGTGTACCCAGAGACCCTCACAGGGGCATTTTCTCCTCGGTGGCCTTAGAGCACCCTTCCTCCTAATGGAAGGGAAGCAGAACAGATGGGACACAAATTGCACTTTCATACACCTCAAGGTTCAAGGCAATTTCCCCTCTGCGCCTGTGAAGTTCTCGGATTGCCTCTCCATCCTTTGAGCCTTTCACTCTTCAAAGGGGTTTGGGTTTGTTCAGTGCCCCGACTCACACACACTCCCACATACACAGGCTCACACACAGTAAAAAAGATCGACACCAACATGTGAACGCAAACACATACAAACATAAAAGCTGCTTTTATGGGTCACCCTATACGTTTCCATCATCAGAGTTATTTGAGGGGCTCATTTAAATAATAACAAAGATATAAAATTCATTTCACAATTTCAGATCCTGTAAAAGAAGCCTCTATTTCTCCCGTGTGCACTTTTTTTTAATACCTTACTATAATATGATGCATATCCACAATAACTGTAGGTGTTTTACACAGCACTGTAATGAAGCTTTGTCATCATAAAGCCTTGCAGCATTCATACTGACTTTATCCCACTATCGTCTTCATTTTCTTCTATCCAGCAGTCTAAAACCCCCCAAAAACTCTGTTCACACTATTGTCATTGTCATAAGAGCCACCATGAGGAGTCACATCATAATAAAATGACACATTACCATACTGGCATGCTGCAACAGCGCTATAGCAAAGTTTTGTGCTAAGTACACAAACTGCATCTGCAACAGCATAATACCACTATCCTTGGATTGGCCAGATCCATCTTGCAAATCTGAGATGTCTGTGCCTGGTCAGATAATTTGAAGAACCTTTTAGGGTTATTTGGGGACGAGGACGAGGTATAGTGGCAGCTTTATAAGAACTGAACATTTTTATGATTAGAAGGAGGGAACCACACTGAAAATGTCTCATGGTGGATAAGGTGTTTTTTCTCTTTCCCCACTGACTTTGGTGTGAGTTTGCAGTAATTAACAATGGCTGCCACTGGTGAGACGCTATGCTGATATAGTGGCAGTTTTATCAGAACTGGACCATATTTCTTTATCAAGGGAAGAGGGGAAAAAAACACACAACAAGCCTTTTGTAGTAGTGAAGCTGTTTTTGCGCTTCTCCTGGCTGACTTTAGCATGAGCTTGGTTCACCAACTACCTCCACTGATAGTGAACAACGACAGCAGTAACCTGTCAAAAAAACCTGTCTGACTGGCCCATAACAGATGGAAAATCCATCCAATTACCCTCTGAGAATTTTTTTCTTTAAAAATCTACCCTTCCCAAATGTAGAACATGTACAGTTGCCCAGATGGATGTGAAAGATATCCCATGTAACGGATACATGAAACAGTCTCTAGCTGGGTTTCCATTACAGTTTTTCGCAAAATAAAAGAGACGTTTCTTAAATTTCAACTAAGTACAATAATATTTTAAATGCATTTCCACTGAAAGGAATTTTGGGCATGAGTATTGCAATTCTCTTAAAATCTCATCTCGCCAGACTCAACTGGCGAGCTCAAGGAAGCTGTATGTTCAAAACCTGTTGAGTGTTGTTACGGTTATGATTACATCTACAGCGGTTGCCTTGATAATTTTTAACAAAAGATAAAGGCAATGGATGATGTTATGTATGATGTTAAGAAAAGTCCAATCCCCTCTTCTGTCCACACATACTACACCGTGTTGTCTTGGAGTGAACAGGTCATGTGACACCATACGTTGCGTTCTGTGACTTATAAATGTGGAAAAAGTGTTTCAATTGCACTTTTGCAATATATTTCTATATTGAAACATCTGAAAAACCTCCTCATGAGAGCACAAAAACTTTTTTTCCGAAATTCAGGTGTCTCCATTACCAGTTTTTTAATGCACTATGTAGAATTATTTAGGAAACACAGCTACTGTGGTGTATCCGCCTGTAATTCCAGTGTCCCAGTGTGTGAATTTCCATTGTAATGCAGCGTCGCAAAATGCTGAGAGGCGTAAGAGGTACAGCATGCACACCGAGGAGGCTTCACATACACACCCAGACATACACACGCAAACGCAGTGCTGTTACACTCACCAGTTCCAGCATTACACATCACCAGCTCATTTTACCCCTTACACTTATGCTGCTACCTCTTATGGGGAAGCAAAGTTGGAACAACTTTGCAATACCACTATGATTATATTTCTAATTACTGGCGAGACATAACAGGCACACCAATATTTTGCCTTTATGTGGCAACGTGTAAGTGCCAACAGTGAGTCCGATTAGCAGGCAATTTTGTTTGGAGTGTCATTTCTTTCACAATTAAAATATGGATATTTGGCCTGGGTGATTCAATAACTGTATGGCATGATGATCTAACACTGTATTGACATTTTGTCCTGCTTTATAGCTTTCACTCTTAAATGTTACAACAGTCTCACATCATTGAAGCCAATATCTTGGTCGTTGCTTTTATAAGCTTGTTTTAATGCTTCTTAAATGCCCTCTTTTCTTTGTCCTGTTGTTTTTGATGATTTGTGTGCAGCACATTGGATTGCCTTGTTCCTGAAAAATGCCACAGTATAAATGTTCACGCCTTTCCTACAAGCCTCCAAATTTTACCAACCATGAGAGCCGAACAGCACAGCAGTTTTACAGGGAGCGTAGCTCCTCTCTTTCATGTGCTGCTGGGTGTACAGTGTGCTGTTAAAAGGCCCAGGTGCTGAGGAGGTTATAAAAGACTTCCAGCAGTATTGTTTACTGCTCCATTAACAAACAAACATTAGGGCCCATTTGACTAAATACTGCTGACAGAGAATATGGTGATCAATCACCATGGCAACCATCCCCATTAATTAATATTGCACTGGGAGATTTAGGGATGCTTGGATGATGAAGACGGAGTGTGCACAGATTTTTTGTGTTGGGTGGGGGGGGCTGTAGGCGGAGCTTCCACTGCACCATCTTTCATTCCTGGCCTTTGTCCGATGGCAGCAGAAGTAGCTTCGTTCTGCATACCAACCACGGGGTTAACCGTGTCCCCAAAGCAATTACAGCCAATTGTGGAGCTAGTTAGCAATTAGTGGATTAAATGTAATGAGTCTGCCGTAGCCATGGCTACTGAATTTTTTCAATGATACTTGTCCAAATGAAGAGCCCTTTTAAAAAACAGCAGCAGGGGTTTTAACAGATGGAGGAAGATAGGTTCAGTCCATTTAGTGCCATCATCACCTCAGTTTGTTATTGAATGCAATTAGTTGTTTTCATTTGGATCGTAAATTGAAAAAAGTAAAAAAAACATTGTAATTAACCTGCAGATTTAATGTAACCAGTAAAAAAGGCGAAGCACAAGATGATCCCCGTTGTGGATAAGAGCACCTGGTGTGGGCGGTTTGAAAGCAATCGCACGCTCATTTTGAAGGTCTCCAACTGTTTTTATTGTGTTTTGGAGCATTTTATATTATACACTAAACTGGCTTCAATCAGGCTTCAAATTTTAATGTGCATATGGTGAGACTCGTGCAGACGCAGGCTTGTGTTTTAACAAGTTGTGTGCACTAAGCTTGTATGTTGTTCACTCAGCTGTCAACCATAGTTATTAGACTGCTCAGTCATATGCATATTGCACATATAGAGGACCATCTGTGCTTTTGTCCCTTCAGGGCCAGAGCTGACATATTACAGTGAGAAGACTCTTATTGAGTAGTATAATGGATTCCAAACTACAGCTTTTCATATCCCGTGTAATTTGATCGCTATTTAGTCTGGATATCTGATGCCCATTCCTCTCCCTTTATGAAACCGTCTGTGCAAACGGGGCCAGAATCCAAAAATGATTTATGACAGATTCATGAAGAGAGGCCAAGGGGAGAGAAACAGATTAGGTAGAAATCTGGAGAGATAAAGATGAGACGTCTGTCTGCTGCTGAGGGCAGCGAGACAAGCCCTGTCTGTATCAAGCTCAGGGAATTGTGCTCAGGGCCCTGACAGACAGCATCGAACCATCTCAGAGCTGACACAGACATCATCTTTCTTTTCTTTTCCTAGGGCAAGGATAGAGCCGTGACATTGCCAATTATAGAGTCCTTAGGTGGCCGTCTTGTACTTTATTTAGCTGTTTCTGTGGTTGTATACCATCCTGATGAAGGCTCTTGTCTTCTCTATAAACATGTCATTGTGTTTCCAGCCAGGTAGTGACACAAAAGAAAGGGATCTCATGCCCAGAAGTGTGTGCAGTTTCAGCATGTGATAGCAGCTGGAGAGGAGAGGTCTGATCCTGCCAGCCGAGCACATGAGGAGTGGACAGCATGATTTATCCACTGTGCTCCTCTGCTCAGCTCATGGCAGCAACAGGAATCAGCAGCAGCTCCTATGAGTGTTCAGATAGCATACAGATCTCTGCTGAAAAAAGCAAACAGCCACTGCCTGGCATTCAAAAAACCTTATCATTCAGGGACTGTCTGTTCAAGTCATATCGCCATTACATCACCCCGAGCTCAGGGTCGGGGCGGACTTTGACATTCGATCACACTAAAAGTGTTGATGTTTTTCTCACTGTGTAAACCAGTGTTTGTGCTGACAAATCAACAGAAAAAAAGTCGGCTGATTCAGCCCATTTCTCCAGTTTTCAGCTTCCATCTCCTTTTCATTTCTCCCCTCCTCTCAGGTATGATGACTGTCAGCCATAATGCCGGTCAGCATGAGCCCGGCTGAAGTCGAGCAGAGTGCTGGAAGGCCTGTGCGATTACCCCGGCCCCCCTGCTGCAAGCGCTGCAGCGGTGGAGGGACTGAGAAGGAGAGTGGTGAGCTTTTAATACCATGCACAATAGGGCACCTCAACCCCAGACAGGCACCATATTTACACTGAGCTAAGGCTCTCCCTGAGCCTTATGACAGAGAGGGCGGAATGATCACCCCTCGCCTCGCAGCCAGGGATCCATAATTCATGAGAAGAGGTGGATGGGGTGCAAACAGGGCATGCTTACAGAAGGGGGGGGGGTGCCGCCTGAGGAGTGTGTCCTGAGCCCTGTGTGTCTAAGTAATTAAATGGGATTAGGTATGCGCTGAACCCATTTTCAGAGAGATTGGCTGGCAATGCCATTATTATTGGAAAGGATCAGAGGGGCTTATAGGCATTGGGGAGAAAGGTAACTGAAGAGAGAGGTTTGAGGAGATTTATTAAAAGAAAAAAACTACTCCCTCAAATGTGGGTGGTAGGCTGGAGACAATCATCTTTTACGTCCCTCTTTAAAGGAGAGAGAGGTGAGAGAGGCCGTCCCGTTGTTAAGCTTCCTGTGGGGGTGTGGAGAGAAACACTCACACGTCAAAGCAGCCGGGGCCTGACTATGTCCACAGACTCTGCTCTTCAGCTCTGCCCAAAACATCCGTTTCTAATTTGTGTGACAATGCCAGTACGGATGGCACCTGATTTGCAAGAGGGTGCCTGGAGCAAAACCCATTTGAATAAGCACACATCCGAGTTATCAGGGATCAGGAGGAAGAGCTCACAGGCAGACAGGGCTCTACCCCTTTCCTCAGCAGCTCAACACCTTGACACAGTCGGCTAACAATGTGTCTGTGTGCACCTGGACTGTAATCCTAACAATGCAGCCAAGAAAAAGGCCCATAAACAATCATGTATTGTAGCACAAACATCTTACTCCTAATCTGAATGGATGGTAAATCCCAGCTAGTGTGCCCTACCCAGGGATGATTTCCTCTTCTCAGAAAAGCTGAAGCAACTTCTTGCTTGTGCCTCCTTCTCGCTCACAGAGAGAACCTTTTGGCGACAGCAACCCTGGGAGAGATGCAGAAAGCACGTCCCCTGGGGAGAAAAGCTGCCTCAGGCTTCAGAAAGCCTATTTACAACAAGCTGTGCTTGTTACTTTCATCAAAATAGAGCACTGAGCTTTTCTCCTGCCTTGTTTTTTTGTGCTTTTGGCAGGAGGTTGTTATTGTAAAGCACTGACTCCATTGTGCTCAGTGGTGCGGTGAAAGTCTGGCTGTCCGCAGCCACGGAGAATGCAACAGTCGGGAGACAGCTGGACGGAAGGTGCACACTTTTCCCGAGACCCCGGCCTGTTTTATAGACTTTGAAGGAGCGTCTTTGGGAGGAGTAGAGAAACCTGCTCTGTCACCGAATTTTCCCAACCTTTGATCCTCAGCTGCACTCCATCAAGTTCAATTAGAGGATCGTTGGTCTCTGGCGGGCACGTTTGTCATAATCTATTGGGTATAGTGCATTCCAGATGTTGAAGGAGAGGACAGAAAATCAATAAACTGTATTGGTCTGCCAAGCGCAGAGGGAGGTCTCCTTACCCTGAATTGCGTAGCACAGGCTCCACTCTCCTCCATCAAGCCTCTTTTTTTACTGCAGTTTTGGCCCTTAAATTGAATTTCATCCAAAGGTCTCAACATAAAAAAAGATATATAGCATAAGGCTTTTGTATTCCACAGACTCTCCATTTGCCCTCCAGACAAACATGCAATCACATATAGTTAATGTTCAGGAAGGCCTGCTGTTTGCTTTTGATTTTGTAAAAAGCAAACACCATCTGAGTTATCGCTCTGGCAGTCTTTACTCACCAGGAGAGGATAGACCCTCACTTTTGTTTGCCATCACTAAACACAGATACACATTTTGTGGGACGGGGGAAAAATCAGAAATATTTCAGACAAAAGTGTCGATTTGATGGGCTCTTTGATGATGTTTGCTCTGAGCTCAGGGACAAGGAGGAAACAAGGTCAATGACTCCTTGACAATCACTCTGTCTGCAGGGTATCATCATTTCATTACCTGCCCACATCAATGGCCACCACTGTTTTCTTTTGACTCTATTTCCATAGTAACCACTTATTCATCGGCCGATCAGTCTTGGACAAATGCATCTTGATGGTGCAATATCAGGACTTTTCAGCTGTCTCACAGCTGCATTTGTGTTAGGAAGATGAGGCTGAAGATGATACGTGCTGTCCTGTGTTCTTATGTGAGGGGTAATAATTATTGGACTGGTATGCCATTCTCCCAAAAAGGCGTAGATTTTCATAAACATGACTGTAAATCTGACCGGGTTAATGTCACTGTCACCGTGGACCCCAGCGCTCACTCCCACCCTCACATTTCCTCCCACCTTTCTCTCTTTTAGCTCAAGTATGTAGAACAAAGAGGGAAAGAAATATCACCCAAAGGAGGTGGTCCACCTACAAAATCTATAAAGTCCTCCATCAAAATCAGCTCCCTCGCTTTATGAGGACATTAATCTACTGCTGCACAGCTCTGCTCTTCAAAGCACCTTGACAGTATGATTGTCCTTTTTTTTCATATGGCTGCTGCTTCTAGTGTGCTTTGTTATACAAAATCTCAAAAGTTTATCAAGCAGAGGGGGGAGGCTGCGAGAGAGAGACAGCGCCTCGGAGAGAAATAAAGGATGAAGATGAAGAGAGGACAGAGATAGATAGAGAGGAAGAGAGGAGGGAGGAAAGAGCAGCGCTTGTGAGTAACAGCCCTGCCAAAATAAATCCTCCACGGGAAAAACAAAACATCCTGTGAAATAAAACTCTAGCATCCCCTTCCAAAAACGCTGCAACCTTCATCTATTACTCTCGAGTGTCGGATGAATGTCTGGAAGAGATGGAGAAGTTGTCCTTGCAGTTGTGCTTTCTCTGCCTAAACTCTGCATGTGCTCACTCCCCCACCAATACACTTCATACACAGAATACACACCATCATGCTGACTGTGGGTCAAACAAGTGAGAGCATCCAGGTAAGAGCATATACTGATTTAATTGGCTGCCTTCAGGTGGAGAATGAGTGATATCTGTCAGAGGAGACAAAGTTAAAGATCCATCACTCCCACCGGATGTAATTGTCTTCACATTGGTCATGATAAATGCAGCTCACGAAGGCTCCCTATCCGCTATTAGAATTAGATTCATCTCTGGACGAGCTCAGCGGCCCCAGTAAAGTCTGCCACAGGGTTATTTACGACACAAGGAAAGCTCTGCTCTGCTCTGTTACAGCTCTGCCGGTGTGGCGAATGCATCCTGGAACAAGAGCAGCCAGTGCTCCTTTTAGTAAACATATTAAAGGGGTATTTCACTATTTTGGAAGCTGGGTTGTGTAAAGCAGCGGTTTTCAACCTTTTCAGCCCTTGACCTGCAAAATAAAGGTGCCAGAGACCGGGGATCCCCACTATACCTGAAGGTGGTTGAACACAGCCGTGCATAATCAAGAATAGTCATGTGCAAACAAGCCTGCCCATAAAGGGCAAAAGTGGCAAAAATAAGTTAAACCGGCAAATATGGGTGTAACTAACTGTGAAATATGGTGAATAGTGACAATAATGGGTCAACAGAGGTAACAATAGGCAAAAAGCGGCAAGAATTGGTTTATAAGTGGCAAAAACAGGCAGAAAAAAATGGTGGAAAGGGTTTTAAAGGACAATTTATCAAAATCGGTGTAAAGTGGCAAATTTGTGATTTTAAACATATTCTTCATTTTTTAAGGCATCTGGTGACCCCCTCTCAGTGTCTTGGGAGGGGGTCCCGACCCCCACGTTTAGAACCAGTTGTAAAAGGTACTTTTACAACTGGTTCTAAACTGGTGATTATATTAGCCACAAGAGATTTTGGTTTCTTCTGAGCAGAGAGCACTCAGGAGAGAGTTAGGCTACACAGTGCTACATAATTCAGCAAATTTCCAGTAAAAATAAATAAATAAATAAAAAATAAAAATAAATGTGTTTTACTTTTCCTCCAGAAAGTCACCGTGTTTGGCACTATGTATGGTTGCAGACGTGAGTCAACCAGAAATCAATTATATAAAACTATGGAAATCGCCATGATTTCTATGTGGCAAACCTGCAAGACTCCTCCCTTCTATGATATTTTTGTCCATAATTGTGCTGCGCAATCTTGAAAAACTGAACATTTGCAGTGGATTCTAGAGAGATTGTGTGCTAGCAGTGTTAGTTTAGATAACAAGCTGCTATCTAGCTATCAGGCCACAGTGACTGCTTAATATTTATTTGTATTGATAAAAAATAAAATAACATGTCAAATGCCTCATATCATTTTTATGCAGGTGATACTATTTACTGCTGTTCAACATGGATTACACAGGCTTTTGAGTTTTTAAAGTCTGCTTTTTTAATGTTGTTCAGTCTCACCTGTAGAAACTCAAATTGGTTCTAAATGCAGACAAAACCAAACTCCTGGTATTTTCTAATACAAGTGAGTTACCAGTCTTAACTGTGTGAGGTAGACCCATTGAGCTAAACCATAAATACTGTATCTGGGTTTTCTTATTGATTTTGAGCTGTCATTCAAGGCACACATTGCCAATTGCCAGTGCCAAATTCAGAGTGAAACCAGGTTTCTATCATAGAAATAAATCCTGCTTCTTCATCAGAGCTTGGAGACATCTTGTTTTTTTTTTTTTTACCTTTTTTACCTTTACTTGGCTATGGTGATGTATACATGACTGCTTCAGCCAAATGTCTACAGTCTGAATTCTGTTTATCACTGTCCTCTGAGGTTTGTCTCAGGTTGTAGTCGCCTCACTCATCACTGTGAACTCTGTCAAATCTGACTGGCCCTCTCTGAGTGTTCACGGGTGTACTTATTGGCTGACTCTGATTTACAAGGCCCTTCTTGGCTTACTTATCCACTCTTCTTCAGAGAACTAAAAGCCACTATGCCTTTCGTTCTAGTGACATTTTTCACCTACTTGCTCCTCATGTCAGGACTGAAATGGGGAAAAAGCATTCAGTTTTGCTGCCCCCTCTGTGTGGAATACTTTCCAGACTGATTTGAAACTGTAAGAACTTATTTCATTTGAAGCCCTTCGTTCTGTCTTAAATGACAGACAGCGTGAGACCACGGAGCAGTGCCTGTGCTTCTAAATTGCTACTGTGAGTCATTTTCCAACATTTCATCTGCAATTGGCTAAATACTTTCCAGGTCATTGTTTGTTTTGACCTACTGTTGTAATCTGTCTCTGAAATGTATTCTTGATGTGTGCTGCTGACCTTTTGACCAGGGCACCTTTATTAAAGAGATCCCGATCTCAGTGGGTCTTTATCTGCTAAATAAAGGTTAAATAAAAATGAATAAATAATACTGCAATGAAATTCTATCAGACTAATCACTTTGATGTGATGCCCAGTCAAACTAAGCAATCATGGGAGAAGGGACTTAGGAAGAGAGGTGACCAAGAACACAATGGTCACTCTGACTGAGCTCCAGAGATCCTGTGGAGATGGGACAAAGCTCCAGAAGGACAGCCATCACTGCAGCCCTCCACTCATCTGGGCTTTATGGCAGAATGGCTAGGTGAAAGTCTCTGGGGTAAGACCTGATGCAAGAACAATGATGCAGAAATTTCATATACAGTGGTGTGAAAAAGTATTTGCCCCTTTTCTGATTCCTGAGTTTTTTGCATATTTACCCCCCTTAATGTTTCAGATCATCAAACCAATTTTTATATTTCACAAAGACAACCCAAGTAAATAGAAAGTGCAGTGTTTGAATGATTATCTAATTTTTTAAGGGGGGAAAAAATCCAAACCTATCTGGCCCTGTGTGAAAAAGTAATTTCCCCCTGAACCTAATAACTTGTTGTGCCACCCTTGGCAGCAATAACTGAAATCAAGCATTTGCGATAACAGGTGATGAGTGTTTCTCATCACTGTGGAGGAATTTTGACCCACTCTCCTTCACAGAATTGCTTTAACTCAGCCATATTGGAGGGTTTTCCAGCATGAACTGCCATTTAAAGTCACACCACAGCATCTCAGTTGGATTTAAGTCCGGACCCTGACTGGGCCACTCCAAAACCTTAATTCAGTTTTTCTTGAGCCATTGAGAGGTGGACTTGCAAGTGTATTTCGGGTTGTTGTCCTGCTGCATAACCCAAAAGTGCTTGAGCTTGAGGGCACGTACTGATGGCCCGACGTTCGCCTTCAGGATTTTCTGGTAGACAGCAGAATTCATTGTTCCATCAATCACAGCAAGAGGTCCAGGTCCTGAAGCAGCAAAGCAGCCCAAGACCATCACACTGACACCACCATGTTTGACTGTTGGCATGATGTTCTTTTGATCAAATACTGTGTTATTTTTATGCCCGATGTAACAGGACTTAAACCTTCCAAAAAGTTCAACTTTTGTCTCGTCAGTCTACAGAGTATTTTTCTAAAAGTCTTGGGGATCATCAAGATGTTTCTTGGAAAATGTGAGACGAGCCTTTGTGTTCTTTCTGGTCAGCAGTGGTTTTGGCCTTGGAACTCTCCTATGGATGCCATTTTTGCCCAGTGTCTTTCTTATGGTTGAGTCATGAACTCTGACCTTAACTGAGGCCAGTGAGGCCTGCAGGTCTTCTGATGTCGTTCTAGGTTCTTTTGTGACCTCCTGGATGAGTCGTGGTTGCACTCTCAGAGTGATTTTGGTTGGCTGACCACTCCTGGGAAGGTTCACCACTGTTTTCTCCATTTGTGGATAATGGCTCTGACTGTGGTTTGCTGGAGTCCCACAGCCTTGGAAATGGCTTTGTAACCTTTTCCAAACTGATAGATTCCAATCACTTTGTTTTTTCATTTGTTCTTGAATTTCTATGGCTCGTGGCATGATGCTTTTCTTTTTGAGATCTTGTAGCCTACTACATTTTGTCTTACAGTTTCTATTTAAGTGTTTTTTTGATTCAACAAATCTGGCGGTAATCAGGCCTGGGTGTGGCCAGTGAAATTGAACTCAGCTTTCCAAATACTGCGGTTAATCACAGTTAATTCATGATTTAACAAGGGGGGCAATTACTTTTTCACACAGTGCCAGAGAGGTTTGGATTTTTTCCCCCCTTAAAAAAATTAAATAATCTTTCAAACACTGCATTTTCGTTTCGTTGTCTTTGGGAAATATAAAAATTGGTTTGACAATCTGAAACATTTAAGTGTGATAAATATGCAAAAAACTCAGGAATCAGAAAAGGGGCAAATACTTTTTCACACCACTTTAATGCAACATAGTGAGATGCTATAATGACAATATCAATCTGTATATAATTTATTTACAATATCAGTAGAATGGAGAAGAGCATACTGGCAAACAGAAGTGTGTTCAAGTACTGATGTGTTTAAGATAAAAATGTCATCACCCCCTCCCCCTCCATGTAGCGATGTTTCCTTTACCTGTTGTGTTCACACATCAGCTCATCATGTTCCATATGGAACATTTCTCAGGCTGGGAGGTTTAAAAATGTGTCTGTTTATTTTCACACATTTAGCTCACCCCCAAAACTTCAGGAAGCTTTAAGGACTTTTGTAGATGTGTCAAAGCCCTAAAAGTGGGACTTACTCTTTAATTAGAGCCCTGGGACTCCTGAACTAACATGCCAGGTCTGGGATACTGAAGTTTCCAGGTGGGACTATGAAATCAGGGCCCTCTGCTTGTTTAAAGAGCGCTGGGGGTCTTCAAAAGGGATCTGAGACATAAATTATGCTCTGTCAATAGAGAGAAGGCAAATAAAATGCACACAGAATAATCTTCACTAAGGAGGCTCCACTCCAGTCGTTTCATTTTACAGCCTGTCCTTTTTTTAAGATTCACTTCGTAATCACAGATGAGAGATGTGCACATCAAACAAGACGAGCGACTTTGGTCTACACAGCTGCCTTATAAAAAGCAAACAAGCTATAAATAAAAGAGAATTTTATAGAGGGGCGTCTGTCGGGCATGTGGGGTTGAAATAGGGAGAGAGAAGTAGAAAGGAAGGGAAGAGAGAGGGATGTGCGAGACATCAGAGACTGCAGTGCATGACATTACCTATTATGAATACAATGTGATGCTGTTTAAATGTGATGGTAGGAACAGGTTGGCTCAGGGTGGGGGTGGTGTCACAGCTCGTAATGAGATCCTTTGATGTGGCAGATAAGGGGGGAACTGAATAAGGGAGAGAGCCCTCTGGGGAGGAGAGGTGAGAGGACACCCAGCCACATCCACCACAGCAAAGGAGAAGGAAATGGGAGAAAAGAGTGGGAGGAGGCAGGAAGAAGCACCCAGACAAGACATGAAGGGCCCTTCGTAAAGACAGACGACCATTTGGTGAGCTACGCCTGTCTTGACTGTTAACACATATGTTGAGCTTTTTGTTGTTGTGTTGTTGATCAGTCATTTTTAATTTAACATAATTATACAAAGAGATAGACAAAAGCAGGTTTCTCTGTTGGTACTGAACAGCACTAGCTGTATAAATCAGCTGAAAAACAATCTCTCTGCTTTTGCTGGATAGTTTTATAGATTTCTAGCAGATGTTCTCTTAACTAATCTCATTATCAATCATTTTTTATAAACACAGGCCTGAAATCCTAGTCCAATGCCCTTTAAAACTGTAATGAAGCCTCCTGCCACTAGTAGCCACTGTAGCTTCAGTTACTGGTCACTGGCTTCCTGCCAGAGCTTTCCTCCTGCATCTCCCTGGACCATGAGAAGCTTAGCGGTTAGCATGTCTTAGGAACAGCGCAGGTATGGCTGTGTTCTGAACTTAAATAATGAACAATGGTTGGTGGAGCTAGCTGCTAATGTTAGCCACACTCCTTGGCACACCAGCCTCTCATCGTTTACCCGCTGATACAATGACCCTGTGATGAATTTCCTTTTCTCCTCTTTAGATTTGTTGGTAAAATACGATTTAATTAATGTTCAGCAGAACGAGAGGGATCTGGCTGTAGACCATACATTTCTGACAGTCTTTATGGTTTGGGACGCCGTACGTGTTAAAATGGAAGTACACCCTTAAACTTTTGAAATTGAATAGGATTAAACTTCAGTTTACGGGTTACGGTTAGAGTAATGGTTAGCATACCAAAAGATAAAAGTTTTTCCAGAAAATACACCATTTCTCCCAGGAATTGTTGCAATTACAAATGTTTTTGCTATGCACGTTTATTTCTGTTATGTGCATTGGAACAACCAAAAAAAAAAAAAAAAAAAAAAAAAACCCAGAAGAAAGAAGCCAAAATTGACATAATTTTACACAAAACTCAAAGGTCATAGGCTCATAGGTGCTGGCTATAGAAATCACAGCTGAATCCAGTTAGAATGTATAAAAACTGATTCCACATTTGTGTTGTGTGCCTGTGTGTGTCACACCAAGCATGGAGAAGAGAAAGGAGAGCCCAGAATTGTCTAAGGACTTAAGACTCAAAATTGTGGAAAAATATGAACAATCTTAAGGTTACAAGACATCTCCAGAGATCTTGAAATTCCTTTGTCCACTGTGCGTAATATAATCAAGAAGTTTATAACCCATGGAACTGTGGCTAATCTCCCTGGATGTGGACAGAAGAGAAAAAAATTACAAAAGAACGCAACGCAGGATAGTTTGAATGGTGGATAAACATCCTCAGTTAATTTCTGGAGTTTGCAAAAATGTACCTGAGTGAGCCTCAATCCTTCTGGGAGAACATTTTGTGGACAAATGAGACTAAGGTAGAGCTTTTTGGAAAAGCATGTCATTCTACTGTTTACAGAAAACACAGTGATGCCTACAAAGAAAAGAACACAGTACCTACAGTCAAACATGGTGGAGGTTCAAAGATGTTTTGGGGTTGTTTTGCTGCCTCTGGCACTGGGTGCCTTGACTGTGTGCAAGGAATCATGAAATCTGGAGACTATCAAAAGATTTTGGGCCGCAATGTAGGGCCTAGTGTTAAAAAGCTGGGTAAGCGTCAGAGGTCATGGGTGTTCCAGCAGGACAATGACCCCAAACATACCTCAAAGAGCACCAAGAAATAGTTGGAGACAAAGCACTGGAGAGTTCAGTAGTCTGTTGCACCAGCTATGTGTAAGTTCTGCCCTAAGTTACGGTGTAAAGTCCACACTAAATCCTATGTTGAAACTAGTTAAGTTCTAACTAAAGTTCATTGTTCAGTTGCACCACAGAGACATAAGAGTGATCTTAACTAGTAGAGATTTACGTTCAAACTAACCAAAATATTGTCGCAGATATGACGTATTCTCTTACTTTAACCATTCACTGAAAAGCATTTTTTAACCCTGTGTTTGCTAAAGATGCAAACAGCTAAAAATAACGTTTGCTAACTGCTGTTAATCATCAAACAGCATCGAGCGTGGATGAAAAATATGACAAGACACATTGAATATGAGAGTATTGTGAAGCCTAAAAAATTATGTCAATTTTGTGTTTTTCTTCTTGTTTTTTTTTTTGTTTGTTTTGTTTTGTTTTTGGTTGTTCCAATGCACATAAATGAAATAAACATGTGTATACCAAAAACATTTCTAATTGCAACAATTTCTGGGAGAAATGGTGTATTTTCTGGAAAAATTCCAGACGTGCCAATACTTTCATCCATGACTGTAGGTTTAAATGGATAGTTATAATTACTGGAATCGATCCAGTGACCAGTGCACTGAGGACCACAGCCCCGGCCCAAGGGCACCCACTCCACCTACTGAACTACACCAGTGCCTACCAATGTCATTTTTAATATCTTTTAAAATACCAAGGTCCTCTCAGAGCAAGGTTAGATAGTTACCTAAAACAAACTAAATAACTAAAACTAAAATTCAAAAATCATTTTAGTTAACTGAAACTAAATAAAAACTAAGCTTACAAAAGAAACTAACTAAAACCGTATAGTGCCCTTACAAAATTAACTAATATAAAATGAAAATAGAGACAATATACCCTTAGTTTTAGTCTTTGACACAACCATATTGACTGGCACCTTCACCCATGTCTGGGGGGTGTAAAATTGTATGAATGAATTGGTTAAGACTTCACATAGTGTTAGTTTTATGTCTGAAGTGGTATTCAAACATCATCTTTAAATAAATAAAATGTTAAGTGAAGAGAAGCCTGTTTGAATATGGTTTTTTAATGTATGACGTTCATCCAGACATCTATCAGAAAAAAACTAAAACTAACACCAAAACTAATAAAAACTAAACTAAAAGGAAGCATTTTTGTAAAAATAAAAACTAAACAAAACTGACAAAACATCAGTAAAAACTAATTAAGACTTACCTGAAATTGAACACAGAAAGTGAAAACGAAATAAAAATAGAAACTAATGAACATGTCTTGGCCCTGACATTGCAATATATTAGCACCATTTGGGAGGTTATTCTGGCTTCAAGTCAGTACAGCAGAAGGAGACCCAGATGCACTGTTCATTTTAATATACAGTCAATGGAGTAAAACTACAACTGTGAAAAATCTTCTCCTTAGACTTTAGCTTCTAGTTTTGAAAAGGCTAACAAGAGACACCACCTTTCAAACCCTTTGTCTTTTTATATCTAGATTGAATGCCTAATACTTTGAAAAGTGGCGAATTTGAAGCTTGACCGTGCTGCCGTGCCTTGTTACGGTTTCCAGGCAATGAATGGACAAGCACTGTTGCGAGGAGGTCTGTCAATTATCTTTTGTTCAGTGAATGTCAGTAAGAAACACATCCTGTATCACACATTATGCTATGCTCTGGCAACTCTGTTTGTGTGTGTTCAGCATGCAGAAAACACACACATACACACACTTCCCTGACCTTAAGAGTGCTACACTCACACCAGGTGTCTCAGTGGAGTCTGGCTGGGTCGCTCTACCATTAACACAAATCTCCACCTGCTGTCTCTGTGCAGCCTTGCCTTGCTTTATGTTTTTGACAGAAATCAACCATCACAAGCCATCATCAGCCTGCTATGTGTTTGAGCACAGCAGACCCACTGTGCACACAAAATCGCATATACAAACAGAAGCCTGAAAACAAAACGCAGGGCCCTGCTTGATGTTTTTTGATGGCAAACAAAGTGCAGAGACGGAGGAGAATCATTTGACAGAAAGAAAGAATGTGACGCGTGTGTTCAGAGGCCTTGTACTTTTGACACCTGTGAGTGAGGCAGTGCTATTGAAGTTGCTTTGAAGGCAAGGGCAGAACAATAATCAAGGCCTTTTTCTCAAAACACAGAGGAATCTCAGCACAAGGTGTTCTTTGTGATTGAAAAACAAATTGGTTTTATTAGCAATGCCACCTTGCATGATCCTAAATACCGAAAGGCATAGGTGGTCTTTGATTTTTGGGTATGCACAAACAGAATCGGCTTTCATCTCAGAGAAGTTTGTTTTCCCCAACTGTTCCACTGTTGGCTGTCTTATTATTTTAAGATGGGATATCTTGAGCTGATCAAGGCTCCTTCTCTTTTTATCTCCCCATCAGGCCAGATGTGGGGTTATCATGAAGCTGGAAGACCAACAGAGCTTGTTGTCCAGACAAAGCTCAAATATCAATTATCAGCCGCCGCCATATAATCAAATGCAATCTTATCACACTGTTCAACGCAGGCCATCCTGAACCGAGCAAACAAAGGATAAAAATCTCCCATGCTGTCGGTTTCTGAAGCAACAAATCAAGAAAGTTCTCAGGAAGGTTGTAAATAACGCATAATAAGATGAGAGGGCAACAAGAGAAAGTCAAACCCCTACTTGTGTGGTGTAGACAACAGTCGGATATTTACAGTCAACGTCTGGGAGAAAGAGCTGTGTTTCACCAGGAGACCCATAAGCTTGCAGGATCATCAAAGCAACAACTGCCACAACCTGGCGTGTGTGGGCCCGTGTGTCACACCTCATTTCCCCCGAGTCTTCATGTCTGTTGGCAGGCAAATGACTCGGGGCAAACATCCACATTTACACACCAGAGGTTACGTGCCTTTCCTTTATTTCACAGCAGGAGCACTCCATATGGAAATCTGACTTTCACATACTGGTAGTTAAACTGTCAGCTCTGATTTATAAAGCATGTTGGTGATATCATTACAATATAAATGAATCATGTTTTATTACTATTCAGCAGTAATCATGCTTAATCCAGAGTCATTTTTACCAGACTATATTCAGTTAACGGTAAATGTAAGCTAATTGTAATGTATGCAAAGAGAAATGATAGAATGTATCATATTTTCATGACTTCAGCTGCTCTATTCACTGTTTCTCCTTTTGATTTAACAATACTAGCGTTCTCTTTTAGAAGACTTACTTCCTGTCATTGTGTATTTTTACTCCGGTTTGAGTTACTTCATATTAAAAAATAAGTAAAAGAAAAGGTCACATATCATGCAAAATACATTTTCTCAGGCTTCTCTTGCAAAAATACACAAGATGATCTGGCTGCAGACCTCGAGCAGACCTCTATGGTGGGGCGTCACTGGGGCGATGACGTAGGCTATATTACCAGAGCCAAAATTGCAAGACTTGATAGATTTTCGGGGGGGGGGGGGTTGTTTTGTTTTTTTTTTAAATAAAACTGTGCTGTTGTGTAAAACAGCCACTTACTGGTTCTGTGTGAAACCACACATCAATTCCCTACTCCCTATACACTGAGCAGCATAACATGGACTATATAGTGGACTAAACTGCAAAACACAAAAATGGTTTCAGACACTACTCCTGCAGCGGGAAATGACGTCATCGCCGTCTTACAATTAAAACTGATTTTCATGACAACAGCTGAGGATTGAAAATTAACGTTAGAATTTCAATGAAAACTGATACTGAAGGTAACGTATTTTCACAAAAATATAAAAACACAATGATTTTTGTGTCTTTAGTGGTAAAATAATATACATTTTGTGTGTATTATCACTTACTTTTGCATAAAGTTGATGGTCTCATGTCTTGTAATCCTCATGGGGGGAAAAGTTACTCATTTTGAATCCTTATCATTTTCTTACAGATTAAATACTTTGGTTAAAACCAACAACAAAAAAGGCTTTAAAAAAGTTTTGATATGTATTCCTGTGCTCCTCTCGTTCGTCCGTCATGTTTGAGAGCTGTCATCGCCCCAGTGTAGAGGTCTGCTGCTGAACGCCTCACCATAGAGGGCTGCAGCCATACCTCTCAAAATATGTGTCCCTGGCCTGTCCACAATCCCCCCAAAAATCAGAACACACTCTTAACAAAAACGTTTTTACATTTTATGAAACAAATGTAAAAAAAAAAAAAACTGGATTCAAATTTTAAATGTACATTTTACAAAACAAATTTACAAAATATGAAGCACTTTTACTTGCACTGAGACAAATTTACAAGTTGAGGAATACTTTTTACAACTTCTGAAACAAATCTACAAACAATGATATCCTATGGAAAGGGAACGTAAACAATGTCAAAAGTGACCAAGGTTTCAAGTTTTGTAAGTGTTTCAGACTTTGCCATTTTGTATCAGACTTTGATAATCTGTTTCAAGTTTCTTGTTACAGACTTTGTAATTTAGTATCTGACTTTGTTCATTTGTCTCAGGTTTGTAATAATGTTTCAGATTTTTTTTATATCAGATTTGTAAATTTGTTACAGGTCTTGTAAAAGTATTTCAGACTTTGTATTGTTGTATTTTACTTTTTAAAATTTATTTCGGCATTTGAAAAAGTGTATCAGACTTTGTAATTTAATATATGACTTCGTGTCACACTTTGTTAAAAATGCTTCAGATTTTGTTTTGTATCAGATTTTGTAAATTTCTTTCAAGTTTTGTGTGTTTCAGACTTGGATTGTTGTATTGCACTTTTTTTTAAATTTATTTTGCCTTTTGTAAAATTGTTTGACTTTGTAATTTTGTATCAGAATTTGTAATTTTTTTTCAAGTTTTGTTAAAGTGTTTCCCTCTTTATATTGTTGTACTGGACTTATAGTAAATTTGTTTTGTCATTTGTAAGTGTTTTGCTAATTTAAATTTGTCTTTAAAATATTAAAATGTTTTGGTTAATGTAAATTTGATTTAAGCTTAAAAGTGTTTCAGACTTTGCAATTTTGTAATGCCCTTCCAGTTCACAGTAAACAAGACTTTATACTGAATGTAAAGCACGATGTAACAAAGACATCCATGCTCCTGCTGTTTGAATGCTGTTTCTCTGTAAAATCACACACTGGGACAACAATACTTTATCAAGGTGCTGTTCAGAAGTATAGGGACAGCAGATCTTAATGAGGGTGCTGTGGTAGAATCTCAGTGTAAAAGGAGCTTATGTTTTTGTTTCTCTCAGTGAGTGCATGAATAAAAATTCATGCAGTGACAGTTATCTTCTAGTATATCTTCATTCAGCTAGAATATTAACTCTTAAAGCAACTCATTTATTATTAAAAGCAATTTAGAAAACTATAATGAGTTAGTTTTCCTCGTTCATTATTCCTGAAACAAACCACCATTTCACTACATGAGACTGTCTAAGTTTCTCTAAGGAGAAAGAATGTTCACTTCAACTTTTTATGTCAATATTTTGTTTTGCGCATGCCCGTGCCTCTCATGTTTTACCACTGGGCTATAAAATCGAGTGAAACCTGCAGCAGGAGTCACCGGGTCACGGCAGGGGGAGTCACAGCAGGGGAGAGCTCCAGCTGTGAAGCTTTGGTACAAGTTTCACTTCCTGCCCTCCATCCTGACAGCAGGAGAGACTCTCTAAATCTTTCCTTCAACACAACGTCTCCTCTCAGGCCTTGGTTTCCACCAGGCCTGCCCTGACATCCCCCGCATGCTGCAGCTGTGACCTCAGAGCGCTCTGTGCACCGCATGGTGGGAGGAGGTTACACCGAGAGGAGAGCATGGCATGCTGGGTTGGTCTTCTGTTATAATGTAAGCTATTTCTGTAGATTCACTATTCAGACTCTCACTTTTACTTTGTAAGAATGTCTCTGATTTAATTTGGATTCATGGGACTTTACTACATCAGAGACAGCATGAATAATGTGCAGGTGGGCTACTTTCTAAAATGTTAAGAGAAATAATGCCTCTGAATTGTTATAATAATATTCCTGAGTGCTGTAAAACAAAGGAATGCTTAACACTCACACGTTATCACACACGTGTGTCTACTAACATTTTTAAGCCACTGCAGTAGTCAATAGTTCAGTCAGCTACCAGCAGAAACCTGTCAGTCGTCATTTTTTTGTCTAGAGTTGATGACCCCTGCTGCTAGATATACTGTGATGAGGTAAAAACGAGCTCCTTTCATTCCCGCTGATCACCAGAGGGCAGAGCATGCTCCTTTCTGATTGCTGGGGTCGTAACCTATGAATTTTCAAGGTTCATACACAAAAGGGCACAGAGGAAAAATAGATAATTCATCAAAAGGATTGTTTTAAGGTTTTGCATGGAGAACAAAGGGCGCTGTAAATCATTACTAATCAGACACCAGAAAGCAAATTAAATCGCTGGAAGGATCAATGGTCTTGGATCAATAGGTGTAAAGGACAGCTGATTTGGCTCCAGAGAGCTGTGGAATTCCAGAGGCCATGCAGCCGACCCGGCCCTCGGATCTGTTTCCACTTTATAGCCACAGCTGTCAGAGCTCATTCCCGTCAAGATGGACCACCGTTTCTGAAGGTAGCTCAGCTGGGCTTAACTAAAACAAAACCTTCGAGGGCAGAGCAATATAAGGCTGAGAGCAGTCTGATGGAATCTGACTGGATAGACAGAAGATTAAGGTGAGATTCCCCTCTGTCCGTCTCCAACTCTCTCTCTCTCTCTTCCGCTCCTCTTCTAGAAGTCGATGGATCTGTCTGCAGATGTGCAACAGATGGCTTCAAGTTCACTGATGCCTCATTTCCACGTCTTTAAGGTCACAGACAACGGCCTTACCAACGGCGAGTGCAAACATACATCAGCATGAATGACCCCATGATGACAGTAAGGAATAATTTAGACAGATTGATATTTTGGCCACACTAAGGACAACATTATGATTAAATTAATGAGTCATCACTCCGTTCATCCAGCCAGCCATCCTCCCATCTGTTTTGGATTTTAAATTATCAGCTATGCCATCAGTGTGGCTCCATGGATGGCACAGGCATCCTCCCAGTTTGTTGGTCAGTAAATGTCTTGGTCTGGAATGAAGTATTCCAGCAAGTATTGGGCACTATTAAATTCATGGCATTCAATAGTTTTCACGGGGGAGAAATTCAGCTGTGGAACAACATAACTTTTATTTGGACCCCTTTGTTTGTCTTTTGTGTGTGTGTGTGTGTGTGTGTGTGTGGGTGGGGGCAGTTATTAGAATGCCTTAAAAATGGTAGTAAGGATTAATCTATTGTCCTTTACAGCCTGCTATTCCAAAACAGTGCTATAACAGAGTTCAGTCATCACACCTTTGAACTTACACATTGCATCTTGCAGAGAGACACACTGGTTCAGGTTTTTGGTAAGGCCAATTGGAGTCAAGCTGTGGTAAATTCCAAGGCTGCCGATAAAGGGGGATGAAGGGGAGAGCTTTCTGGAGCTCAGCCAAACTGGGGGCCCATGGTACAACAGAATTTAAATGGTTAAAAATGGCAACAAAAAAAAAAGAAAAAGTTGGCAGAAAAGGTGGTGAAATGGGATTTTAAAAGTTGCAGTGATTGGTTAGAAGTGGCAAAAATGTGTTTCAAGTGGCAAAAAATCGGATAACAGAGGGAAAGAGGCAAAAATGGGTTAAAAGTGGCCTAAAAGGGCATAACAAATGGTGAAATGGGTTAAAAAGGTGGTGAAATTGATATGAAAGAAGCAAATATGGTTTAAAAGTGGCCAAATTTGGATAACGGGTAAAAAAAAAATAGGAGGAAACTGGCGGAAACAGGTCAAAACCAGCAAAAACATGTATAGCAGATAGTGAAATTTGGTTAAAATTGTCATAAATGAGTATAGTAAGTGGTGAAAAAGGAGTTAATAGTGGCAACAATAGGTCAACAGAGGCAGCACTAGACAGAAAGAAAATTAATTAAAACTGGCAAATAAAGTGCAGATAAAGTGTTGGAAAATGTACAATGGTGGCAAAAACGGGCAGAAAAGTGATGAAAAGAGGTTGAAATATGGCAAATATTGGTTTATAGAAGAATTGGATTGAATTGCACAGAATTGAAGAAAAGTGACAAATTCTGGCAAAATGGGCAGGAAAATTGGTTCAAACGTAGTACAAATAATTTCAACAGCAAAACCCATTTATAGTTTGACACGCTTTTAGCTCCAAAATGAAGTAACTGTTAGCCAGACTGTGAACTAGCACCAATGCTACTGATCCAACACAATTACACACATTAATACTATCAAGAAATCAGAACTGGGGAAGGCCTGTTCTCAGTGTTTGTCAGGGGCTTGGCCAAATCTGTGGCCAGGCCTGGGTAAAATAAGTTAATTTAACAAGATGTGGAAAGGCACACACCTCTTCATTTGCATACCAGAGTGAAAACAAGCCACTCTGCCATAAGCCCAAATCAGTGGAGGGCTGCAGTGATGGTTGTCCTTCTGGGACTTTGTCCTATCTCCACACAGAATCTCTGGAGCTCAGTCAGTGTGACCATCAGGTTCTTGGTCACCTCTCTTACTAATGTCTTTTTCTTCTGATTGCTCAGTTTGGCTGGGCAACCAGCTCTTGGAAGAGTCCTGGTTCTGCCAAACTTCTATAATTTCCGTACCTCAGAGGCCACTGTGCTCTTGGGGACCATCAGTGCAGCAGAAATGTTTTTGTAGCCTTCCACAGATCTGTGCCTTGCATCCTGTCTCTGAGCTCTGCAGGCAGTTCCTGTGACCTCAAGGCTTGTTTTTTGCTCTGATAAGCATTGTCAGCTGTGAGGCCTTCTATAGAGAGGTGTGTGCCTTTCCAAAACATGTCCAATCAATCTAATTTACCAAAGGAGGACTCCAATTAAGGTGAAACATCTCAGCAAAGGTCAAGAGAAATGGGAGACACCTGAGCTAAATTTCAAGTGTTTTTGCAAAAGGTCTGAATTCTTAAGTCAGTATGATATTGCAGTTTTTTTTTTAATTTTGTATAAATTTGCTTATTATATAATGATGTATTGCCTGTGTCTGTTGAAAAATGCATACGATGAGGAACTTAAGAACACTAAGGAAACTTTAAATTACATACTCTTTACTTTTACTTGAGTTCATTTATAGACCAGTACTTTAACAAATATTTAAGTAAGTTTTAACGAGAGTGACTAAACTTTTACTTGAGTACAAAAAGCATTTGAGGATGCCTTGGATGTTGCCATTGTATCTGTGTCTGTGAATGGCGAGGGCATGGAAGTTGTAAAGCAGTTCACTCACCTCGGCAGCGAAATCCATCGATCCGCTGACCACAAGGCTGAGATCAATTGCAGCCCTGGACTCATGCATTGGCTGATGGGTTCGCTGAGCAAGACAACGTAGCGTTTCATCTAGCTGAGCATGCGAATGAAAGTCAGTCTTTTGGGTCCTTGGTCCTTCTAGTCTTTCTATACTTTTGTGAGGCCTGGACATTGACTGATGGCCAGAGGTGCAAACTGGACTCCTTTGTGACAACTTCTCTTCGGCGCATCTTTAGGTATCATTGGCAAGACCATGTGTCTAACGCTGACGTGCTCAGGAGAGCAACAGGAACGGCAGCTGCGCTTTTTTGGGCACCTGGCATGTCTCCCTGTGCCTGATCCAGTTCACCGGATCAGGCACACTGGGTGCCCAGGACCCTGTTGGCTGGCCCAGACACGTGGGGCGACTGTGTGCGTTGTAAAGGGGTGAACTGGGAGGATATCCGGAGAGATGGGGCGTGGGCCTGGTGCAGGCCAAGACGAGAGCCATCAGGACGCCATAGGGGACGGGACCAAGGTTGACACGGCAAAGTGCTGAACTGGCATATGCTCCCTTACCTGACCTGACCTGACAATAGTGATGTACTTTTGATTACCACCACTAGACTGGGGTGTGAATACCCTGTAGAGGCTGTTTTTTTTTCTCCCGTGCAGGCAGTAGACTGTTGAAAATGTTCAGACATAATTGTCATGTTACTGCATGTAGCGAATCATGACAGTTTGGGACAAATGCAAATATCATTACACCCTCCAGGGGATTGGCATGCTAAAAAGCAAAACTAACATTTGTAACTATTAGCTTTTAATTCTCCATATAAATAACAGATCTACTAACATGACTGCTAACCCTTCCTCTTGTCCTGAACAGCAGATACCAGAACTGCTAGACTTCAGTTAACATCATAACTGTAGCAAACAGATGTAAATATCAATACTGTACATATAACTTATGCTCTGCTTTACAAAAATACTAAAGTATAGTAGTATAACAGTCTTTCATGTAAAAAGTGAAACATACTGAAATAATCACCCCCTTTACCCTGGACATGCTCCAGTAAATCTCTAGGACATGCATATTTACCCCCTCATGCAGATTTCACACAGAGCCTCCATCTCTCTGTACGCTTCATGAAAAATATAGTTGTGAATTCCACCAATGTTTCACCTTGTTAGGAGCTTACAATTATAGCGCAGACCCATGAGGCAGACCTAATCTCAAAGTGAAGGGAAATCTTCTATCATATCAAGTGAAATTACTGTGAGCTTTTCTCAGCCTTTTCCGATAAGATACCGATCAGCCAAATAGATTGGCTTTTCCATTATCTGCCGGGAGATCTTGGAAGGCATTGGGTAGATAATTTGCTAATGTTTCCTGTGACCTCCCCAGATTTAAATTATGTCTTTGGCTACATGTCAACTCAATCCTTCTGTTTACCAGGGAGCAAGCACTCAAAGAGCCATTAATATTCACTGCAACAGAACTGTCTTTTCACATATTTCTCTGCAGCATTTACAGACTCAAAGGAGAGTGGTCTCCATGCTACTTGAAGGGTATGGATTGAGCTGCCTGAGTGCTTTACAGACCTTGTGGGTGTTCAGAGAAGACTTGAGAAAAGATGAGAAACAGGAAGAGTATAAAACAAGGGGAAAGGGGAGTAATAATATAATATAGAAAGTGGAAAATCACCTTTAGCTGCCTCTGATGTTGTGGAAAACTAGGCATCTGAAGTCCAATCCATATTTCAGTGAACAGCAGAAACCCTCTCTCATATTGCTGCATTTTGAAGTAAGGTTCAATTATGCTAGGTTTAATTAACAAAATGTAATGAGCTGCTTTGATGTGGGAATTTACAGAAATGAAAGTGCTAAATAATTTCAATAATAGACTTGTCTTTTCCCATTAAAGCAGTTGCTTAATTCTGTTCATGCTTTTTATCATAAATATACAACAGCTCCTGTAAACAAAAGAGGTGTGCTACTTCAATCTGCTCAAAAACTATTTAATTTTCATTTAAATATTCAAACATGTGCACATTAAGGGGTGACCTGCTTTGTACTGTTCATTCACTGCACTGAATATGAAACTCAGTTGGTGTTATTTACATTTCACGGACATTTAAATCAGATCAGTTTGTGTCGAACGAGTGAACTGTACCTCAACACAAACAACTGTGAATTACAAATAATGTTTGAGCTGCTTTAGCCCAACAGGGAAACATTGTCCTATCCTGAGAAGAGCTTGTTCTCTGCTCCTGTACCGTCAGACTCTACCTCTAAACAAATCAGCGCTGATTAAAACAAGAGCGTCCCCTGTGGAAACACTAGCAAGTCAGCCTGATCCTTCAAAAACAACTTGAATTCCCATTGGCCTGAGAAAAAAAAAGGAAAACAAGTATCATCGTCTCAGCACATACTGTTACAAAACTTATCAAAAATGGCCACATAATTACTGCACAACAGCTCACATTCAGCTGACTTGTACATCACAGCGAGGACAAGGAATGCTACCCGAAGAGAAATGAGGGCAGCTGCCATTTCATCCTGCAATCATATACTTTAAAACCATGCTCAAATTTTCATTTAGCCCTGCACCGCCCCGTCCTTCCAGACTTATTAAATCAGCTGGAAGCAGTGCGGCTCTGTCACACACAGTATTAGAACGCCATCCCCCCCTCCTATTACCAGGTGCAGCCCTGTGATTTAAAGCTTTGATTCTGTTCAAATGACAACAAAGGTGAGCCCAGAGCTGACGCTCCTAATTCATCATTCCCCGCTTGATAAGAGCAGGATTAATGCTTTTAATGCGACGGTCGCAGGCAATCATCCATTTTAAAGCCGGCTCCCTGGAGGATGCAGCTAAAAGGGGAGAACACCTGAAACACGGGGTGGGGAGAGGGCACATTACAGGGATACGCTGAGCTCTGTAAGGCCATTTTATGGAGCCTTAGATGGATTCAAGGCCTCCTCCTTGCTACCAGAAACCTGCCCTGTGGCCTTGGCCTGCATCCCAGGAGCAGATGGTAGTGGAACCCAGGGTACAGTTTGACCTAAATGCTGAAATTCAAAAATTCAAAAAGGCGCCAGAATTGGCCTCTCAAAATCCATGCTCATTTCCTCTCCTCTGCCAGGACCACCACGAGGGTTGGGGCTTTGAGTCGGAGCCCTTTGCCCATTTGGGATCTGTGTGCAAAATATTGCTGTATTTAGGACACATTTTCCAGGCTTAATAGCTCATTATGTATTCAGCGCATGCTTAATTTAACATCTGCCGACTCCCCCACCCCTTTTCTTTATGCCTGAACTTACAAACGTAAGGGAGCTAGAATGAAAATGAGCCATTATCCACCTGAGTCTGTAGAAGGAGACTGATCACAGCTGTTTGTCTCTGATCAGTCTCTCCTTTAACACTCTCTGAATGATCTCCAAACCACACCACTCATGATGAGAAGGCAGCTGTTGATCCTGACGGAAATAGACAAGGTGAAAGCTGTCATTGTCTCTCACCTCCATCCCCCTTCTTACACTTTTTAACCATGTGCGAAACAAACTGCAGTCAGAAAAACGTCTGCCTCCACCAATCGAATCAGCCATTTGTATCTGAACATACATTTAAGGCTTCCTTCTGTTCCATAAAGACCCATCGTGACACTGGTGTCACATGACCTTTAAGTGTCCTGTAAACAACCTTGCACAGGTGGCATCAATGACAACAAAATAACATTGAGTAAGTCAGAAGCAGAATGAAGGAGGAGCTGGGGTGGAGGAGGATTGCAAGAGCAGCTTGCAGAGAAAGTGGCAGCCAGGCAAGACCAGTTTAAATAAGGCAGCATGAGGGCAACAAGCCAAAATCGTGCTTAGAGCAAATCAGCTGATCTCCATTATGGCAGCGCTTGACTCCATGGCCTAATGCTATATACCTGATTTTTGAGAAGCTTGTTTTTTGTTGCTAAAAGTAAGATGCAAGCAATTTAAAAGTTGTTATATTGAGATGTGTCCTTTATTATATTTAACCTGTTCTAACTAGATTATTTCAACAAATATAATATATATTGATATAAAAATCATCAGGACAGTATATGTCACGTCAGGCCTTCAACCAAGAAAATATACCCAAAATCTAATTTGACATATGTGACACGTTGAGAAAAAAATGTCGATGAGCTGCTCACTTAATTTAGCCAAATCAGTTACATTTAATAACATTGAAACAGCATTTAATAATATTGAAACAAATTTAAGTGAAAAAAAAATGACGTCATCCTGAAATTTTACTTCTATAATTGGAGGCTCGTCTGTATATCTGTGTGGATTTGCATGCCACATTGTTGCTCCAGTTGTCCTTGATACCTCTCAGAAGGCCTCTTGGGTTTTCTGGTTCAAAACTGGTGCCATGAAAAAAATCATAAATATGTACTGATTTTATGATGCATGAACTTTCCAGAGATCAGGAAACCATTCCAACTCTGTATGATTTTGAAACAAATTATGATAAATGGTGTGCAAATAAGGTTGGCAAATATTACTTTAACATTTCTGTTACTTAGGTATAACCAGGAGTTTAATCAGTTTGAAACTCCGAGATGCTTTTTTACCCATAGCACCATTACGCATGACAAGGATTTGGTTGTTTTCTTGGGGTAGCCTTCATTCAGAGAGGAAATTTAATCAGGGTGGATCTTAAGTGAGCATATTAATATTGCCCTTAATTAAACCCACTGTCTGTTGTTCTGAATATTTAAAGGGGACATATTATGCAAAGATCACTTTTTCAGGCTTGTCTAACAAAATATATGCCCCTGGCCTGTCCACAATCCCCTCAAGTACCAGAAAAATCCATTCTCTTCTCCCCTCTCTTTCTCCATCTTTCAGAGAATGTGTGCTAAAACAAGCCGTTCTCAGATTTTACCCTCATGATGTCACATGTAAGCACCTGCCCCTAGGTTTGGTTGGCACAATGGATAGCTCAGTGGGTTATTCTGCTGGCTTTTGTCTTGGAGATTTATGGTTTGAATCCCAGTCAGGTTCTACACTTTGGATTAAAGTGTCTGTATCATCAAGAGTGCCACATCCATTTCCTGAGAGAGGTGTGGTCAGGGGCGGAGTCAGACAGCTCATTATCATTTAAAGCCACAGACACAGAAACGTCTCGTTCTGAGAAGGGCTGAAACTGAGCAGTTTTTAGACATGCAAAAATCCAATACTGGAGTGTTTTCTCAGCAAAAATCTTCACAGGCATGTTTTGGGGACCTCTGAGAACAAAATGAACTTGTCTTAAAAGGGTAAAATATGTCCTCTTTAACATGGATTGTCTGAGTCCATGCTGGATGTGGGTGGTATTTGACACACCTACCTTTGGGTACGAAATTCATACAACTGCTTTTCACCAATTGAAGCAATCCTAAAATTACCCACTGTTTTATCTTTTAGGCTGCACATGTATAGGGCGGATAGACCACCTTGAAACATCTGCTACCATGTACAGGTGCAACATGAGGTCACAGAGCTGGTACCTGGTACTACAACTATCTGACTAGGAACTTTTTTTTGCATTTGCTATAAGATTACATGTTATGATATATTCAGTATCACAGAGCTAGTGTGCTCTTTTATGGTTGTTTAGCTTTTTATTTGAAATAAAAGAAATGAATGTGAGGATGCTCTCAGCATTCGATCCTGATGAATATGGAATGTAAGGATTTCTTCTTTGAGACCAGCCAAATGCAAAAGGAAAAAAAAAACTACAGCTGAATACATTTGAATAAATGCATTGAATACATTCAGGTTCAAAAGTCAGAATCTTTTTATTGAGCTCATTTCAATTTGAATTTAATGCTGATTTAATCAAACTAAGATCTACATTAGGAAACCAGTATGGCTCCTGTCTGTCACACCTGTGTCAGTGCTTTTTTAAAATTCTTAATGAAAACTTTATTCTAAATCTCCTTCTTTAAGACCCTGTTTAACCCCACTTACATGTATCACAACTAAATTTACTAAAACCAATACAAATAATCATGACGGAAGGACCTATGGCTCATGTTACCCTCCGACAGCAGACTGGAGGTCTCAGGTGTCTGACTGAAGCCACAGCTCAGAGTTTGGACGTCATGCATTCACGGTTCATCCATTTCATTCAACGCTGCATGAAAGATACACTTTGTTGAGCCAAATGACATCTTTCAGGTTGCAAGCAGTGGCATTTTCGGGTTGCCAGATTATCTCTAAGGAAGATAAGAGGAGTCAGACTACGAGGATGAGTCACACATTTTTCACAGTTTGTGTGTAACTGGCCTGTGAGAAAACAGTGACCTTAGTTAACATTCATTTTGACTCTCTGCTCAGTTGTACTTGTAGCTTCCAGACTGGCTGTGCCTCTGTTTAAAAAAGAAAATGTACATTGTAAGAAAATGCACAACATTAAACAAACCTGCCGTCACTTTCTTAACATTTACTAAGGTCAATTTTAAATGATACCTTTCTTACTTCGTAAGATCAAACATTTTAAAGCAGCAGTGTGTTCGTGTGCATCTGAATTTTAAGTATTAAGTCTAGGAACAACCTACATAATGACTGTGCTCCTAATCTGGGCTCCAGGCCAAAGTAAGGTGCTGCAGGCTGGAACTCTATGAGCTGTGATGTTTCATTATTATCCCCCTTTAGCTACATCGACAACACAGTAGGCTGCTTTAATTACTCTCCATCAGTAGGGGAGTCAAAGCCACTTCAGAGACACACTCTAATCCCCCCTCCCTTCTGTTTCTCTGCAGGGCACTCATTGTCTCCTAAATATCATTTCCCTGAGCTCTATGCACACTATTGGATTAAAATGTGGAAGTTTTGCTGAAGGGGGTTGAGGGGGTGGGGATGGAGGGAGGAGGTTGGCATTTGGGTATTTGAGCTTAGCCCGAGGACCAGGCTGTCTCTGGTAACAGCATTTTAGTTGCATCTGCTCAGCAGCCCACAGAGGAGACACTGCACTCGCGTCGCTGTTACTCATTTAGCCCGACAGACACAGATTGTGGCCTTTTGTGCACAAACAATTTCTTTATTAAGCTTTTCACATTTTAACCTCAGTGCTGCTGCAGTACTGTCTCAATTCTGAGCAACAATGATTTCTCCCTTACCCTTAGTCTGGCCATTATAACTTCATGCATGCTTAGTCAATCAATTAATCTTCTTATATAATATGATAAACTGTATAGTGAATTAGTAAGTAAAGCTACCACATGGCAGCAAAGTGGTATACAAGATCACAAGAAAGGCTTTCTTTCTACAGAAAAGTTATAACATGTTTTCTTTTGCTGAACTAAAACACTAAAAGAGGTTAAAGCTCCTCTTAGAAGTTAAAAGGTTGGGAAGCAGACAGAAATTTTTACTGATGACTTCTACAGCTAATGAGACCATCAGTGACTAAGTTTATCACTCTCTGCTATACAGTTTGTATTCATTGCTGCTATATTCACTGCTATATTTTCAAGGCAAAAACTCCTGAGTGATGCTATTGAATTTTTAAAGACAACAAGATGAGAATTGTCATCAGAAAACATTGACACTAGTACAAGACAAGTAAACAAGTGAGAGTAAACAGCAGTGGTCGTACAGCGATATCGGAGCCAACAGCTAACACAGCAGCAGGCCCTGGATATACTGGACAAGCCCACCATCATGATCAGAAAGCCATACCGAAACAGCTTTTAGGGTTGTTTTTAGTCTTTATTTCATACAGAGCTGGGTCTAGTTCTAGTTAAAAGGATGCAGTGCTAAAGCTATATCTGAGGTATTTCTAGCAGTGGAGGCAGCCATTAGAGGGCTTTCAGTACCACTAAACCTTGCACATAGTGCAACTCTGTATGCACAGTCATGAATGACAGTATTGGCACCCCTGAAATTTTTCCAGAAAATATATCATTTCTCCCTGAAATTGTTGCAATTACAAATTTTTTTGGTATACACGTTTATTTCCTTTATGTGCAATGGAACAACACAAAAAAACAGAAGAAAAAAGACAAAATTGACATAATTTTACACAAAATTTAAAAAATGGGCCAGACCAAATTGTTGGCACCCTCAACTTAATATTTGGTTGCACAGCCTTGGGAAAAAATAACTGAAACCAATCGCTTCCTATAACCATCAACAAGCTTCTTACACTTCTCAACTGGAATTTTGGACCACTCCTCTTTTGCAAACTGCTCCAGGTCTCTCAGATTTGAAGGGTGCCTTCTTGCAAATACAATTTTGAGATCTCCCCATGGGTGTTCAGTGGGATTTAGATCCGGAATCATCGGATCGAATGCTTGAAATAAAACAATTTACCCACAGTTTTAAAAGGGTGCCAACAATTTTGTCCAGCCCAATTTTTGAGTTTTGTGTAAAATTATGTTAGTTTTAGCTTTTTTCTTCTGGGTTTTTTTGTGTTGTTCCAATGCACATAAAGAAAATAAACATGTGTATACCAAAAACATTTCTCGGAGAAAAGGTGTATTTTCTGGAAAATTCCAGGGGTGCCAATATTTTCATCCATGACTGTATGGCTGTGGAGGCAGCCATTAACAAACCGCTTTCAGTACAAGAAAACCCAACTCTGTATAGAATGACTCTGAACGTGAAAGTAGCACCACTCACCCAGTCAGTCAGTCAGTCAGATACAGAAAGAGCCATCTGTAGGGCTGACCTCAGCACTCACTCAAAAAACAAAAGACAAAAACCTAGATAACATGAATGTAGGGGGCTCTAAGTGGCACTGCTCTGCTTGCATCCATACAGGTGTATGGTGTGGTATGGTATGGTATGTATGGCATATCATAGTATAACATGGCCTTGCGTGCTATAGCATGGCATAGCTTAGTTTAGCATGGCATGGCATGGTTTTGAATAGCATGGCATGGTATTGCATGGCATAGCATGGCATGGTATGGTGAAGCATGGCATAGTATATTATGGCATGGTACAGCATGGAATAGAATAGAATGGAATGGTATGGTATGGTATGATTTGGTATGGTATAGCATGGCCTGGCATGGCATGGCTTGGTATGGTATGGTACCGTACGGTTCTGCAAGAATGGTATGATGTGGCACAGCACGGTATGATACAGTATGGTATAGCATGACTTAAATTGTGATCAGTCAAGTTTCCAAAGAGAGAAAGTGACTGTGAGGCCTTTTGGACTACATTCATTTTCTTCAGCTTTTACAAAAACTGTGGGCAGAGAAAAATTTAAACAAAATCGGAGAAGCTTCTTAGAACAATCTGCAATAACATCTCTAAAACAAAAAGTGGTTGTTACATATGTAGAGATAATTGTCTTGTTAAGAAAAGTGTGACAGTAGCAAAGTAACTCAATGGATAACAAAAGCCTGTCGACACTTCTACAGCTGTTGTGACTGATTTACTGTGGAGAGAGCGGAACTGAAACAAGTGCACACTCATGCCATTGTGATCCATTCTGGAGGAAAAAAAACTGTCCTCTCAGTGAAATAACTTGCAGGGAGTGTCTCCCCACAGAAGACTGGGATTTGAGAGTTGACTGAACCAGTTCAGAGGGGACAGCTCACATTGTCTCCTTTTACTGCCCATGATAAAGCAGTATTAGAATTCCCACTTCCTGCTCCTGTGTGCATGCCAAGGCTCTTTGTTAGGCTGAATGCGGAGCCTATTCATCTCTGAGCGCACAACAGAACACAGTAATAACACAGTCAGGAGTTTTGACTGATGTCAGTGAGGCGCAGGGCTGCTTCTGTAAGCAGGAATCAGAGCTGCTACACAGACCCCCCCCCCCTCGCCTCCCTCCCTCCTCACCTTCTCCTCATTGCTGTGTTGACCACCCTGGGGCCCGCTGACCTCTGCGTGGCCCCACTCCAACTCCAACGCCGCTGGCTCTTTTACAGGCTCAGACCCAACAAAAACAGGCGGACTGTTTAATGCCAAACCCAGGTTAACCCTTTGGCCTACTGTGGCCAAAGAAGCCAGGCTGATGTTTCTTCAAAATGTTTGTTCACAGCCGATGATGTGGAATAATATTTGTGGAGCATGTCATCTAAAGCATTGGCAAATTCATTTTTTCTCTGCAGTGTTGATTGCAACATACAGACAAAGACATTACGGCTGCCCCAATTTCTTCCTAATATACTCTGCTGTGCATTGTACTTTGTTTTGTTGCAGAAATATGATGGCATGGCAGCAGATGCTGTGAGCATCAAACAATACAGAATGGGTTAGGGGCTGTCATTACATGGGAACTAGGTCACCATTCAAGCCTACTCGCCTGCATTGACTGTTTCGAGTGACTATTGATTTTCTGACTAAAGCAATGACTTCATTAATATCACCATTAGTCTGCCATCTGACACAAATGGCTAGCTTGGCTGCCGGGCCAGACAATAATTCGAGTGGATACGAATCGGAGATAGAATGAATTAAACATACAGCACATTTTGAGGCAAATGTGTATCACACATTGTAAAATTGGAAAAGGTTGTAGAGCTCCTTCACTTCACAGCGTTTAAATGAAATGTGCAGGGGGAAAAAAAACAAAGTGGATGTTACCTCTGCCTCGGCACGCACAAACACAAACAGACATTACCGGCAAATACTCCTTTCATCGTTCAATTTAAACTTAATCTGTGAAAGATGAGAGACAAATCAACAGATCGCTTTTCAGCAGGTTTTTTCTAAACAAAAACAACAATGAAAGAAGGATTATTTTCACTTTAATCCGGGGGCACCAGCTTAGCTAAAACAAAAGCACGACCATGGGAAACGCATGGAGGAATGAGGAGGCTCGCTCATACCCAGGCTCTCCAGCAAACCACAAAAGCAGAACAATGAGTATGAGTATGTGAATGTGAGTGAAAGAGAGAAAGGGAAACGGGATTTGAGATCTATATTAAAACTGCAAATAGCTTTTAAAGATTAGTGACGGGCAGAAGGAGGTGACAGCAATGGGATATGTGGAAAGTGGATTGGCCCTCCCTGCTGTGACTATTTTGATAGCGCCAGCGTTGACAAGCATCGACTTGATTGTGAGAGGGAAATGTGCACTGAAAAGCCTTGACAAGTTTCTTTGAGGCATGTACAGATCTTTTAGTGACTGAAAGGAACACAAATCAGGATTACGTATTACACAGCCACATTCAAACAGCTGGCATTAGGAGTTCTGAAATGTCTGGCAAGATACTGTTCTTCAAGGATGTGCCTCCCTCTCTCCTCTCTGTAATTACCCAGAACTGAGCTTTTAGAAATCTGTCTTGTGGACTCATGCAACCATGACTACGATACTCAGATTCTGCAAAAACTTAAATGTTACGCTGACCATTTAGTGAGGGAAAATTCAACTTTGTGGAGCTGTTTTTGGCCCTCATTTTCTGTTAATGAAGATATCAGAATATTCAGTTTCTGCATGCTGCGAGTGCGTGAGAGTACATGCTGTTCCCTACACTTTTTTAAACGGATCACCGTGGTCATCACAGGCTGTGGCGTTGCTCTGTTTTCAGAGATGTGTCTCACTCTGCAGCATTTGTCAGGATTAGACAGGAGTAATCCCCAACCAAACTCCAGAGGATGTAATTTGGAGATATGTGCTGGAACCGAAAACTGTGTCGGCTTACTCCCACAAAACCCCATCTTTCACCCCATCTGAGGCATCCAACTCCTTTTCCCTCAGCCCAAAGCCATGTTCGATAATTTACAAATGGTAGAAAATGTTAACTAAAGGCAAAAAAAAAAAAAAAAAAACAGAACAAGTGGAGCTGCCAAGTGCCCTTCAACTCACTTTCTCTTCCTGCTCCCAGACAAACTCTCCTCCGGGCAGGTGGGGTGCTCATGATGTCAGGCCCCATCACTGATATCCGCTCTAATATCCCTCAACAGTCAGCTGTCGCATCACCACCCACCATTAAGTCATCGCTTGGGCCTGACACAGGGGCTGGTCTGTGTGCGCTCTGGCCCTCTCCCAGCCCCTGTGCCTTTATCACACCCCAACCTCTCCTGTGACAGACAGGACTGATCTCCCCTGCAGCAGCCCTCCACCCTGCCAGTAAAAGGACAGCAGTGGAAAAAGCCCCCCAGGGCCCACTGAGGATGGACTCATGAATCAAACATGCGCCCGAAGCCTCCTTCTTATCACCGAGGTCAGACCGGGCATTAATACGCCGTGGCTCCAGGGAGCTACCTACTGTGACCTCCCCCAGTTTTCCCTGAACAGAAGGGCACCGTCCTCAGGAGCCGGTCCAGCGAGAGAGGGCCTCCCTCCACCACAGTCACTTCACATTACATCCACACACTGAGAGAGGGGGCAATGGAGGAAGATAGAGATGAGAGGGAACTAAAAGAGGTGCAGAAATGAAGCATGAAAGATCAAATGGACAAAGAGGGAGAGGAAAAAGAAAAACAATATTCCTCTGTGTGATGCAAGGCAGAGAGTGGGTAAAATCGACTGTGTATACAGACCCTTTCAAACACCACCAATCTTCATTGGCGAGACGGGATGTGATATATGTGACTGTCTGCCAGCGTAAATTAGGCAGTCCAGCCCGCTGTGTGGTAAAGCATGACGGGGCCGGACAGTGCACTAACTCAGGCGGCCCCGTGCCACGCTCACCAGCTTCTTCCTGCTTTGCCGTGCCATAAATCACCGGCCGGGGGAAATGAATCGCTGTCCGTCCGAGCTGGATGCACCAGCTGGCACCACCATCACCTGACCAGCAGGAGCCCATGCCGACACTGGAGCGGCTGAAATCAAGAAAAATGAGGCATGGAGGCAGACGGAGCCATACCCCTGCGCTCTCTCATTAGTCTCCTCTGGGCTTCCTCCACACTGAGCTCGTCTGAAGTGAAAGGGCACACAAAATATATTTCAGAGTGTCACCTGAGGGAAGGGGAGGAAGGGGGAGAAATGATCACCCCTGGTCTCCTCACACATCTATGTAGAGCTGATGTGGCAGACAGTATTAGAGCTGAGGGAGACGGCAGGAGGGAGAGCAGCTCAAGGGAACAATGGAGGCTGCGTGGGGGACAGCTTTGTGCCTGCTCTTATTTAATGGAGTTATTTTACTGAAAGTAATGACTCAACCCTATCGGGACTTCCACTCTGCATTCAGATGTAGTTATCGGAAAAACATGTTGATGAATAGATTTTCACTTTTCAATATTGCTGAGTTGCTGGTGGAGGGCCCACTTATATGCTGACCACTGCGATTATGAGAAGCTGTGTGGGCGTCAGAACTGAGGCACTCATCAGGAAAATGGGTTGAAATTACATCAATAGAGCCACATAGAGAGCTGGAGAGATCTAAAATAATATGCACTTGATCCTCTACTATGGACATAAGGCTACTGTTTACCTCTGATTGTGGATTCAAAACACTTTTGACTTTAGTCTCTACATCATGTTAGAGAAAGCAGCAACTTTTCAAAGAGAGGGCAATCAAAGTCAGAGATAGAAACATGAACGTTGTGGAAACAGGCCAGTCTAAATGAACAGATGCACGCTAGATTGACATTAAATTTGAGGCCTGTGGTACAACACTGGGCTGCTGTGAATGATTGGCAAGGCCAATTTCCTGTGAGCCCCCACAGCAGTTTTAGCCTAATTTCATTGGTCCTGTGGAGCAGCGAGTCTATCACTGTCTCAGATACGAAGGATTAGCTCCTCTTTCCTGCTCAGATGAATTTGCCTGTCATGGTGTTCTGATAAATGGCAGGAAGGGCTGAGGAAATGTGCTGCAGGCTCATTGGAAGTGGCAAGGTGAAGGCTGGCCTGGCAGCCTGCCCCGGGCCCGAACCTTGCCGTGGTCGTGAACCCCCCACAGATGTCCAGGTGTATGCTCAAGTATCAGCAGCCAGCTCATCACTCCGCTGGTCAGTGGTAATGGACTGCAGCGTCAGTTTGACATCTATTTTGACAAGGAATCAGATTCTATCAATGTGTATAAAGGTCCCAGGATACAGCAGATAGTGTCCACTGCTGCTTCATTCCTGCGGAAAGGGTATGTGTAAAGGTCAGGTAGGGTTTGAGCAGCCGTCTCCTACTTAAAGCATTACTGTCAACTTTAACCTGGATTACAATCTATAAAATAAAGCTTGATTCAATTTAATCTTAATGAAAACAGACAGGGGCTGCACGGCAGTGCAGGGGTTAGCAAGAAACAAAAAGGTTCTTGGTTCAAGGTTTGTCTGTGTGCATGTGTGGGTTCTCTCCGCATACTTCAACATCCCCCCACCACCAAAGACATGCTTGTTAGGCTGATTGGTGTCTCTAAATTGCCCGTAGGTGCAAGTTTGAGCATGCCTGGTTGTTTGTCTCTGTATGACGGACCTGTGATTGACTGGTGACCAGTCCAGGGTGTACCCTGCCTTTCGCCCATTGACAGCTTGGATAGGCTCCAGCCCCCAACTATGGTATAAACAATACAGATAATAGATGGATGGATGGAAAACAGACAGAACAAAAATATGTCCAGAAATTACTCAAGTGCAATAAAAAAAATTAGCAGGGTTTCATCATAAGTCCCAGTTCAGCTTTACTCTAAGCAGCAGTCTCCTCTAATACAAAAATGAAACCAATGTGGAAAGTGAACGCTGGAGCTGCTCTCTTTGTAAAGTGTCTTGAGATAACTTTGGTAATGAATTGGCGCGATACCAACAATGATTGATAGATTTACCCTTTAAAGTCACTTGTATTATATTTGATACACAATCAACAAGATCAATAATTTCCTTTAAAAAACACTTTTGGGGGCACAGGTGGCCTAATGGTTTAAGGCACGCCCAATATCCCTGGTCAGCCCAGGTTCAAATCTAATCAGTTCTTCCTATTGCCATTTCTGACATTTCCTGAAAATTTCATCAAAATCCGTCCATAATTTTGAGTTATGTTGCTAACAAACAAACTAACTAACTAACTAGCAAGCCCTGCCGATCAGGTAAAAAGCTGAATTTTCTGGCTATTATTCGGGCTTTACAAGAGACCTATAAGGTATGGCTATTAAAAACGAGGATAATGCTGTAATACGACTGTATTGACCATAAACATTTGTCAGTGTCTTTCTCCTTCAACATACTCCCCTTCTGCATCAACATCTCACTACATTCAGGTCTTCCACTAATCAAAACAGTGCAGTAGATCTTTTTGGGACCGTTGTCTCAGAACCTCTGTTGTTCTTTTCTTAACTTCTGACAAAGATTCAAAACATGTTCCTTACAGTACAGATTGATCTTTAAAAGGAAAAAGTCATGCAGTGTTAGATCAGGGTAATAAGGAGGGTGATCAATCGATGTGATTGTTTTTGGGCCAGAAGCTGATCTACCGAGAGTGCAGTGTGAGCCGGTGTGTTGTCTTGGTGACAAATGAAACCATTTTTCTATAGTTGTGGTCTCTTTCCTCGGACATTTTTTCACATTTTTTTCAGGAACCTGTTAATAATAATGTTGATTCACGGTTGACCCTTCTGGAACCAACTCCTCCAAAACTATCCTCTTTATGTCAAAGAAAACAATCAACATGGCCTTGAATTTAGACTTGCTTTGTCGTGCTTTCTTCATCCATTTTCAATGTATTGACTGCTATTTTGTTTCAGGAATATTGCTGAAGATCCAAGTTTCATTGCATGCAATCACTCCTTAAAAATTTCTTTTCAAACTTGCTTGTGTTTCTACAGAAGTCAGAGGTTTTGGCACACACACTTTTGTCATGTTTAAATTTTCCAATTAAATTTTTCGAACTGTCTTTTTATCAATGGAGACCACTTCTGCTATCATCCTTACAATGTGTTGTCGATCCTTTCGAATGATCAGACGTTTTTGATGTGCATGGGCGCCCAGTCTTGGACATCCTCTCTGCCTGCACTGAGTTTTTTGTGCCATTCAAACACATGTGCCCAAGTTCCCCATAAACCTCAGTTAATGAATGAAAAGATTTGTTCAATTTCACGAAAATGTGAAGTAAATGCATTGCTTCACAACGCCTCTTCAGAAACTAATGGCTGCCATCACCGAGACTATGTCTTGTCTGATACAGTCTATGGCCTCCTCTTTGCAGTTGAGACTGCCACCACCTTCCACCCCTACTCGACCCTCATCACACCTCCTCCATCTCAGCTGTAATCATGTTGCCATGCAAATGGTGAGCCCTAAGAGCTTCGTGCTGGCCTCTATGGGACTTCTCTCCCAGCTGCACGAGCCCTCGAGTTGACCACCCAGGGGAGGAAGAGGAGGAGGAAGTCATTACCGCTATCACAGTCAGCTTCAGCCCCTGCACTGCCAGACAGCCCCTCCAACTCATAAAGTCCTTGACGACTTTACTAAAACATCCAATTTCAGTCGGACCCCATTTACAATGACGAATAGAAATCAATCACTCCAACCGCTCCACACTCCTCCTGCATCAGTCTGCTTATTTGGCTGCCAAAAATGGCACAGAGAGGAAAAAAAGGATTCTTTTTTTCCCCTAACGCTGGTATCCTATCCACATCTCCGGGATATTCATAATTCATCATCTTCGATTCCTGACATCTGCCACTGATTGTGCCGACGGGGTTGGCTGGAATTAGCCACTCCTGGGAGCGGTGTTAATGTGCTGGTGGGCCAGCACATGCACTCCAGCTGGGGAGGGGTGGAGGGCTGGGTGGAGGATTGAGGCCGGAGCGGCAGGAGCCTTTCACACTCCTAATGTGTAATTAGGAGCCATTTTGGAGCGCTGCCTTCCTCCACTGAAATTAGCTGCCTTTTATTAATCAGGCAGACCAGTTCAATGGCACGATGGGTCTCCCTGTAATCTAACACAAAATGTTGCTCTTAATTACAGAGGGGGGGAGACAGCACAGAGAGGGGCTGCAGCTCCTGCATGATCCCCCAATGTTCAGTTTCTGCAAAGCAAGATCCAGGCAAATTGAACATAACAGTCCACACGTTGTGCTAAAAATAATAGCTCATGTTTTGTCAATCACCGTTTCAACCTGAGCATTACAGCCTACATTTGCAGTGCTTTACATAATGTGTATATATATCATACTGTAGCATGCAGAGAGCTAAACTCTTACAGCTACAGTCCATGAATACATTTGCATTTGCAGAATGTCAGCTCCACTTGAATGAGAGATCATACATATTATGTGATTACAAGCACTGGTCCTCCTTTGGAGAGTTAAGTGCTGTGACCCTGACTGCGCTCATCAGAGCCGATGCCCTCATGACTACAGATGAGGACTAAATACTTCAACGTTCAGACGCAGTGGTCGAGATTTTCTTTTTTTCTCTTTGTGGAAAAAAAGACGAGAAGTACGTGAGAGGCAGAGCAGGCATAGAAAAGTAATCAGAGGGCTCCTGGTATGAATGTAACACATGATTGGTGAGGACAGGAAGCTCTAATACGTGTCCTACATGTGTTACATCATTTTCTGCTTCAACACAAACCAGCAACAATCTCTTCAGCTGTTAAAGTAAGAATCAATCACTACTTTTTAAAATGGACATTGTTTTACTTTTAATATCAACACAACAGAAGCATTACATAACAGCCTGTAGTCTTTGTTGTAGTTTTCATCAAGTTGTTCTTCACCAGGGGGGTATTCCATCAAAGTAACTAACGAAGGCTGAGCCTTCCTAATTGAACTAGCTACAATTTCCACTTACGCCTCAACTCACTCCACAAATGTGACTCAGCTGCATCTGGGCACAGCTAACTCCAGCCTGGCTTAAACAATCATCATGTGTGCTCGTGCAATGGAAGTTTATGAAGGTCAAATCAATCAATAGTTGAAAAGTGGATACTAAATGTGAAAAAAAACATATTTAATTGTTTTAAAAGGAAACTGAACAAGTTTTGACCAAAAAAGGCAACATTTTCCACTATCAACAAATCAAAGAGGATGTTATTGTCAAGAAATGTCAGTGGATTAAAGGCATTTATACAATCCTGTTGTGGCGATCCAGCAGTCACTTGGAGCAGGGACTAGTGGGATTGCTTTGTGGGACAGGACGTGTTTTTCACTGTTCTATAATGTTCATGTCACATTGCTAGTTGATAAGTCTGCATGTGTGTTCATTAGTTCATGCTCAAGAGGGAAATGTTTACAAGGTGTGACACCATGAGCAAGGGGGTTATTGCTGCAGACTAAGATGTCTGTATTTGTCTCCACAAGGTGAAGCATGATTGTGAAGAAGACTATTTATTTTTATGAGTGCCTTTTGAACTGTCAAACTTGGTCTCTAAGCCCTTTCTCATCACATCTTTTAATACTATCTAGTTTCATTGGTTAATTGATCAAAATGGACATTTGGGTAACTAGATAGAGATTGTGACTTTTGTAGAAATATCTGTAAGATTAATAATATAAGTCACATGCTTAAAATGAATTGACCTTCATTTGCTCTTCACTTTTTTATCTCTATCAGTAATTTCAGCAGCAGAGTAGTATGATCCAGCTGGCAGAAATACGGTATAAAATGTTTTTTTTCCTTCCCTGTGTCCCACAAGTGACGTGCCTTATGTGCAGATGATTAGATGATTAGATGATTTTTTATTATTATTCGCTATTTATTTTCAACTTTCAGGTCAATTTCATGTATGAATGGTGCTTTATGGAAAAAAAAAAATATTTCAGCTGATTTTTAGGGGGTAATAGCAGTGATAAGACATGACTTCGACAAAATGTCTTAGGAGCAGAGTCAGAATCACTCACATGAACATCTTGTGAAGTCATTGATGGTTACTATCTATCTATCTATCTATCTATCTATATATATATATATATATATATATATATATATATATATATATATCTCGATTGATCAGTTGATAGATTAGAGAAGAATCAAATGTATATTTTTGTTAAACAGTCTGTCATCTTAAATAAATCATTTTAACTAACATTGTGTTCATTAAACTCTTAGGCCCACCCTTTTACGCATCCTTCTATCATTAGTTTTCCCCTTGTAGCCATTGTCCAATCTATATTTTTTTCTTTGCTTTTTTAAAATTTTACATGAATAGAAAAGTGTTTTGGATAAACTAAACTATAACTAATATACTTAATACTTATAAATATACTTTGTGAAAAATTCACATTTTATAATCATTATGCAATAAAAATGCTTTGATGCCATTTTCCATCCATGACAGGTTGGATATAAGCTTTGTTGTAAATTACTTGTACATTATTTGCAGTTTATTTGCACAAATGCTACAACTTAAAAAACATAGGTTTTAAACTTTAGGATTATTTATTAAAAAAAAATCAAAATTTAGTTTAATGTAAAATCTCGGCTTCTTCTTTTAGAAATCATAACGTTTCAAAGTTTATGGTGATACTCACCCACAGTCAAAGCTATTTTTTCAATTAGTCTTTGAAACCACAGTACACCTGACAAATACAGAGTTTTATTGTGGAAAAAAACTGACAGAATCTGTTTTTCGAGATCCGTGTAAAAACATTGTCATGGCGTTTTAAAATGTATTGCGTGAATGTGAAGCCTGAATGAATTCAATGTATAAACGAGGTCAACAATACGCTCAGCAGAACCTCGTGGGGCATATCAGTTTCAGTCCGTCAAACATTTTTTGAAGTGCAGCTAGACTTAGCTGGACAGTCAACCTGCTCCGAAGCAGACTAGTCCTGAAGTCTAATTAACCATGGTTACTCAGATGAGACTCCAGTTAGCCACGTTGATGGAATGAAATTCCTACTAAAATAAACCAGACTAACTGAAGTAAGCCAGGCCTAACCCTTTTTCCACTTTGATGGAATACCCCTCAGTAGCCACGGATGGTTTGGGTCGTTGTCGTGTTGGAAGAAAAAGCGACGACCCAAACCCAGCTTGTCGCTGACTGCTTGAGGTTTTCTTTCAGAATCTTCACATATCTTTTTTCTTCATGATTCCTTGTTCTTTGGGTTGTACACCTCTCCCTTCTTCTCCAGGTTGTTCTTAGCATTCTTCAGTCTGGCTTGAAGGTGTCTTTTCTGTAGAAGTGGAGTTTTTCTTGGTCCATTCCTGTGCAGGGCTCTAGTGATGGTCTTATTTGAGACTACAATTCCTGACTTGGCTAAGTCACTAGTCACTGGCGTCTTGGCAGTTGGTGTTCTGGACCATGTGGCTCTCTTTGAATTTCTTCATGATGCTTCTCATTCCAGTTCTTGGCACTTGGGAATGCCAGGATAACTTTGTCCTTCTCCTGCTTTGTGAGCATCAGCAATTCTTTTTCTCAGGTCTAAACTGATTTCTTTTGTTTTTGCCATGGTGCTTTCTCCATTGACAGCTCAAACCATTACTACATTCGGCCATCTGAGTGCCCCAAGTTTCCCTTTTTTTTTAAGTTGAAATGTGTCAAAACCTTCCAAGAAGGAAGAAAAAGTTTCCTTTCTGACAATTTTCCCCAAAATGTTTATATATTTTCTTAGAAGATTTTACAGATGTTTCCTTCTTTTGAAGAACATTTCTAATATATTGTGGGTGGCGGTTAAACTCAGTTGGTAGAGCAGGCGCTCACATACAGAGGCTATGGTCCTCACACTGTAACACGATCATTTCCCAGTCTTGCTGGTTTTTGGTGCTTGTGTGCCCTTGATCTCTTTCCCCTTATTTCCTGTCTCTCTTCAGCTGTCCAATCCAAATAAAGGCAAAAGAGCCCAGGAAATGATCTTTTAAAAAAATCCTAAACAATTTTATGGAACTATCGGAACATTTCCATCAAGAGTTATCAGTTCTTTTCAAAGAGAGTTTCCCCAAAACAGTGACAAAATGTTCTGAATCTTTAAAGAAATTTCCAACAGAAGTTTCTCATCCATTGGGCTTCTTCTTCTCATCCAAGGTCAGGCCGAAGGCATAGTATGCAACCCAGTCTCACCAGTTTGCGTACTGGTGAGACTGGGTTGTAGTATGACAACCCAGACAACCCTCTTCCCAGCTGGCCTTTTCCAGTTCCTCTCGAGGGATGCCGAGGTGTTCCCAGGCCAGATGGGATATGTAATCCCTCCAGTGAGTTCTGGGTCTGCCCTGGCGTCTCCTTCCAGTTGGACACATCCGAAAGACCTCCACAGGGAGGCGACCAGGAGGCATCCTGATCAGATGCCCGGACCACCTCAACTGGCTCTTTAGGATGCAAAGGAGCGGTGGCTCTACTTCAAGATCCCTCTGGATTTCCAATCTCCTCACCCTATCTCTAAAGTCTGCTTCTGCGTTGGTGACCATTCTAAGTTCTGTGTCGAGGGAACGCATCGCTCTGCAATTCACCGCCATGCCACTAGGGGGTGTGGCTATGTGTGTGTGTGGTTTCATGGTGGTGTTGCAGGAAAAAAGACCAGAAAAAGCAACTGCTGGAAATTACGTTTTGAGTGGACCAAACACAGCTCTTGCGTTCCGCGTCACTGCGACATGTAGTTAGGAGTTTTTGGAAGTGCGCGTCAGGCTACGGCATAGGGGTCCGCGTCGACACAGAGGGCTACACGTAGCTACGCCGTCAACATAACGCATAAATCAGGCTTAAGACTGAGCCCAGACACCCTCCTGAGGAATCTCATTTTGACCTCCTGAACCTCGAAACTCATTCTTTCAGTCGTTACCCAAAGCTCAGGAGAAGGTATGAACATGCAGGTTAAAAGTTTTTGACAAAGGTTTCCAAACCTGTCTGAAAAAAAGCTTCTTAAAATTTCTGAAGAAAGTTCGAGAAATTCTTTACATTTTTACTAAAAAGTTGTTAAAAATATGGATAGTTTCTTGAAAGGACTTGTGGGTCTGATCCTGTCTCGGTTTGTGATTTCAGATTGAGTTTTCTCTTTTGCCATTAAAAATTAGTCATAAATATTCAGTTTATCTGGCAGAGTTGTTTTTGTGATGTTATTATGTACATTGAAGGAAAAAGAGCTCAAGATTGATTTTTCCAGACCTGTGCTTAATTTTTGGACACATTCCAAACTGTTTTCACTCTTACTGACAGTCAGAAATTGTTTACCTCAGGATATTCATTCTGATCACAATCAGTATGTGTTCAAGCTTTATGAACATAAGTTATTGATCTGCTATGGTGGACATTCACGGCAGCTTTCTTAACTAGTATACAAAAAAAAAAAACATTTTTTATCATCTGAACATGCTGATCTGAAAACATTTCATAGCAATGAACATCCTCCATCATTTACGCCGCTGTGTCCGCTGCAAACAAAACAGTTGTTTCCCTTTGTTTCAAAATTGTTTCCTTCTCAGCAGTCATAGATTTTCTGGCTGATCAAAAAGCTGATTTTCTTCTCTGTTCCTTAAAATTGCATCCTCCACAGTGTTATCCTCCTTTAAGTGAATGCAATCATACAAAATGGCAACTTTTGTGTTTCTAGTGTGTAACAAAGCCAAATGCATATTTATGAATATAATAGAGTCAGCTACCAGTATAATCATCAAGGAAAATGCATGAAATATACATGAAATATCTTTATAATGAATACTTGACTAAAGTTTCTTTGACAGTCAAGGGCCCTAAATGCTGATAAACAAACAATCATCCCACTGAGAGGGCACATAACATGTAAAGTTGATGATAAAACCCCCTCTTGTCCCCTGATGGCACTGCAGTAGAACCATCATAACATGGACCCCTTTCTGCAAGGCTGAATCTGCTTTAGCATTCGACAGAGCATCAGAATGCGAAGATCGCCACATTGATGAAATCTAGGATTACAAAATTCTGCACATGAAAAAGTTTAAAGGGATATTTCAATACATTGGAGTTGGGTTGTAAGAGGTACTTTGCAGGGAAGCTAGATGTAGCAGCATAGCAGACAGGTCCACTTTCTCTGCATGATTCAGTGAGTTTTAGGTAAAAATGGGCCAAAAACAATGCTGGCTCAGACAAACACTCTACTGAACATTTTTGAGCCATTTTATTTTTCACACCTCTGTGAGGTGCACAGCCTCTGTGTTTTAACCTTGCAAAGCAGATGAATATGCCTGTTTCCTTGTTTCTCACTGGTGAACCCATCTTGCAAAGCTCCCATCTGAACCATTTGGGCTCGGTTAGAAAGTGACAGGACCGATCAGCGATGAGGGGCAGAACTTTTAGGGGCAGAGTTGTGACGTAAACAGGCAGCAGCAAGAGGTCGGTACAACTGGCAGAGGAGCTTACTGTGGATGCTGCTAAAGCGCCAGTTTTATCAGAACTTAGCAACATTTCTTCATTAAAAGAACAAAGAACAGCAGTGAGTTGTTTTCCTTTTGAAAACGACAAAAGTCGAGTACTTACATGTCTTTAGTCGCCATGTTTTGCGTTATTCATCGGTAGCTGCACACGCACAGCTCGATGGCAGCTATGTCATGTGTTTTGTTGCTCTGATTGGCCCATAGAGATGTGACAGACGGAACGTTCATCCAATCACACTCCGAGTTTTTTTCAAAGCCTCTGCATTTTCCTAAACATTTCCTATTGAAGCTTTCCCAGATGGATGTGTAAAACACATCCATCTGACATGTCAGGTTATCTGTTTGGCACTACTTTACAATGCAGGTATTGGCTACCAGCTACGTGATTTTCTGCCTCAGCGTATGGTCATCTCCCAATCAGCAAACGTGCTGTCTACGAAAACAAGAGGATACTTTTATGAGCCATGGGAAAACAGAGGAACAATTTCTACAAACAAGAGACAGGAGAAAACCAGTAAAAACCGTATCGCAAGTTACCTGGTGGTGTAGGTGTGGAAACTGTGAGCCCATGCCCACGAGTCACGAGTGGGCTTTCACGCCACTCCTTCAGGACATTTCTCATCAGAGGATAGTGGCTCACAGACGTCTGCAGTCTGCGTCACTTCATCCAGACTTCCCTGCCTTACTGAATGCTGGTGTTTTTTGGACTATCTTCAACTTTTCAAAGATTTGGAGAAACTGACCCCAGCCAGAAGAGCTGAATGGAAATTTGTTATGAAAGTAAGTTTATGGCTTCTTCTAATGGCTGATGATTAGACAAGCTACAGTCGTCATATATTTACTTCATGAAAACAATGTGTCAGCTGTTAAAGTGGAAAACTGAGCTGAAATGGTTGGTGAATGGCTGGTTTTAGCCTAGTTTGTTGTGTTTTTCTGTCAAAGCCACAGACCAAAACAGCAGGATAGGCTGAGGTGGAAGAGCACGTAGCCAATATTCAACGCTTGAATTACCAAATAGTGCCCAACACAGAGGCTTTCAGGTTGAAAAATAAAATGCTTCAAAAATTTTCAAAAGAGCATACAACTGAACTACATTGTTTTTTGGCCCATTTTTACATACAATTCTCTAAATTATGCAAAGAAACTGTACACATCTGCTATGCTGTCTAGCCTAGCTTCCCCAAGCATGTCCTCTCTGAAGGGACAACGCTCACTGAAATCACTGGAGGCTAACACCACTACTATTGACAAGCACATCATTTGATCCAACTTCAAAAATACTGGAATATCCCTTTAAGAACAAAAGGGTTAAATCTGTCGTTATGTTATTATGTGTAGGGTCATTTTTAAAACCAGTTAAGATTTTAAAATCTTGTGTGTGTCAGGGTTAATTTCAGACAACATACATCATAAACATAATGACAACCACAGTAAAACTGATATCCAGATTCATAATTCCCAAATAAATAAAGGCAAAAGGATAATGGCAACAAATTGCAGCTGGGATCAAACTCATTTGCTTTGCTATCTGATCTGTCTCAAGGTCCAAGTTACAAAACAGATCTTTCATGTTGTCTTTGAATACCAACACTCCTATAAAAGTTTGCTGTTTATGCAGTTTGTTTTGTCTCTGAATGTGGAGATGAGCCGTCAGCGTCTTTCCTCTCTGCAGCATAGAACGTCATTCTCATTCTGACCAGAGGAAGATCAAATGGTAGTCAGAGCTGACCAAAGACCCCTAAAATCTGATTAGCCACCCCAAAATCCTTAACAGTTATTGCCTATTTGTCTTGTCAGACATTAATGGAAAGCTGTAATGTAGGTTGATTTTTTTTTTCTGAGCATTTTCAGTTACTGAACCTATCTTATCAGATTGGTTATACTAACTTTAATACCAAGGATGACACCGATTTCTAAATGTTGTTTCGACTTAAAACTTTAGTCCTTAAAATAAGTAATTTGGAGTTTAAGGATGAACAAACCATCAAATTTCAGTCCTTAAAACACACTTTAAAGTTAGGATGAACAAAGAAAAAGACTTCAGCTGTTCCAGCCTAAAACTCCACTAACTTACTATTCAGATGGTCGTTATATAGGGAGAGAGGGAGGATTTGTGCCAGGGGGAAGTAGTGCCACCCCTTGTTTCTGGAAAACCATAGAAGAAATTAGTCATGTGACCACATATTTTTGAAGAGTGATCCATTTTACTCATCCTGCATAAAATAGAGACACATGGCATGAAAGTTAAGCACATTTTAGCTCAAAAAACTGCTTTTTGCTTTTCAAAGTAAAATTTCTATGATCAAGATTTTTTATTCTTGTGTCTGAACAATTACAGACAAGTTTGAAAACACTTCACACATGTTTTAGTGCTTTAGTAGGCTACACAGTGAGTCTACATAGTTAGCATGATGTCGGCTCTAAAATGCTGGATCAAGCTAGTTTGTCAAAATGGTGGGGCTGGGGTGATTTGTGCCAAAGGGCCTGGGTCAAGTTGTGCCAGTGGCACACCCACAAACCCAGACCCGCAGACACACCCAAACCCTGAAACCCACACAACCAGACCCAAATACCCACAAATCCAAACCCACAAATGCAGACCTACACACCCAGAGACACAAATCCCAGACCAACAGACCTAGACCCTAACTCACACACCCTCTCACCCAGACCCACACACCGACGCACCCACCTTCACAAATCCAAACAACCACACACCGAAACCTACACACCTAGAACCCAACAAGAAAGGCCAAGAACGTCTGGAGTAGTGAGGAGATGGGCATGCCTCATCAGTGTTTGATTTACCTCCCATTTGTTTAATTTAGCTAACACTGATTTCAGTTTTGAGTTTGCACTATGTTAGTAAAGAGCAGTTTTATTCAGTTTTTAAGTGGCCTAAGTCACAGTGACATGTTCAGAAATTGGCCTAAATCACTTTATTCGTATATGTTGCATAAGTGACAGAAAGCGTTCTATGTAGGTCAACAGGCATCTATTGCCAAAGATTTTTTACCTGAAATGATTCACAAATATCAATACTGTGTATTTAAGTTTTTTGTGTTTTCCCAAAAACTAGAAAATATGACTTATGCCAATAGTTTAATAGGGTGACGATATCCAAATAAACCCTAAATGAGTAATTTTGTATTGAATTTGTCTTGCTTTTATATAGCATTACAGTTTATGACATTAAAATGTTCTGCTTTACTTCAATAATCTTCAATAATCACTGGCACAATTTACCCCAACGTATTCTCCCCAAAGGCACAACTTACCCCACTATATTTCTAAGCTATATTTCTTAAACAGTTTATTTCAGATCCAAAGTTATTGTTCCCAGGGATGCACCATATCCTGAAATATGTGTACGTACTTAAGTTGGAGGCATTACTGTCATGGCCTCACTTTAAAGTCACTCTGAGTAAAAACTGGCACAACTCACCCCACTCTCCCCTACAGATGATATATAGGTTGTAAATATGGGCAGACATTTTCATATCTGCTGATACTGATATCATGCCAGTAGTAATGTGCATTTCTATTAAACACACCAAAGATGAGGTGTATCAAAGTGGCACAGTCATCCTTATATTTTTCAATACGTGGTCCTCGGTGAATGGAAACCTCTAGCCTCAAGGATGCTGGCTATAAAATCAAACAGATAAAAAGAAATCATTGTCAGTGAGAAAAGTATTCAAAACCTATGTAAAAGAGCGACAACAGGAGTATTTCTGGTATCCCTCAAACCACCAGTGCTCATGCAGGGAATACTCCAAGAATGAGGTGGAGAACATGAGCCAAAAAACACACTGGTATAAACGATGCAAGTCCTGAAGATGATACACAGTGGTGTATTTTTTAATGTTTTAGCCTTATAAATGAAAAGCCTTTTACATTTTTCAGACCATCTTGAATGTCTGGACCTGGATCAGTTACACTGATGTGTTTTGTCTTCAGTTTTCCCCCCCTTTTATGAATTATTCAGATCCTTTAATGACGTAAACTTTATTACATAACTTAGTAAAAATTCTGAATGAAACTCCTGCGTTCACCACCCTCATTAAAACAGAACCGTCTACAAAATGTGAAGTAAAAAAGGCAGCTATAACCACATCACAATAAAGATGAGACTTCAGTATTATTCAAATGTTAACATTTACATTGTAATCAATGTGTGATTAATGTCTGAAGGGCGCAGCAGCCCGAGGTGTCGCTTGTTTGAACCAGATGGCAAAGTTCAGTCCAAAGTAGAACTCAGTAAAACAGTCTTCTGTTCTGAGTGACAGTTCCCTTTAATTTCACTGCTAAAAGAACTTCATGTTTAGAAAGTAAAATTATTGCTATGCAAACCTCTTTCAAGTGTGATTTATTAAACCAAATTACTATTTCTGATGTATAACAGGTAGGCATCATTTCAAGGACGAACCAATTTTTACATCTTTATAGAATGATGGAGAGATTTTTTTACTGCAAATGACCACATTTATAAACTGATCATTAGTGATCTGTGCTAAACTAACTGGTAAATATAGCTGTAAAAACATTAAAGGGTAAGACATTTTACTTGAAATACAGGAGTAGAAGAACGGTGTTGAAGATTATTGGAGAGGGGTTACTGAAAACAGGAAGTGAGTGAATAACGAAAGCAACGAAATGCAGTCAGGTGCGTAAGTTGGGTGCAAAGGATTCATCATGGGGTCCAATGTGCCCCATGAAAAACGTTCAATACTAAGCGTTTGGGAAAAGGCAGAGCCTTTTAAAAAACTCGGAGTGTGATTGGATGAACGTTCTGTCTGTCACATCTTTACGGGCCAATCAAAGCAATAAAATACGTGATGTAGCCACGGCCGAGGTGTGCGTGCGCAGCTACCGAGGGATAACGCAAACCATGGCGACTATAGACATGTCAGCATACAACTCTTGTTGTTTTTCAAAAGGAAACAGCTCACTGCTGTTCTTTGTTCTTCTTTTAACAAAGAAATATCATCAAGTTCTGATAAAACTGGTGCTTTAGCAGCATCAACGCTAAGCTCTTCCACCATAATTGCACCAGCCTCTTGTTGCTGCTTGCAAACGTGAAGACTCCGCCGTGCCTGGAAGCACTGCCCCTTATCACTGGTTTTTCCTGTCACTTTCTAACTGGGCCCAGACAGCTCATATGGGAGTTTTGCAAGATGGATTGTGGGAAACAAGGAAACGGGCTTATCCATCTGCTTTGCAAGGTTAGTTTCCATGTGGATGTAACGCCGATACATCAAAAACCATTTGCGTATACTCCTGAATTTATCTCCGTGTGGGGCCTAGGACTAATGCAATAATTTACATAAAATTCAACCTGATCCAAAAAAATAATGACGGATTAAAGTTTCGGCCAGTGAGCAAACATGATAGGACAACATGAGACCAATTATTTATTTTTTCATAAAAAACGACCATGACACTATGATCAATCTGGCATTTGAAGGGTTAAAACCCCCTAAAATATTCAAATTAGGGCTTTAAAAACATAAAAAATTTTGATCTCAGGATTTCTGCAGTTAAATGCACTTAATCGCACCCTTTCTTTTTCATTTCAAAATCCACTATCTATCCATCTTAAACTGTTCTTGTGTCATTTTTAAAATTTTGCACTGTCTTGACTTCCTGTTAGCAGAAATGACCATATAAATGGCAGAGGTAGCACTGCAACAGTTGAGCTATTATAATTGGCATTCAGGTTGTAAGCGGGATCACGTGACTGTTGGCAGAGTTTTTAAGTTCTGGCCCAATGGACAGAGAGTAAACTCCACAGGGGGAGTCCCCGGGGAGCCAGACATGCTGGGTTTGAGAGGGGTTATTGGACTGTGCCGTCTCTCTCTGACTGTGAGCCACCGGGGACCCAAGCAGAGGTGCCTGATGGTGCACTGAAGCCTGAGTGTGACACCTGGGCTGTCTGTCACGGCCACAAACACACACAATGTGACACTTGACAGGATAGGAGTTGAGGCTGCAACAGCACAAGTCAAGACCCGGCTGACAGTAAGGATGAGAGGCGTGCAGTTCAACTCAATAATTTCCCCGACACACTTAAGCCCCAGCCTGTTTGTCTCCTTCCTCTTTTCTCTCTTGGTGTTCATGGCCCTTTAAATAAATCGGGGTTCTGAGGAGCCTGAACCCATCAATTAGAGCCGTCTGATGAGCCTGTGTGTATATTAATCAACAGTGAGACACGCTGAAAAGAGACAGCATGAATGGCTGCAGTGCCACAGCTTTAAGTGGAGTTCTGACAAACAGGCTCTTAAGACGCATTTCCCAGTCTGCATCGCTAAACTAAACTGATATCCAATTATGTTTCCCACATCGACAAGCTAACAGAGCAGCTGTGAGCAGCACGGCCTCGCAGTGTCACGAATGGCCAGGCGCGAGGCTGAGAAGCCCAGGACCTTGAAGGAGATGTCACAAGGAGGCCGGAGTCAGCCGCTTGAGTGAGCGATGGTCCACACGCTTGCCTGAAAGCATGACATTGCCGAAGGGGGAAAAACACCATTTTATCATTCAGTGCGATTCGCACCCTCTCTGCCTGTCAAACATGCCATATGTCCCCGTCACAGGTCGTCTTGCTGGCTTATCGAGTGTGACAGGGCTATTCACACACTGCTCCCAATCAGACACCATCTCCTGCAGAAAAAAAGTCTCCACCATAGCGCAGTGACAGGCTGTCAGGCAGAGGGCACCAACCTCCACAGGGCCTCGACTGAGAGTCTGCCCATGTGGGGGGAGGGGGGCAAAGGCCAGGGGTTACGATGGGAGACACCGCGCAGGCATCCACACATCTACACACCTCGAGCTCTTGACACTTTCCCTTTGTTATCAGAAACATTTTATTTTATCAGAGCATCAAACAAAGCTTAAATTAGTGTTTTAAGTTAAAAATCTTCAACTTTCTCTACTTCTGCTGCCATAAAAGCTCACTCTTAAGTGTTCAGTGAAACATTTCACTTCTCTTCTCTTGGCTCATGTAGTTCTTCACGGCTGTGAATTGGGCTATTTGCCTGACAGGAAGCTAAAGTGGTATGTAAACCTCATCTGGTGCATTCTCACTGCATCCTGGTCGCCAGCCTATTTTCCTAACCACCAGACCATACAAGGTCCTGGTGTGTCGAGCCTCGGGACAAGCAGAGGTCAGTGAAATCCGTATGTAGGACACACAATCTCAAAGCTTCGAAGAGGAAGATTGGCTTCCCTCGGTGCACTTTTGAAGTCTGCAAATGTTTACTTTGATGGCAGAGAATCTCAGCGGTACTTAGCCACTCGGCTCCAAACACAATAACACTGCAGATGCTGAATATATTCACTAAGTGAGCAATCAGTCGCAAAGTGGGCTGAAAATTACACTTATCCCTCCTGTGTTGATGATATGCATGGAGAAATAAGTCAGAGAGCAAGAGACGGAGCAGAGGTGCAAGGGGGGAGAAGTGTTATCACCTGATCCGTCTTATCTTTAAAAAGTGGCAGTTTGTGTCACCTCAACTCTTCAGAAAAAGAGATAGAAACCCTCCTGGCACATTTTTATATGAGAGATTTCTGTGAAATGATTGCTAATCTATGCAAAAAAGCAATCAGTGACTCATTCATAATGCATGAGCAACCAGATACCAATTTTGCAACGCTTTCGGATTATTAGATGTTATCATGAACGCAGCAGATGAAATATGAACACTCCTACCTGTCCTGGTGTAATTACATGACTGCAGTGGTCGACAGAAATACACTGTAAGAGAATTTAAAAACAGAAACAGAGAGACAGGCAAGCACATCGAGCATCCATTACTTTCAGACTGCACATTGCTTTCCATGGGAATATTTGTTTCTAACAGCTTTATGTTTCCATTTGTGCCATGATTTATCAACCTAAAAGCTGTGGTTTTAAGTACATCTGGCTGACATTTTAATGGCCCATCAATCACAGCACGTCACGTGATAACAGTTGGAGATCATCCTCCTCCCCGAGCCTCTGAGGGGAAAACTGAATCCAATAAATTGGCTGCGATCCTGGGGAAATGATGAGAACCTATTTCTGATTCAAAGCAAGTTCAATGTATGAATGTAAGATAAGCTGCCGCTCAAATTAATGCAAATCAAATTTCATTTAGGATATTTTTGTTCTGTATAGACCCTAATGCACTGCATATATTTATGTACCAGTCTAAGCTGCATTTTAAAGCCTGACAAAAACAATTACAACTCCTGCTTGGATCAGTGGCTGCAGATTAATAAGCACAATGTATAATCAAATTAAAATGTTTTTCTGGCATGTGTTATTTAATACCTCTCCAACCAAATCAGTCAGGAAATTGTCCATCTTGGTACAATTTTCAGTTCTAAAGGATGAACTAAGACATTTCCAGTCTGAACAGGGTGCTTCAAACAGCCAGAGATTCACCCTCCATCTTTTTTTCTTCCTCTGTTTAAACACACACAAAAGAAAGAATACAAAAGCCTGCCTTTTTCCCTCAGTGTTAACGTGTCTGGATTGCACCTGGAAGCCTTGTGAAAAGAGCTGACAGATTTCATACTTTTACATTCCGGGCAACTTCGACGCGAGGGATTTGCTCTTAAAACGGAGCACAGCCAGGATGAAGGGTGGTATAAAAATCAATGAGGCTTTTCAAAGGCAACAAGAAAAACCAGCGCCTTAGCCTGCAATTAAACAAGAGCGCTTCTGGCACACAAGAATGACAGAGTGCGGTGCAGGTGCCCTCGACTTCACACAATCAATTACAGGATCGATACAATGACATGATACAATTCCAGGATGGAAAATAGGACATAGGCAGGAGGCTGCTCTGTGTCGTGTGCTTCACATGTTAACAATAATACAACTCAGACAGGTCTATACACTGTGGGACACTTTTATAAACATGAGGAGGAACAGATGTAGACGAAACAGATCCTCTGGCTGGAAACCTCAGATCTAATGTTTTGTCTAAAGATTTCCCAGTGTGGGGGGTCAGGAGTTAAAGAAGGGGTGAAGAAAGGAAATCCAATAAGATGTTAAAGCTCCTTGGAGTAGTTATACCTGGTAATAAAACACTGAAAATAACACTGTTGTTTCTTTAATACATAAAAGTACACCAGCAAATCAGCATAAAGACTGATGTATCTAGTTATTTTTAGAGTCTGTGTTTGCATTAGAGTCACTGTAAGAGGGTAGAGGTCAGACTTGCAAACAGAGAAAAACAGCCTTTCCTTTACTTTTCCACAAGAACTATGCACGAGTGAAACACTTGACCATTTAAAGATAGAAATATATGATTTGGTCAGTTATTATGGGACAGATTGGCAAAGAGTTAAATTTTCCACTTTATCCATACCAAAAGTTCCACAAATAAGCTTCAATAATAGCACATGGCATAAGATTGTCCTCACATTACCATTTTAATATCACTAGAACTGCTCTATGGATTACTTTAAACGTATGCACTGACATCTTAGGTCTGTAGGGGACTGAGAATTAAACCCTTTACCTTTTTTTACATTACCTAGAGGATTCACACTTTTTTTTTAGAATTTCTCATAGATGATGGATGGATGATGAAATTTTGCAGATTTTCAAATGCTAATGAGGTTTAAACTTAACTGCTTTTTCTTACATTTGTTTTAGCACTAATATCAGGTCAAAAATTGTCCCAACTGTCAGTGACTGCAATATTAAAGACATTTCTAGCCTCGGCTGGTGTCTGTAATGCTATTGAGTATTTGCACACATGCTAAAAAATGCTTATCATCAGATATACAGTGCATCCAGAAAGTATTCTGACCACCATCTCTTTTTTCAGTTTTATGTTGCATCCTGATGTGACAGTCAGAATAAAACCTCATCAATCTACACTCAGTACCCCATCATGAAAAAGTGAAAACAGCATTTTAGAATTTTTACCAAATTTATTTTAAAAATAACTATCACATTGACATTACACGTGGCTGAACATTAACCTTGTTGTCTTCAAACATTTCTGTGTAGCTTTCACTGTATGTATTGTCTTTCTGGAAAATAAATCTTCCAAGCCGTAGTTCTCTTGCAGATTGAATAAGCTTGTCCTCCAGGATTTTCTTATATTTTGCCACATTCATTTTACCCTCTACCTTTCCAAACCTTCCAGGGCTGGCTGCTGAGAAGCATCCCCCAGCATGATGCTGCCACCATTGTGCTTCACAGTGGGGATGGTGTTTGTGGTGATGTGCAGTGTTTATCAAACCAAAGAACTTGCTTTCACTTGACCATGGAGTCTCCCACATGTCATTTGATGAACAGTAGTTGAAATTTTATAAGTTTTCTTCAACTGTGGCTTTCTCTTTGCCACTGCTGAAAAACCAAGGCAACAACTCATATATGCAGAGTCTCTCCCATCTCAGCTGCTGAAGCTTGTAACTCCTTCAGAGTAGTCATAGGTGTGTCTATTCTCCCTCTTCCACAGACACTCAATGTTGCGAGGATGGCCTGATCTACACGTGCCATATTCCTTCCATTTCTTGATGATGGATTTAATTGAACTCCGGGGGATGTTCAGGGCCTTGGAACTATTTGTATCCATCCCCTGACTTATACTTTTCAATAACCCTTTCTCTGAGTTGCTTGGAGTGTTCTTTTGTCTTCATGGTGTAATGGTAGCCAGGAGTACTCATTAACCAGTGACTGAACCTTCCAGACACAGGAGTCTTTATACTACAACCTCTTGAGACACATTCACTGCACTCAGGTGATCAACATTTCACTAACTGTGATACAAGTAGCACCAATTAGCTGGACCTCTGTTGAAGTAGTCACTTTAAAGAGGGTGAACATTAATGCCATCACTTATTTTACATTACATATTTTAATTAATTGACATTTTTTGGTGGAAATTGGTTTTCAGTTTGACATTAAAGAGGATTTTTTTTGTATTTCTTATCAAAAAACATACTTTTTACCCAGGGGGTAAATACTTTTTATAGGCACGGTATACCTAAAGGCAGAGAGGCAAGTCTTTTTATTCACTTCTTTTTTGAGCATAAATGTACCAATAATGTTAATCAAAAGGGTTTTTATGTCTTCCTAACAATAAAGGGGTTTGTCCATTGTGATTGGTCAACAACTGATGATAAATGCTCCCAGGATGACTTTGCTTTATTTTGTCTGTGAACTTCACTGGCAAGGTGCCTCTACGCTATCCAACAATTCAATCCTCCTCCCTAAAACTAAATCCTTTAACTTCTCTGACACCACTCTTGCACCCTGCTGTCTTAATTGGACCCCCGCCACTAACACCATCCAGTGCCCCCCCTGACTTACTGAAAGGGCATACACCCCCAGGAGGATGATAGAGGCCGTGATGACAGAGAGGGGCTCATGATGTTGATGTTGGCTCTGTCAGCATCCCCTTATGAATGCTGGGAGAGGATACTCACACAAATCTCCCCTGCTGAGGACAATTGCACATCCCCCTTTTGACACAGAAACCGTGACATATATTATACTGCACACGAGTCAATAACAAGTGACAACATATTGTGATGCAGAGGCCTCTGTATGTAAATGCTCTCTGTAGGAAGTCAAAGAGTGAATCCCTGTCAGGAAAACCAGAGGCCAGCAGCAACACGATATCTTGTCAGTCAGGTCTGATTCTGTATTCAAACTTAATGGCTCCTGACAAGCATTTCAGCAGTCCACCAACAGACCAGAGGGAATGTGCCACAGTGAGCATGACCACTCAGCAAATTCACATTTAACATTTCATTCCTGCTGCCTGGACTAAATGAATTAAACATCTTCCGTTCTCCCACATTGATCCATCCAGACAAAAGTCCCTAAACATTAAATGTTAAATGATTTGTATGACTCCGTCCTCGCTGCAGGGACAGCGTACTGTTTCCATCGTATCTCTCTGATTTTGACATTCTTCCTCTATCCTTGACCCCTTTTTCTTCACTCCCTCTGTTATCTGAAATAATCTCAGGGCCTCTTTAGATTCTATTCATCAGAGCAGAAAGAAGCAGGCGCTGACATTGATAAAAAAAAAATACCATCTGTGCCTCGCAGGGTAAAAGGAGTGAGAGTAGGAGACAGAAAAAGAAAGAGAGGGGCTTCAAATGAAACAGGCTCTGTTGTCTCCCTCTTGTCCCCCCTCGTCAATGCCATTTCAATTGAAAAGCGCAGTGGTAATTAAATTCCAGCAGGGGTTAGGGGCAACTGTGTGGTGCACTGACGGGGGGCTGCCCTGACATAAAGATGACACAATTCAAGAGGACAGAGGGGGCCAGGCGGAAAAGGAGGGAGGGTGACAAATGTTGTTTATTCACGTACACTGCCAGATTGGTGCTCCTCAATCTTCATGACATTTAAAAAATAGAAAATGAAATGGATATTCAGACTCGACTGAATCCCACCATGACCTTTTCCCCAAATCAGGGATATTCTAAACAGATCCGTCTTCTGTATCTGCACCATGTGCAGAAGATTTTGTAATGCTCCGGCAGGATGAGCAATTAGGTGGAGAAGAATTTGGGGAAAGCTGGTGTGTGTTTGTGTATGTGTGTCACAGCATAAATGTGTGACTCACTGAAAAGAGCTGGATGTTGTTGATTCACATTATAGGGGCGTTAATCCAGAGGCTCCAGAGAGGCCGTGTACTCCTGCTGTCCCCACTCCTCATCCAGTGCTAGCAATATAACAAATGGTTTGTCTTCAACTGCACAGAGCAAAACCACAACCCTGCATTATTGACTGAAAAAAGATATTTATTATTATCATCAGAGAGATTTTTAATGAATAAATGACAGAAAACTCTTTAGTTTCAGGATCCCTTTGCAGTGAAACACTTTAATGTAAAAAAGCAGACGCTAAAAGAGCTTTGCAGCATGTGTCATTGGTATGTCTACTAACAATCAATAAGAGAGAATACTACAGGCAAATATTCCTCTGGAGTATGTTAATAACAGCATTGTTTTTCTTTATTTAGAAGTATTCTCACTGATGTCAATAATGATGTAGAGAAATATAAAAGCAAATCATATTCATAAACCTCTTTCTTTAAAAAAAAAAACAAATATTTAAAGAATATTAATTTGATTTAAATGGCTAAACTTTATTTAAAAAGGGATTTATTTAAATAATCATCCACCCTCTCTTAATTTAATTCTGTCACTCTTAACTGACCACTTTAATTCTAGCTACTATTGAACATTGCGTTATTGGTTCCAGGAAAGAGTTAATCATGATTGTTGGTGCTTTAATCTGTCATACAGGTTAGCCCTGCTGCTTTAATATTTGGATGAAACTATAAATTAAATACTGCCAGTGCTTGGCTTGCACATTAATCAATTTATCACTGCCTCCTACCATAAATCCTGCTTTACAAGGTGAGCATTTCTTTAACTCTGCTGCCATCTTGTGGTCAAAGTGCTCTCAGCAACGGCTGTTCTCATGAGTGGATTTGTCAAGCAAAATTCTATGATACACTCATTCAAAAAATGAAACTATTTCATCATCTCTCTGTTAGAATTAATATAGCAATATGTTAGAGATTTAGCCTTGGGGGTAACTTCAAAATAGCAGTAAAGTTTTTTTCAGTCGGGAAGTGCTGTCCCATACATTTATTTGTTGAAGAAATTGTCAGTTCTTCTTGGTCCACATGGCTTACTTCCCCACACAGGCTCTCCCTGTGCCTAGCCACAGTCTCAAGTGTTGTCTCAGTAATGGCTTAAAATCTCCAGAACTTCCTCCTTAAGAGAGAGAGGAGAGTGCTGCTGGACCCCTGGCCCGCCAATACTTGTCTCCCAGCAGTCAAAGCCGCAGTCTCTCAAGTCCTGCACTGTAGTCTGGATGACAGCGGAGTCTGTTTCTATAAAACAAGTCAAAAGAAAGTCATTTCAAACATGTCCCTGTCAGAGAGTGTAGTTCTTAAAAAAGAAAGCTGGTGGGTAAGGTGTAAAACTCAAAAGGGTTGAACCTGTGACATGTTTGTAAATGGCACAAAAATGAATGTGAGCATTAAATATCTCCTGTTTTTAAAGATGTAATTTTTGGACTTTTTATGTTGTAATTCAGATAGTAGGACAGTGGATAGAGTCAGAAACAGGGATGGGGAATTTTTTTTTGGGGGGGGGGGGTGCATGCGGGAAAAGAGCTGCAGGCCAGACTTGAACCTGGGCCACTCATGTACATAGGGCACAACCCAACCACAAGGCCATCTGTGCCCTGAGCATGAAAAATTTTTGCTGATGCATCTCAGGTAAAGAGCTTTCTGAGAGAAGAGAAGAAACATAGAGCTACCAATAAAGTGCAGAGAATAAGATATTTACTGCTTTAGGCTGGCCACACACTACAAGATTTTAAGCCCAATTCAAGGCCAGATTTGTCTCCAGCCTTACCAAGCACCCAAAAAAGGCAGCGGGCCTCAATCACCAACCACTCAAAAAGAAAGTTGTCCTTCTGATATTAACTGAAGTTTTCTTATCAGTGATATTTTTCTTAGCTGAGAACAAAATCTAGTAACAGTCAAAAGCACTCCTAGGCACATTACACTGCTGTTAAGACAAGATTAAAATTAACTTTGCATTTTTATTTCATAAATAACATTTAAAAATTAATGGATTTTTTGAGACACACTTTCATTTCAATCATGCATTATTTGTTTTTAAATGCAAAATTTTAAATTCTGAATAATCTTGAAAACAAACACTTAAGTGTGATTTTCTTTTCATACAACACTTATTTTAAACAATATCAACCTAGCTTCACCATAGGTATTCAAATACATATCAAACATTCCCTAACAACATCAGAGTTCCAATAAATCATGTTTATTTGGGGAAAAAAATGATGCGGCTGGTGTCTCTATCTTTACTTATTTTTATTTTTCCCCAAATTGAACTTTTTCACTTTCTGTGTTTTTTCCTGATTACAGCATGATGTATGTTGTTTCTAAGGATAGCACAGTCTGAACTAGTGATATCCTGAGATTTATCTTTTTGTTGTGAATTTTTAGTACCCACTGTTGAAGCTTCTAGATATCATGTCATTACCTCAGTCTGGCTTTAATTTTGAGCAGCACTACATCAACTTTAAAACTACTCTAGTATTACTAGCTTGGCATTCGGAGTGTAACCATTTGGATATTTTAATTTGCTTTAATTTGTTTTTGGTTTTTTTTGCCAACATGTCTCTTCAATTTTTGATACTGTGCAACTTCTGTGTATCTGTGCCATCATGGCACTGTAGTCTCATCATTGCATTGGCATAAGAGGGTCATTTTTCTATGGAAAAACATGCAGGAGCTTCCAGCTTATGAAGACATGGCTTCATCAAATAAAGATTCAATTATCTGCTGTTAAGGGACACATCATGAATCTAACAGGGTTTTTAAAGAACTTTTTAAGAACAAATTCAAGGAAAGTCTTGAGGGAATATTGGTGCATGAGGCACAAAGACTACAGGTTTTCAAAGTAAGACTTTCTTCTTTTTGGCACATATTTTTCCTGCAGGTTTAGCCAAAACTTATCAAAGAGATTCTATTAATCAAGGGAAAAATTCCTGGTAAAAGAAAAGAAAATGTACAGATTTTTTTTTAGGGAGCACAGTATTACACTGTTCATCTGAAATGTCTCTTATTTGGAATAATGCATCCACATTAGGGTTATTTTGACTTTATCTACTTTAATAATTTTCATTTTAAACAAGGAGTTATCTTGGTGCTGTGTTATTTCATTGGTTAAGAAAAGGAAACATTTCCTGCATTTGCAGTTTGCCATTAAAAGCAATCAAATAGCAAAATCAAGTTGACTTTTATTTTGAAAGGACATTAGACTACTTACAGGAAATGTCTGAGTTTAGTGTTAGTAATTGGCTCCTCATCAAAATGCAGCTGTAGTCGGACTATCGGTCTACTGTACCTGGTCTCAGAAGGGTGATGCCACAGCCTCCTCCCCCAGCACCCGTTAGCTTGCTGTGTAGGCCTCTGGCCAACGTAACCTGGCACAGGGTGTCCAGAGCAGGGTGTCCCACCCCCATCACATTCAGGTGGTGCTGGTTAATGTCAATGAGCTCCTAAAAACAGGTGAAAAAAGATCTTGTTAGTAAGACTTGTGTATCGTCTCTCTAGTCTAAGACATTTTATAATAAAAAACAGAATGAAGAGTCTCATTAAGCTGTTTTAAGACACATTTATACTGCATATGCTATGCGCTCTACACCAGACCATTAATTTATTTTATTTAAAAGTGAGTTATCATTTTGTGACGATCTTCTCTGAAAGGTGCTATACTGAAAACAAATTATTTATTTATCTAAATACTTAATATTGAAAAGTGAGAGGGAGTGGCACATACTGCTCTTTGGGGGTCATTATTTTGATCAAATGATCAGACTTTTAATTTAATTTAATTTAATTCAATGTTATTATTTATTAATCTCCCCCTACACATTTCCTACTAAGACTGACTGCGTTACAGTTTTTAAAACTTCTTTACAGAAGACAAAACTGATGAAAGGGATTAAATGCTTATATATAAATAATCCATTTTTAAGGATCTATGTTCTCATAAATGACTGATGTCAGCTCTGTTCAGCTGCATCAGCAGAGTCAGATCTTTTGTCACATCTTTCTCTATCAATACATTTTACAAAAACTGAAGAATCTTTCTCAGAATTTCAAACAGACAGAGTTTACTCCTGACTCACCAAAAAAGAAACAGGACAACAAAAAATATTTGTGTACCTCCAGTATATTGTAGTGTTCTCCTGTGATTGGCTCACAGGTCATCTCTGAAAGGACTTTCTCACAAGTGCAGGACACGGCATCCACAGAGTCAAGCACCGGAGTCATGATGGAGGGAAACTACAGGAGAGGAAAACAAAAGTAAATCAACCTGTATGCAGTGTTTCTACACAGAGTCATGACTGCAGATAACACATAAAACAACAGGTGTTTGTGCGTACGTAGAAAATCTCCTGTAACAGATTTGTGATGGATACGCTGTATACAAATACACTGGTAAAATTGCAGGTTTGACTTTGGTTTTGTCCCAGTCTGATCACAACACTGCCACAACACCGTCCCAACCTGTCTATGTGTGTGAGGCAGAGATACGCACACCTGCTGGCGTCACCACGGCAACAGCACACAGGGGTGCTGCCTAAGAGTTTAATTTCAATATTTTATGAAGGCACTCAACGCCAGGCTCTGGAGTATCTGTAATGCAAAAGCACCGCCTATTATATTAATTACAGTGTCGGCGAGTAACACACGGGGGAGGAGGAAACCGTTTAGTACCTTGTTAATCTTGTCCTTCACCTGGGCAACAAGTACCTTAGTGCTGCGCGGTACTTTGGTGTTAGTGAGGAGGATTCTTAATAACGGCACCCTGCAAGTAAAGCAGACACGACACAGTGTTCATTCTGCTGCTCTGATGAGGCTCTCAGTTTACCTGGACCAGATTTGATTTTTAGTAAGGAGAACTTAACTTAGAAATTAATGAAATCTATTTAAAAATTTTAATCAGTAGCAGTACCTGCTCAGTGGTATTATCTTCCCAGCCAAGAATCTCAGCATGCCACCTAAAACATCATTCAAAAGATAATCATCAATAAGCAGGGGTGGGAAAATACTCTTGTGAGTTAAAAGAGAGTGGCAGTTTAAAAAAAAAAAAAAAAAAAAATTTTTGTGCTGTATATCAGACTATCTCAGGCCTCACCCCATGTTCCTACAGCATTGTCCACTCCTGAAGGATTACCGTGGATGATCATCTCCCCTTGAAACGCCCAGCTGTTGATCAGCTCCAGGTCCTCCTGACACCACCTGCAGTTATACAGAAATTAATGAATTAATTTACCATGTCTTCAATGCAGATTACAACACAGAAGAGGAGGGACAAATTTATTAGACAACCTGTCATAACTGTCTCAAAGACCATCCAGCATCATGAAGTGCTTTAATGCGGACTCTCTCATTTTCAGTGAGCTCTCCATGTTTTACCATTTTGAACAGGAATGAGGGATCTCAAACTGAATTCACCCAAATTTGAGCCGGCTCACTGGGCTTCTCTGAGAAGTCAGAAATGAATCAAGCATAACATTCAACCACTAAAACTAACTGTTCTGTTCAGGAATGCAAGTAAATAACTAGAATTTGACATATTAATCAAAAAATATTAATGTACTTTACTATTTTTTTCAGTTTTTTTGTAAATCAGTAAATTGGGAAATTCATGGATAACAATAATAATTATATTTTAGCATTAAAAATATCATTTGGGTTGAAGAGCTTCTACATATTGGCATATTAACCATTGTAGAAACATAAAAAATGATTTTGGTAATTACCAATGCTGTTAATTTAGGGCAGCTGTGGCATAAACCTTACTTTGGTTAGAGTTAGGGTGGTCTAATAAATTTGTTAAACACTGTATGTCTTAATAAATTGTTAAACAGGTTATCACAGTATCCGAAAATGCCTCAGTGTATAAGTATCCCTTAACAGTCAATGTTCCTCAAATTGACACTACATTTGTCATAAGACACTGCAGTGAAATGTGCAGCTGTAACATGAATTTCTGTAACATTTTAAAATGTTGCATTTAGTTGGTACATAATACCAGAGACACTTAAACAAAATGCATCAAGGCTATAAAACTAGGTTTTTATTTCAGAATCAGATCCTGCCTTTCTTTTAAGTCTAAAAAGAGTCTGCTTGCTGCCACTTTTATGTCAGTGCTGGGCTATGATGAGGTTTTGCACATGCATGCTTCATCTCAGAGCTTACACAATCTTGGCACTGATTATCATGGAGCTTTGAGGTTCATTACTAATTTTATAGCACTCGCTCATCATTGTTTGTTGTTTGCACATGTTGGATGGTCTTCTTTGTCCTCACGTAGACTAAAACACTGGCATATTCTTATCTGCAAGGCTGTTCTCGGTCTTCCTCTTTCCTACGTTCTGACATACATCAGTGTGAAGAACTCTGGAATTTATAATCCGAAATTTCAGGATCTTTTCTTACTGTCTGTCCCGAAGGTCCCTGTAAGTAAAATCCAAACTTTGTGGCTAAAAACACTAGATATGTTGAAGTAGGGTTGCTGTAAACATGTGAAAACAATGAGATCTATGTGTGACCTAATTTTGGATTTAGACTGTTTGAAAGTTGTTTACCTCTTTCCTGGCTTGGTTTTATTTGGTTTTTATTCATCACCTGTCTTGTTGGAGAATTACCCCACCCCCCAACACTACAATGATATAAAATCACCACACAGTTCACCTCAGTACAGTCTGTTGTTGTAGCTGAAGTTACTGCTTTCATAAAGAGTTAAAAGCCAGTTACATGCTGTATTTTTGTTTATTGTGAGATAAATTTCCCAAATCTATCAGCCACGGGGGCCTACAAGTCATAAAAGTACCATGATCGAAGGATCTGTGCCAGAAAAAAGTAGCCTAAATTTAATCCTCAATTTTTGTCTCTCTGCTCTGGCACAAAGCCAGGCAGCTGCTTTTTTTATCACTTTAAAGGGACTTCAACTGGAATGACTTACAGAAAGACCTAAAACTTAGTGAGCTGGTCTCATTGACTTGGTGGCAGAGACATCTGGCAGCAGATTTTTGAATGATGTATTCTGATTGAAGTTAATCTTTAACACATACTTGCTGTTTCTCTTGTTATTTCTTGTCTTTCAATGTTTCATTGTCTTTGACATTTTATTTGTATGGATGCTAACTGATTGTCTGTAACTTAACTGTGCTGCCTATCTTGGCAATGACACTCTTGCAAAAAGATTTTTCGTTTTTTTTTTCAACAATAATCAAAACGGCATCAAAAATCTGAAAATTCTGCATTCAAATAAAATAATGGCTTTGGACACCAACTTTCCTTGCCTTCTGTTTTCATCTCCTCTCCAAGTGTTCATGCATTTCTTAGTGGAAAAGCAAGGCTTTTCTTTGTCAGAATAAAATAGATAGTTATTTTGAGAGATTAACGCTAAACATTTTTTTTCCAAATTAGCACAGAGTAGAAAAGCTTTAATTGACTGTTTCGTTAAAGTAAACTCTTCTTTTATTAAAGTAAATTCTGGGAATAGTTTTCCACCTGCTTTTAGAAATCTTATTTTTTGTGAGCTATTTCATGAGCTTTTGTGTGACACTGAAATACAATGCTCTCAAAATTAAGCTCGAGACGATCAGAGAATAATATTAAAAAGATTTTTCCCATTTATCAAAAATATTACAGTTCAGGCTGTTTTACATCCTAGGCTTCTGTTTTGGGTGGTACTTTACTGTACAGATATTCATGTTTAAGTGTATTAAGAAATATAGTGTTGTCATATGAGGTGTTTAATTCACCATGATCTTGTCACTGAAAGTTTTATGTAAAACATATACAATTTGAAAATCTGAAATTTAAATTAAGTCTGGCTCAGAGAACAGTCTTTGAAATCATTTCATCAGTGCATACAAATGAGCTAAAGATATACAACACGGTTCAAAATAAGACTGGTCTTATTTTTTTTTTTTATCTAATACTGGCTTTACCTGGCGCTGTGATCCCACTCTTTAAGAGGAGTGGGAATGGCTCCACTGGCACAGAGCAGAGCTGCAGCCAAACATACCGAGTATGCAGCACTTGAGCCCAGTCCTGCTCCTGTTGGAAGCTCTGACCACACCGTCAGCGTCAGGCTGGGCAGCTGACTGAGGAAATACAATTTGAAAATTAATTTCTGCTTGTGTATAATGTAAGGTACTGTATCTATGATTAAAACAGCATGGTAAAGTGTTCATTCATGACAAAGGAATTGATTGTGTGTCTAAAAAACAATGAAACCCCAGCCTATAATATCTTATAATAACTTTAAGTATTCCTTCTTAACTTTTATGCAACTGTAAAGAAAAAAATGTATTACAACCCGTTCGTAGTTGTGACACTAATCTCATTAACTGATGGAGTAACAATAAATTGTAAGTTAAGTGTAATAAATTGCAATCTATACACTTCTGAGAGCAACATTAACTTGCTTGACATCACTGTCAGTGTCTGTCAGGGAAGCTGCTGTTGGGCAGACGGGGGAATACTCTAAACTCATTGTCCAACTCTTCTCTCGAGGGAAAAACACATCCAGACTTGTTAAAGGCTGCACTGTGGCCCAGTGCCAGACTCTCATTAGTGGCCATCCTGTCAGAACCCATCAACTCTCTGAGACACGGCCGCACCGTGTCAGCGCCGATTAAACCCCGCCAGCAACCTGCAGCTCTAATGTTTCTGAGCATCTTCCCTGTTCGCAGCTGCTTGAGTCACAAAGCCAACATCCGGACTCTCTCTGTCTCTAGTAGCTATCATCATTTTAATGTGAAAGGTTTTTTATAGGTGCAGCAAAAAAGGCCCTCCAATCCCTGCATACATCTATCTCTGGTAATTTTTTATTTTTAGTGGCGGGAATAACGATCTGTTACATCCAAGAAAATCAATAAGCAGACAATCTTTTCACTCATCTTTAAACAAAAAAATGTAACCACTAGCTGATCCCAGCCTTTCTTACCAGAATACCTGCTCCGACTCATCTGTAAGCATGGGGGTCATCAGGTTTTCTACTGTTCTACTAATTAATCAACCTGACAATACCTCTGGGATATTAGGACGAGCATTTTTTCAAAATTGGTAACATAAATGGACTAAAAACATGAAAATAATCATCAAAATGATTTGATAAAAACACTGGGTACACTCCTATGTTCTAATAGTGTTGTTTTGTAAAACCTTGAGTTGACACAAGCTCTGAAATCTGCCTGATTTTATTTAGACAAGTGTAGTGATTACAGTACAAAGGAAAACAAGCAACAAGAAAACTATCCACTCCATGAAACTCTACAGTACCTCAAACAATATTTCATACTATAAGTGACAAACATCTGCAAAGTCATCTATCCAGGTCTGGTGGGCTGCAGATTTACACACACACAGGAGGTTTTTGTCATTGCTGGACTAGAGCAGACTCTGCTTACGCCATCTACAGGCACAAAAAAACTGCTTCAAATTTAACAGCTGTGCAGCTGTAGTTCCTGTCATATAAAGCTTAAAAAATAAATCAAACTTCTGTCTTAATTGCACTTTAGAACTTGGGTATTCAACTGGAGGGTCAAGACCCAGTTCCAGTGAGTCACAGGATTCTGCCAGGATAAAAGCGATGTGGCAAATGGTTCAACTTATTGAACATTCTATCATAATACACCGCTGTTGAGAATGTAACCACTGATAAGGTTATTGTCAAGGTAATCTCTTGATGAGCCCTGCAGTAGTTTTGCTTTGGTTGCATACTTCAGACTCACTTAAGCTGGCAAAGGGCTGCTACCCAAGTGCAACTGAAAAGAGATATTTTTCTTTTCATGCACTGCCATTTCGTTTAAAATTATACTGTTGTGTTTTGTGATGTTTTTTTTAATCTCATGTAAAATTATTGTTCCTTAAATACATTATCAAAAATATGGGTCCATGAAAGTCAATAAGGAGGTGTAAGTGGGTCCAGAGGATTCATCAGCAGGGATCCTGCACTAGGAAATGCTATCAAATGAATATATAAGTCAAAACACTTTTCAAATCCTATCTCTTTAATATCATACAATTTGTTCACTTCTGGAAATAATGAAAATTTTTTTGTTTATAAATCAAACATAAAATCTGCTTTTGTTATTGTGTTGTTATAAGATACAGCCCCACCCACTTTATTAGGTACACCTGTTTAATTGCTTGTTAACAGAAATAGTTAATCAGCCAATCACACTGCAGCAACTCAATGCATTTAGGCATGTGGATGTGGTCAAGATGACTTGTTGAAGTTCAAACCAAGCATCAGAATGGGGGAGGAAGGGGATTTAGGTGACTTTAAACATTGCAAGGTTGTTGGTGTGAGATGGGATGGTCTGAGAATTTTAGAAACTGCTGATCAACTGAGATTTTCATGCTCAATCTCTAGGATTTACAGAGAATGGTCTGAAAAAGATTTCCAGTGAGCAGCAGTTGTGGGGACAAAATGCCTTACAGAGGTCAGAAGAGGATGGGCAGACTGGTTTGAGATGATAGAAAGGCAACAGGAAGTCAAAAAACTCACTTGTTATGACCAAGGTATGCAGAATACTATATCTGAACGTACAACATGTCAAACCTTGAAGCAGATGGGCAACAGCAGCAGAAGATCACACCGGGTGCCACTACTGTTAGCTAAGAAAAGGAAACTGAGGCTGCAACTCACACGGGCTTACCAACATTGGACAACAGATTATTGCAAAAGTGTTGCCTTTTGACATTTTGACATTTAGATGGCAGCATCAGAATTTGGCATAAACAACATGAAAGCATGGATCAACCCTGCCTTGTATCAACAGTTCAGGTTGGTGGTGGCAGTGCAATGGTGTGGGGGATATTTTCTTGGCACACTTTGGGCCCCTTCCTACTAATCGAGCAATATTTAAATGCCACACCCTACCCAAGTATTGCTGCTGACCATGTCCATCCCTTTATGACCACAGTGTACCCATCTTCTGATGGCTACTTCCAGCAGGATAATGCACCATGTCATAAAGCTCAAATCATCTCAAACTGGTTTCTTGAACATGACTATGAGTTCACTGTACCCCATTGGCCTCCACAGTCACCAGATCTCAATCCAATAGATCACCTTTGGGATGTGGTGGAATGGGAGATTTGCATCATGGATGTGCAGCTGAAAAATCAGCAGCAACTGTATGATGCTATCATGTCAATATGGACCAGAATCTCTGAGGAATGTTTCCAACACCTTGTTGAAACTATGCCACAAGGGGGTCCAACCCGGTACGAGCATGGTGTACCAAATAAAGTGGTCGGTGAGTGTATTTGTGACAGATGTGGTAACAACCATAATCCACCTTGAATAAACAAAGTACAGATTATGCAAATTAGGCAGGTCTGAGTAAATGACACCAAATGTAAAGAATAATAGTATCATCTCACCTTGATCTAAATAATGAGATATAGATGTAGAGGAAAGATAATGTGGCCATGTTGCAAGTGTCCAAGTTTCCATTTGTTACACCGACAAACTCACGCAGTCTCCCCACAAGTTCAGTATCCAGAAGTTTCACCTCCTCCCTCTTACCTGTTGACATAAGCCACATTAACTAAAGGAATAAGTCGGTTAAACAAGCTTAATTTGGTCTAAAAAAAAACATCTAAAAGGATACATGGGTATTATAATGATAATTTTTATATGTGAAATTCACCCACTTAAAACAAGTTATGTCATATAAATGGTTCATACAAAGACTGATACCAGTTAAAAGGCTCATATGATGCAGGCAGTGTATTACTGCATTCTAATAACTAATGTGGTCAAAAATGCCTTACAAATGAACCTGGATGCAACATGATGCTATAGTTTGAGCTTCAAATTTAATCAGTTGTTATAGTTCTGTTCTGTTCTGAAAAATGCTTGTAAACAATATTGCCCTGCAAGCACTGAAACATTGGATCCCATATAAAATAGCAGCAGATAGATTATAATGTATGTCATTGTGTAGATGCGCTACTTACCCAAAGAATGAGGAATGAGTTGCTTCAGCTCAGACAGGTCCCAGCAGAGGAATGTGTCGATATTTGGGAGGTTAATGCACACTTTGCCTGTGGTTGTGGCTTTCAACTTCAGATATGTTCTCAGGTTTAAACTCACAGCAAGGGCCACCTTGCAGAGAATCAGGGTGATACATTTGTCAAAAAAATATAAGCCAAATGTGAACATCAAATTTAAAAAACCTGATTCAGAACATTGCAAAGCAATTCTCTGCTAGTAAGGAATCTGATGATTAAGGAATGCATGTAAAGTTTGTATGTAAGAGACAGACCTTGTGAGTTGTGTGATTTAGCAGAAGTGGAAGGTGAGATCAATTTTCTTTTAAACTGTACTAAATATGATCTCCGAAGAGAAGTATTACTTTGTGATATAGTTTTTCAAAATTCTCAAATTCTGCTGTGGCTGATGAGCAAAATCTGAAATGGCTGCTTTAATTTGATGTATTAAGCTTGCTAATTTTGGTTTAAAACCAGGAAAAGATGACAAGATAGTTTATTAACTTGAACAATTACATCATTGTTTCTCTCCATTTTCCTTTTTTTGGACAATGAAAGAACTAAAATGTTCTCTGATCCTGGTTTGATTAAATTTTTGGTGTGATGTAAGCCCATATGGGCTGCACATATGATTGTATGTAGACTATGACTCAGTAATAAAATAAACCTAAAACCATAAAACCTCAAACTTATTAAAACCAGTGAAAGTCATTTTCCAATACTCATCCTGGTCCTGGTAATTATTTGTTTTAATTTATTCATAGATTAGAAGAGTAAATACTAACTTGCAAACATGAACTTCAATACATAGGAAGTACATCCTGCCTTTATGAGATAAAAAAAAAAATAGCGTTTACACTGTATGCAAGAAAAATAAAGACGAGTATTGTTATCATTAAAGACTAGGCTAAATAATACAAACGGTATCTTTAAACTGAACATGTCAAGTTTAGAGGTACAGTGTTTAATATTCAGCCTACTAGCGTTTAGCCTAACAAACTTGGTATATATCTAAGGTCTGTCTAAATTAGTGTTTAATCACCTAAATACAAAAGTTATTATTTTTCAATTAACCGAGAATAAGCCTTTTATTCATACATATGGAGGATCCCTCCATGGACGCCGCCATCATAGATTTTGGCATTTTGCATGTTTCTATGGTAGCAAAGAAGGAACCAAACAGATACACATTTTTAAACTCCACTGGTTGCCAGTTTCCATCAGTGAGAGAAGCATCAAACTCTAGCATGACTGTTTTTAGACAACGCACATTTAAGCTCGTCTGAGTTTGATCTTAACTTCTTGATTTGTGACTCACACAACTTCACTTAAAAACTCGCTAACTTTATCATCACTGTAAATGGTAAATACTGGTTACCTTTCCGTGCACAACTGCATGTTCTCCGTGTAGGATCGCCTTCCCTGGAGCAGACACGTAAATGTCTGTGACCTGCATTACTGTACCAGTCTTCAGAGAACAAAAATGTGTTCAAAAGTGGGCACCTGAGTGACCCTCCGGTTAAACTCGACACAGTGTTAATAATAGCTAGCTTAGCTAATTTTGACAGCTACTAATCCTGTGAAGCAGCCGACAGCAAGAGGAAACACCGCCACACGGAGATGTACATTTCATAAAAAGTCGGCGATAAATAAGATTTTAAACTGTGTTTTTCTGTTAAAGCAGTAGAGGTCCCCCTGTCCGCAGACTCTTGTTGAAACGGTGTGATACTCCAGTGAAAGTCATGTTAAAAACACAGCTGAATCAGAGGAGGGGGAACGAGCATAGGTTTGGCTGACAGCATCCAATCAGAGCTACAGCTAGTTGACCCTACACCCTGTTGTCCAATCAGCGCCCCGTACTCTCAAAACTTACGGTGAGTTGACCAATGGCGCGATGGAAAGGAAACGCCCATCGTCTACGGAAAACATAGAGGGACAAGAATGTTATTTACTATCGTCCCCTGTTACATGTTAGCTTGCAGCAGCAAAACATGGCATCGATTATTTTTAAACCGACTCACCTCCGCTGTGTTGTAAGGACAAGGAGTCTCATAAGAGAGATGAGGATAACTGTATGCCCTATCAGAAGGTAGTCGCGCATTTTTCTCTTTGTCACAGAATAGAGTTTCTGAGCACATGATCTTATCATTAATGCTACTTGAGTAATATCAACACAATGCTAGCTCTATCTGCAGCACAGGATTACATAAAGTCAGTTTCCGTGTTGTCAAGTCCAGTTTGTTCAAAAGCAGTATTGTTGGACACTAAATTGTCAGTCACAGTGGCACAACCATTCATTGTGACAACTATGCATGTACTGTTTTTGCTGACAATTAACAGCCATTTGTAAAATTCTTTCGTCACCCTTTCTTTCGTCAACCATAACTCTGTCTTTTTCAACAGTTATGCCACTGAAGGAGACAACAAGGTACCCAAAATATACACCAAAACTGGAGACAAAGGTTGTTGTACAGTGAATAATGAAAGCTTAAAATTTTGTATCAATATAAACCCTCTAGATCAAGAACTTCTTTTGGTATTAAGTTGTATCTGACCTTGGTTTTTGCAAACTTTGTCTTCATTCCCTCTGTACTGCCTCAAAGGTTTCTCAAGCACATTCACAGGAGAGAGAAGGCCGAAAGAAGATCATATTTTTGAAGCCCTAGGAACTACAGATGAGCTGTCATCAGCTATAGGGTGAGATTTGTAACATTCAAATGATCGCAGTCATTTTAAATGTTCTACTTTTTCTTTTCACCTTCTTAATGGAATTAATGCATAATTAATGTGTTTGTTTTAGGTTGGCAAGGGAGTTCTGCCTTGATAAAGGTCACACATTCATATATCAGCTAGACAAGGTTGGATTTTTTTTCATATTGCATTTAGTATGTCCTCTTTCACAGACATTAAACATCAACCAGATGAGGTTTATTGACAGTATTTTACTCCTTTCATTGCAGATACAGTGTATTTTACAAGATGTTGGCTCCAATATTGCTACTCCTCGATCATCTGCTAGAGAAAGTCACATAAGTATGTGCTTGCTTGCTAGCTTAATGCAGTGAAATAAAATGGATTCAGAGAATATTCTGGACCCCTTCACTTTTTCTCAATTTTGTTATGTTGCAGCCTGATACTACAGTCGAAGAAATTCCTTTTTATTCTCATTAATCTACGTTCAGTACCCCCATCATGACAAAGTTAGAATAGAATTTTCAAAGTTTTGCAAATTTATGAAAATAATAAACTGAAATATCACATTTATATAAGTAGTCAGACCCTTCGCAAAAACACTTGAAATTTAGCCCAGGCTCCTCCCATTTTCCTTGATAGTTGCAGAGATGTTTCTACAGGTACATTTTTTAAAAATAAAAGTATCATGAAAAAGTTAAAAATATTTTTTGTCACTCATTTCAGGAGGTGAAACCCATATATTATATAGACTCATTAAACATAGAGCGAAATATTTCAAGCCTTTATTTCTTGAAATGTTGATAACTATGGCTTACAGGAAATCAAAACCCAAAATTCAGTGGCTCAGAAAATTAGAATATTACATAGTATCAATAAAAAAGGATTTTTTTATAACATAAATGTCAGGCTTCTGAAAAGTATGTTCATTTCTATGCACTCAATACTTGGTTGGGCCTCTTTTTGCATTAATTTTTGCATCAATGCGGTGTGGCATAGAGCCGATCAGCCTGTGGCACTGCTCAGGCATAATGGAAGCCCAGGTTGCTTTGATAGCAGCCTTCAGGTCGTCTGCATAGTTGGGTCTGGTGTCTCTCATCATCCTCTTGACAATACCCCATAGATTCTCTATGGGGTTCAGGTCAGGCCAGTTTGCTGGCCAATCAAGCACAGTAACACCATGGTCATTGAACCAGCTTTTGGTACCTTTGGCAGTGTGGGCAGGTGCCAAGTCCTGCTGGAAAATGAAATCAGCATCTCCATAAAGCTTGTCAGCAGAAGGAAGCATGAAGTGCTCTAAAATTTCCTGGGAGATGGCTGCGTTGACTGTGGACTTCAGAAAACACAGTGGACCAACACCAGCAGATGCCATGGCAGCCCAAATCATCACTGACTGTGGAAACTTCACAATGGACTTCAAGCAACATGGATTCTGTGCCTCTACACTCTTCCTCCAGACTCTGGGACCTTGATTTCCAAATGACATGCAAAATTTACTTTCATCTGAAAAGAGGACTTTGGACCACTGAGCAACAGTCCAGTTCTTTTTCTCAACAGCCCAGGTAAGACACTTCTGACGTTGTCTCTGGTTCAGGAGTGGCTTGACACGAGGAATGCCACATTTTTAGCCCATGCCTAGGATTCTTCTGTGCGTAGTGGCTCTTGATGTGCTGACTCCAGCCTTAGTCCACTCCTTGTGAAGCTCCCCCAAATTCTTGAATGGATTTTGCTTGACAATCCTCTCAAGGCTGCGGTTATCCATTTTGCTGGTGCACCTTTTCCTACCACACTTCCTTCCACTCAACTTGCTATGAATATGCTTGGATACAGCACTCTGTGAACAACCAGCTTCTTTAGCAATGGCCTTTTGTGGCTTACCTTCCTTATGGAGGGTGTCAATGACTGTCTTCTGGTCATCTGTCCAGTCTGCAGTCTTCCCCATGAACTGTGTAGCCTACTGTCCTGAGCACTGTCGAAGTGCCCTTGAGTAAGGCACTGAACCCCCAATAGCTCATGGCAGCGCTTCAACGAGAGCAGCAAGGCAATCACTCTATGTGTGTGTAGAATGTAAAACAATAGAGTGTAAACTGAATTTCCCTTCGGGGATTATTAAAGTATGACTTTACTGACCCAGACTGAGAGACCATGTAAAGGTTCTGGAAACCTTTGCAGGTGTTTGGAGTTAATTAGCTGATTAGGGTTTGACACCATGAATTTCCAAAATTGAACTTTTTCAAAATATTCTAATTTTCTGAGACACTGAACTTTGGTTTTCATTTTCTGTAAGCCATAATCATTAAAATTTCAAGGAATGAAGGCTTGAAATATTTCACTATACATGTAATGAGTCTATACAACATATGGGTTTCACTTTATGAAATGACTGACCAAAAATATTGAACTTTTTCATGATATTCTAAGTTTTTGAGATGTACCTGTATACCTTGATTGGAGTAAAATTAAATTAATTAGACATGATTTGGAAAGGCACACTCCTCTCCACTTGAGGCTTCAAAGCTGACAATGCATATTGGAACATAAACCAAGCCATGAGGTCAAAGGAACTGCCTGCAGAATTGTTGCAAGGCATCCATCTGGGGAAGGCTACAAAACTGCTTTGCGCCGAAGGTTTCCAACAGCACAGTGGCCTCCATACTTCTCAAATTAAAGAAGTTGGGCACAACCAGGACTCTTCAAAGAGCTGGTCGCCCTGCCAAACTGAGCAACCAGTGGCCATAGTAAGAAGGGTGACAAAGAACCAGATAGCCACTCTGACTGAGCTCCAGAGATCCTGTGTGGAGATGGGGCAAAGTTCCTGAAGGACAAACATCACTGCAGCCCTCCATTGATCTGGGCTTATGGTAGAGTGGCTAGATGGAAGCCTCTCCTCAGTGCAAAACACATAAAAGCCCATTTGGCGTTCATGTGGAGTTTTTTTGCAAACTGGCTTTTCTTTTGCTCTGATTTGCATTGCTAACTGTGAGGCCTCCTATAGAGAGGTGTGTGCCTTTCCAAATCATGTTAAATCAACTAAATTTACCACAGCTGGACTCATGTCAAGGTTTAGAAACATCTCAGCAAAGATCAAGAGAAGTGGGGGGAACCTGAGGTTTTTTGCAAAGGGTCTGAATACTTTTGTAAATGTGATACTTCAGTTTATTTTAAATAGATATACAAAAGTTTCCAAACTATGTTTTCACATTGTCATGATGGGGCACTTGAGTGTAGATTAATTTGAATAAAAATGAATTTCCTGGACTGTAGCATCAGGCTGCAACATAACAAAATAGAAAAAAATTGAAGGGGGTCTGAATACTCTCTGAATGTACTGTATTTCTTCTTGTTGGTCTGATCTGTTTAAATATTTCTTCTGTTCTTTTTTGTAAGAGAGAACAAAATTTACTGCTCAGCCAATTGCAGACCTGGAGAGCTGGATTGATAAGTTTACAGAAGAACTTCCTCCTCTGACCAACTTCATTTTACCTGTAAGTCCATTTTAATTTGCAACTCAGAGTTTTGTGAGAGTACTCTTATTTTTCTGTCCTACTTATTAATTTGCACCACGTTACAGTCTGGAGGAAAGAGCAGTGCATCTTTGCACTTAGCTCGAACAGTGTGCCGGAGAGCAGAGCGCAGGTGAGCTCGTAATGATGTTTAAAGACCTCCTTAGTCTTTGTTTCTTACACAAAATGTCCTGACAGATGTTTTTTTTAATTATAGTGTTGCTCCAATTGTGCGCTCTGGTGAGGCAGATCCAGATGTTGCCAAGTTTTTGAACAGGTCAGTTCATTGCTTTGAAATTAGCACAGAAAGTATGATTCTTCTATCACATATCTAATAAACAAATGTCCCTTTATCCCCTCAGATTGAGTGACTACCTGTTTACCTTAGCCAGGTATACAGCCATGAAGGAAGGCAATGAGGAAACAATCTATATCAGACCACAATGACCAGACTTTTAAATGATAAAAAAGAAGAAACTTCTTTTTGTAGAAGTTGGGGTTGCCATGTTTTTTTCATTGTAAATGTATAAATAAATCTAAGATGTACATTTGTTTTCTTTTGATTTTATTTTATTTCTGAGTATAATCGACAGTATGAAAGACAATAAAACGAAACTGTTTAACTAATACGTATACATTTTGGTTGTTTGATTTTGAGGCACAGATAATGCTCACATATATTCAGTAAAGGCACTTTACAGTCAGTGCACAGCAACAGATGGTGTAAGAGGGCATCTTGTAGGCTAACAATTACCAAGAGACTGAACAAATATGGACATTGCTTCTCCTCTAAGATGTAGCTGAACACCAGTCATATTTTTTTATTAGTGTTTTTAAGCATACAAAAACAACGCATTATCATGCCAGGGTTGTCAGGACTAAAGGCACTCTCTGCTCTGTATCACAGCTCTGTTGTCACCTCCCACACAGTCACAGGATCTGGCACCAACCCTGGCTCTTCTGGGACAAGGTGCTGGCCCATGTCATTAGAGACAGATTGCGGTCCTCATAGGGTGGATAACGCAGATATGTAACACACTCAAAGCGTGTGCCTCTCAGCAGGCATGACTTCCTGTGTGAGAAGGTGTCAAAGCTGTGGCGACCATGGTAGGCACCTGTTCCACTGGCACCTGTCAAAAAATTTCAGGCTTAAACATTGTAGGCTACTTTATTCTATATCTATTTTTGGCAAGATTTTAACTTTGTTTGCTAACAACTGACCAACTCCACCAAAAGGCAGAGCCACCATCAAACTCTGCAGGGCGCAGTCATTAGCACAGAAGCTTCCACTAGAGGTCTCGCTCATTAGCCTTGAAAAGACCTGCATTATCAGAGAGAAAATAATGCAATTAAATGCATCAGGCTCAGACAGCTAATACTAAGTGTCCTGCAAGAAACCTGCACATTGAGGCATATCAACGTTATTTGATCAACATTTATGTCTTATACACGTACAGTACTGTGCAGAACTTAAGGCATGTTTGGGCCAAAACTGAGGCTGAAATAAGGCCTGTAATGGTGATTAAGCCCAGCTGAGGGCACAATCCAGGCCATACTCTGGATGTCCTTGCACATTACCAGGGGCATGGGAAAAAATCTGTTAAAAAAAAAATAAAGTCCACACCTTTAAGGCACAGTAAGGGATGGATGTGAGGAGTAAGTGTAGCCTAGTGATTTGTCGGGGCGGATAGTAGGGTTGCCACGAGCCCATGGTCATGGTGGGAGTGTTCCAAGGGCCTGAGAGCCGCCAGTGGTCTCTGGGCCTATCAACAGGGGTGAAAAGGCCAGGACCAAAGAAATGCTGTTTAGCTTGACCTTGGCTGCCAGGGCAAACGTATACATCATGTGTAGACACTGATTCTGGCTGTCCTGGCAGTGTTAATTTTGTTGCCTAAATTGTTCGTCAACAGCCTTTTTTCTACGAGAAAGACTAAACCAAATAGACCAAATAGATCTTTGATGACTAAAACTGACATAAAGTGTAGTTTTCGGCAAGTTGTCTAAACCAAGACTAAAATGTGATTTGGTTTTCATCAGACATTCAAAATCCATATTTTTCCACTGTGGGTAAATCTGTCCAATAAAATGCCTATGTATCTTCTGCCTCTTAGCTGTAGAAAGCAGGGACCCCAGGTTTTGCAAAGTGCATAGAACACACTACCATGACTTGGTACCAGACTCAGGTAAGAGGATAAATGCTTGGACTAAAAGGAAAGACTAAAATGTAAGGACTTTTTATGGACTAAAATTAGACTAAAATGATTTTGAGTTTTCATCAACTAAAATTATTAAGGCCAGAAATTACTAAAATGTGATTAAAACTACTGGCATTTAATCTAAAAACAAAGACTGAGACTAAAATTAAAAATGGCTGTCAAAACTAACACTGCACCCAGGTTTCGGCACATAGGGCCCCGTGATTATCCTTAGCACCCTAAATGTCTAAAACTTATGCACATGACTATGTTTTACAATAAAATGCACCAGATTTCTAACCTGACACGTCAGATGGATGTGTTTCACACATCCATCTGGAAAACCACTCGTACACAGCGTTTGGGAAGGGCAGAGCCTTTGAAAAAAAAAGAAAAAAAAAAACTTGGAGGGTGATTGGATGAACGTTCTGTCTGTCACATCTTTACAGGCCAATCAGAGCAACAAAACACGTGACTCAGCCACTATCGAGCTGTGCCCCTACCAAGGACTAAACTCCATATAGAACCGCATTACGCGAACCATGGCGACTGTAGACATGTCAGTACATGACTTTTGTCGTTTTGAAAAGAAAAACTCAATGCTGTTCTTTTTTCTTCCATTAATGAAGAAATTTAGTTGAGTTCTGATAAAACTGGAGCTTTAGCAGCATCCACGCTAATGTCTTCTGCTATAATTGCACCGGTCTCTTGTAGTTGCTTGCATACGTCACGACTCTGCTGCGCCAAAAAGTACTGCCCCTCGTCGCTGATTGGTCCTGTCACTTTCTAACCCAAACGGTTCAGACGGGAGCTTTGCAAGATGGATTCGACAGTGAGAGACAGAAATGGGCGTATGCATTTGCTATGCAAGTTTACTAGATTTCTGCACTGGGAGAATTAAAAAAATACATTTGCATGTAAGCTCCATTGTGTATTGTGAATGAATTCTGGGAAGTGATATTAAATGACTGCACTGTTGTTCTTCCAACATGTTTTCCTAGGAATTGTCATTCTTAAAGCCTTTCTGACTAAACCAGAGTGCAGCTTTAGTGAAGGAGAAAATAAGGTAGAAGTTAGTGTAATATAGATTAATGCGAGTACAAGATATGGGAAGCACAATGCAACCATCTGACATCACTACCCAGAGTGCATTGCACAACAATGGCAGCTTACATGTGGATTTACTTTTTATTTTCCTCAAAATGTGGAGATCTAATGTGTTTCTACGTACTTTGATGCATATAAAACCACTGATATTAATCTAAGACAGTATAATTGAATGAGCAGGGTTCCTTAAAGACTGTTACCTTTGGACTGTTGGCATATGCATACACACAGAGGGGTTTCTCCTGCTTATTAATGAAGGCGATGGCTTCATCAATATCTTTTACAGTCAGAAGGGGAAGAACTGGGCCGTAAAACTCCTGCTGCATGATGGGATCATTTTCTCCTACCTCAGTCAAAACTGTTGGGGCTTCAGGCAGAAAAAGAAAACAAGTTTACATTAAATGCAAACAACAGAACAGAGCTGATATTGTTATATGGGATATGAAATATCTATAATATATATACGTATGTATAAAATATAAACAAATATACCTTTAACCTTCATTACATATCCCTTCTTTTGTTTTATTGTTACTGTTAGTGTTCCACACATGGTGTGCTTACCAATATACTTCTCTGTTTCGATCACTTGGCCTCCCACCGCAATTTTGCCAGATCTGCTCAGCAGGTCTCTTGTATGGCTGAAGATTTCAGCATTGACCATCCTGCCGTAACTGCGGGACTCTCTGGGATCAGAACCATAAAAATGCATCAGGCAGCCTTTCAAGGCCTGAACCAGCTGTGCTTTTACACCCTCATGGCACAGGATGTAGTCAGGAGCCACCATGCTCTGTCCAGCATTTTGAAAACGTGCCCAGGCGATGCGCTGAGCTGCTGTTTTAATCTCACAGTATTGGTCAACGTAACATGGGTTCTTTCCAGACAAAACAAGGGTGACAGATGTGAGTGAGCGAGCTGCAGCTTGAGCAATTTTGGTACCCTCCTCTTTGTTTCCTGGGGAAAGCAGGAATCAGAAACAACTTGTCAATAATGAAAATGCTGTCATAAAATTTATTTACAGCCGAGTTTAATCTTTACCTGTGAAGAAGACATGGTCAAATTTAAGCTCCATGACCTCAGGCAGGTCATTTATGCCTGCAAGAACCACATGGAAGCATTCCTGGAGGATGAGGAGAATTTCTGATCTGGTCACAACATTTCTGCTGCATGTTCACCTGCAAAATCTATGAGTTTTTTATTTTTCAGGCAGCTTTGAATAAAAAAGGCAGATGTTTCAGAGATGTAACATTACAGTCTCTTTCAAGTCTCTTATAGTGATAATGAGGATTTAAATGGCTCCTTTGAAAGTACACACACCATGCACAGTCCCTCTAACAAGACTTGCATAAATAAACAATGAAAAAATACTTTAAGCATTCATAAAAAAAGACCATTTAAGACTCATTGTCAGAGAGACCTCATGCCAAAAGAGTCTTTAGTAATCGTGTAATTCAAAGTACTCACTCAATCCTTTCTGTTATGTATTTACTCACATTGTCCAGGTAGAAGGGGGTGAGCCGATGAAGACACTCCGCTGTGTGTGGAGTGCACATAGAGGGGCTGATGATTGCGCAGTTTCCTGCGTAAATTAATTATATTGCATCAGTCACCTTTGTTAGGAAAAATAGCACTAGAATTAAAATGATTGGGGGTGCTGAGTCTCATCACCTGCTGCGATAGCCCCTATCAGTGGCACCAGACACATGTGGACAGGATTAAACCAGGACCCCTTGATAAACACCACCCCCAGTGGCTCACTGACCATCAGACACTCATCCAATGTGGTAAACTATTTCAAGCAGATCAGCTCAAAATTAGGTTACATAGAAACAGAGTGGAAGTGGAATTCAGGCAAATGACAGGAAGAAAAATCTTAATTATTAAAAATAGGTCAAGGCAAGTAAAGTTTTAATCTGCTGTGGCATTTCTGGAACAATACATGCCATTGTGCCAACAAGGTCAATCATTAATTATCCCAATAACACTAAGAAAACATTTTAAAAAAGGACGTTTTAAGAAAAACAATAGGCTCACCAAGTTCCTCTCCACATGCTGCGGTTGCATCCACTTCTTCAGGTTGTTGATAGCATGCAGAGCTTCATTTTTAACAAGAATCAGTTCTGATAAAATTGTCTCAAACCGGGGCTGACAAATCAAGATAAAAACAAAAATGCCAAGAAAAACACAAATTTAGACCATTATCAATCATGGTCACTTTTTTTTTTAAAGCACAAACATCATAGGTGACTTCTGCCCCCCTCACCTTATGAAGGTCTCTTCCAAGAGCATCCACAAAGTCACACTCATTATCCTGCAACATCTGTACCAAGGCCTCCAGCTGAGCCAGTCTGAAGCTCTCCTTCAGGGTGCGTCCAGCTTGAAAGGCCACCCTGGCCCTTTTCAGCAGATCCACACACTCCAGAGGGTATGTCCTCAAACATGGCTCCCCAAGCCTGGTCCTGAAACAGCAATCAAATCACATGCATGAAACAATGCAACAATACCAAATCCAGCTTCTTCACCATGAGCATTATCGTCATACCTTCTGCATGTTAACCGTCCATTTCTCTGACAGGCATGGCATGCTTTTATTTTCCAACTCATACTATTCCAGTCAAATATTCCTCACTGCGGGCCTTTCTGAATGGAGTAATTGTGCAGATAAGCCTATGCACTGGTTAAATCAGAGCCGCACTGAAGGGCTGGGAGAAAAGTGTTAATCCAAACAGTCCCAGCCAATCAGGTGATCTGCATAAACTAACATAACAAACACAAGCTGGACTTTCAGACATGCTTTAACCTAATTAGCCCAAGACGATATGTGGGAAATCTGAAGGATGCAAAAGATCTCAGGGGAGGGAGCATGATTCCCTATCTGTTCTTATTTTGTTAAAACTAGATTTGCACAAATCAACTTAAATCAAGATAACACACCTAAGAATCGTTTATCAAAAGGTCTGTAAATATAACGCACAAGTTTACTCACACAAAAATATCAGACTACTTGGGCAACCACACTTGTAACTCAGGTTACAATAAAATCAATTCAAATTTAGGTTAATTTTAATGGCAATATACCAGCTTTTTATGTTAGTTCTAGGGGCCACAGATATCTTTTTATATTTTGTTTGTGCAAAATGATGTTGCTGACAACCAACTCAACAATACAAGTAACCTGGGCTTCATAACACTCCAGCAGGTCCACAGACTGATTGGCTCCATGCCATGTCATGTAGACGCTGTAATATGAGCAGAATTATCCAGAGGGTCATCATTTCTGTATTATAAATAATTTTTTGGACGGATGTGATATCCTAATATTTCTGGATAGCGCATTTTTTTATTTTTGTGAGCTGTAATCATCAACATTTAAACAGAAAAAATCCTGAAATATTTCACTTTGTGTGAGGTTTATCTAGAATTGATGGATGTTTAACTTAAATTAAATCAAATGGATTTGGATAATGGAATGGATAAATATTGTAGTTTTTCAGATGCACCGGTACAGTCAAAGATAAGACCTGAAACATTTTTAGCCTGCTCCAAAGCTGACTAAAGTCTGGCCCTTGAGGCGAATGTTGACCAAGGGGCTGGTGCTTATGCTACTGATCCAATTTGCATGCTGATATTGTTTAATGGCATCTGGGAGACCCGGACCTTTGAGGGGCCCTTCCATTTCTGTGGACGAGCCTGGTAAGAAGTGTGTTTTGTTATTACCCCACGTAGGCCCTAGCGGGTAAAATTTTAGGCAACAAAAAAGCAAACAAATTATTAAAATATGTGCCAGACACTTTTGGTTTTATTTACCTTGCTGTTTTGCCTAAGCAAATTAATTTGTTGTTCAATTTAAAACTTTAATCATCTGGAAGGATACTTTAATAGGCCGCGTCGATCTGTGTAGTCGTTGCAACCCGACGTATAGCTTATTTAGTGTAGGTTACTGTCTGGTACAGAGTTTGACATCGTGTTTTAGTTAGCATACCTACCTTCGTAAAGCTTTAAACCACCGGGCTGGAGAGGGGCTCTGCGGCGGACTGTTCATTGTTTTTGTGGAGGTTCAGCGTCCAGGTGAGTGACAGCACCGTTCAGACTAGTGTCACAAAGTTTAACGGAGTTTTTGAGTCATTTGAGCTCATCTTACCATTAACCGCCATGTAAGTTATGTAAATCGTTTGTTGTCCATATTTTTTTTAAATTGACAGCTACAGGAATCCCATCATGCATAGCTCCACCGTAGTGCTGTGACCTTGTCAACAGGTGTTTCTAATTAACTTAAAAATGAAACTTGAATTAAAACAACCAGTGCTTTGAGAGGGAAAAATAATCCAGTGTGTTGTGATTGAAATTATACAGTGCTTCTGTACTTAACAGGGAAAATATATTACACAGGGCCAAATATAAGGAAACCTCTCAACGCCAAAACAAATTTTTCTTTTTAAAAAGGTATCAAGAGATGACAACCTTAACAAGGGTAAGGACATTTTTCAATAATCATCTTTTATTATTTGTTGTACTAAAAGAGTGGAAATCCAAAGTCAGCATCATCAGTAGTCCACTGGTACATTTAAAGCCTCTACAGCCTACTCATGACATCATTTATTAACATATTAGTGACCTCAGCACAACAGACAGACGAGCTTGTGAGGTATCTTTCATCCATCTTGCACTAAAACACATCACTGTAGTGTCTCATGTAAATCCAGCCCAAGCAAGATCCTCTTGACTTGATTTGTCAGATTTTAAATTAATCTCATTAGTATACTGCAGGTAAATTCAATACAACCAGTTATTTATACATGTATGTTTTTGGTTGCATTTAAAATATTTTTTTTCTCTTTTTATACAAGTTAGTGGCCATTATATTAAATTTGTTAAACATGGCAATAAGGATTTTTATGTTCAAATGGTTTGTCACTTATTAACAAAAGTATTAATACTCATTCATGACAGAAAACAGGTTTTTGCATAATAAAGGACTTGGTTAAGATTTCTTTTAACCCTTTCTTCGAAAGCCGCAGTCCTCTTTCTGCAAATGGAATTACAAGTCTCTTCATACATTTAAGGTGGAATTGAACCCTGTGTAAAGAAGTATTTAGGCTTTTAAGGTAACATTTCCCCTCATGCCCCTTTCCCAAACAGCAGACAGGTGTGCAACATTGCCATCAAAGGGAACTAAGAATCAAGCTGACAGTCACTTTTGGTTAACAAACCAGTCCATGACATCATGTAGAGAGGCTTTCAGGCCTCTCTCTTTTTTCCACATGGCTTAAAAAGTCCACAGAGTTTAGAGAGCATCATGGGAAAACCCTCCTCGGTTGTTGTAGTTGTAGTGTTTGTAAAGTGATTGAGTTTCTGCACTTTTTTGTTGGTAGGAGCAAAATAAGTCCTGGTATGTTTAACCCCTGTTTTCTATGGCTTGTTTCCAGTATGTGGAAATTGGTTATATTTGAAATAGACATGAGAGAGAGTGGGGGTGGGGGTGGGGGTGGGAGTGGGGGGGGGGGGGGGGGGCATTATATGAGGCACTCTGCGTTATTCAAAGGTGTAGAGAGAAATCTTCAGTTTTACAAGAATTACATACAAAGACTAACATCAATGATTCACTTTAGTCTTCTTTTTTTAGAGTGGAGGTCAAACACAGATGAATGTTGGGTCATGTCCGCATTACTTTGCAGATACAAATACTGACAAAACACTTTCAGTTTAGTAAAATTATACAGCAAGGACATCTTTTCTAAACCAGCAAGATCTGATTTTTTGTGAGTACAAATTTTGTTGCTCACCCAAAATGCGTCAGATCTGGGATGTAAAAGCCAGAGGGCTGACATCTCTCTCATGTGGCCGCAGTGTCTTTAATGGACAGAAATCGAGTGAGGTCGAGATGAGTTTCCTCCTAAATGGGATACAATGTAATCAATGTTGGATCAGTGTTATGAGTCACTCCTCCTTCATGGAGGTTGAACACAAGACATTGATTTGTCTTCCATTTATAAAAGATGCATTATGTTCAGCAAAACATTTAAGACTCATCCAATATCGGCTAAAATTTGCTTGGATAATGGAGTCCAAGCTTGTAAGTTTATTATCAAAGCATTGCCTGGTTTCACTCTAGTGAGTCGACCACGTGTCTAATGGCTTGCATTGCATCTGTATTGCTTTCCAGTTTGCTTAAAGTGGGAGTGATAGATCCGAGAGTGATTCTGTTAGGCCTGAGAAACAGAGATCTAGCCACTGTATTCCATCAAGTTAAACACACAGCATATTAAGTTTTGCGAGTGTCAAAGGGAGATGCCAAAAATTGGATTGTGCTGTAGAGACAGCACCCCCCTTAGATATGAGGGAGAGGAGCTCATCCAGTTTTAAAAAAAGGGCAAAAGGAGATTTTATGGATCCTTCATGATTCTTCTTTTGTCCAGGTGACACCTCCTTTGACCCTGACGGGCTGTCGTCCCAGTCAGATGAGCCTCTCGCTTGGGTAAGGCTGCTGAACACAACGCTCCTGTAGTGTAGATTGTCCTGATGTGACCCAGTTATGAAAGCTCAAATCCTGTGTTCATACTGATAGCGTAGCGCAGCTTGTCCCGCAAGATGCTCTTTTTGCTGTAGTTGGGCAGCTTGAGCAGGTTAAAACACGTTGATGAAGTTGGCAGTCGTCCGCCTGGTTCCTTCTTGCGGATGGTGAAGAATCCTCTGAGGACACTGCCAAGTGTGTCTCCAGTGTCCTAGACACAAGAGGTACTCTGTTAGCACTAATGCAACAACTTCTCTGATTCACTTTTTCTTCATCCTCACCTGATCATCTGAAACTTCCACACAGCGGATGGAGAATGGTGGTTTGAGGTAGGCAAAACCCAGAAGAGGCGGCCTCGAGCAGCTGGTAACAAACTGAAAAAAGAAAGCAATACATGAGACAATGGTTAGCGAACTTGTTTATAAATTGTAAAGAAAAGGTCTGACAGTCACAAGAAAGAACTATTTACTTTAAGAAACATAGCCCTCTCTTCAGCAGTGAAGTCACTGGACAGGATATCCCACAGCCAGATGATGACACGATGGCTGCTGTGAAAACCTCCATAATAGACGGTATGTTTCCTGATTAAAAAAAAAAAAGAGAGAGAGAGAGAAAAACAAGGAATGAGCTAAAGACATTTTTTCTATTTTCGTCTCCTAGAGAAGTTTTGATGAATGTGACTGTCATAGAGGCAGTTAAGATGCCTGAAAACATACTTGAGGTCATCCAGGTCAATCTCAGCATTGTCTCCAGAAACAAGACGCTGAACCTCAGGTGTGGAAAACATGTGCAGCCACTCTGGGTTTATGATGCTGCGAAAGCCCCGAATGAAAGCTGCTGTTTGCTCCTTAATCTGCGTGTGCATTCGGAAGTGAGCCATGAGGTGGATGTAGCTGATCCTGGAAGAGAAGATGGATTCAGACAGGTAATCAGCACAAGAAGAATAGTTAGGACTCAATATTAGGTCAGCGTTGGCCCTTGTCTTTTTTTGCGTGTTTGTTTTTGCAGTCGGAGAGGTTAGCATACTTGTTTTCATTGGTGACTGGCATAGTTTTCCCTCCAGGTATCAACTCGTGACAAACAAGCTGTAAGTAAAGAATAAAAAAAAACTTTTAGTGTATGACTTTCACACATTTCACTGCACTGTACTGTCTTGTCTTTCTTCTTACCTGCCCCATCACATCCTCATCATAGGATAGCGTAAGTCCCAGATCCCCTACATCTCCATCATAACGCTAAAAAAAGAAGATCAGAGTGAGGTGGAGATGTTAAAAGCCTGATGAGTGAGGCTGTCTATGTGTATTTTTAACAGACCTTGATGGAAGTGAGGTTCTTGTAAAACTCAGAGTCCAGGGACGGGAGCTCGTCAATTGAGCTGTAGAAAGTGCTGTGATGATGACCCAAGACTTGACTGAGGAAGAAGGACGCGAAAGGGACGTCCACAACAATGCCCTGAATCCAGAATAATAACAGTTTCAAATTCTCTCAAAGTACCTTAAACACTTTAAGTGAGGAAAAATTGTAAAATGACTGGTGTACCTCGTAAACAGCTTTCCCAAGCATTTTTCCCACAAACTCAAACAGCTGTAAATGGTTCTCGTGGATGTATGATGTAGGTGACGGATACAGCCTTTCATTTCCACTTGTAGTCTTTGGAAATAAAAGTCACACAAAACAGTAAGCTCAGTGTCAGTAGAAATAGGTTGATGGATTCAAGTGATGCATTTCAATTGTTTTTTGTTTTGTTTTTTTTTTTACCTTGAACAGGTTTAGAGCAGGATTGAACACTTTTTTAATGATTTCCTCTAAAAACTCTTTGAACACACCGTCCTGGTCAATACCAGCCTCGTCCACGCCCAGATCATTGACAAACTTCACCCGAATCACACCTTTAATAGAATTTACAGGTAATCGGCGCAGCTGGTCATATCCATCCTGAGAACAGAGGAAAAAAGGCCATTATTTCCACAGCACTTTTGTTAAAGACTATCTGATCTGTTGAAGTCTTACCTCTAACATACGCGAGCGCCGAATTGTAATGTGAGTGACATGTGGTGAAGCAGAACTTGTCTCTACCAATCCTAAACTTTCTTTCTCCTTTGTGACAATGTTTCTAAACAGCAGCACTCTCTAAAATAGGAGAGAAGAGTAATTATAGAGCTGAAAATGATAATGACACCATGCATTAGATGAGAGAATCCTGTTTACTCACGTTTTTATGTGGAATCACATGTGGGATGTACTGCAGTAAAAGCTGAGCCCTCTTCTTGCCTTTCTCAAGCTCTTGGAACAACAGGCTAGGCTTCAGGTCCCTGATGACAACACCACAAAGATGCAGAGCTGAGTTCTAAAATGTTACCATAAAGGCTGTCATAGATATAAAGAGCTGGTAGTGATTGTACTTACTTGCGCAGCCAGTGCTCATCAGGAGTGAATCTTCGCCTGCAGTCACGCTCATAAAGCACCATCAACCAGCCATGAACACTGTGAAATAATTCCAGCTTCTCTCCCTTTGCATTTTCTATAAAATACATAAAATATTTTTCAACTAAACTTGTCTTTTAATCAGTTGAACTAAGTTTCAACAATGAATGAGGCCAGACACTAACCCAAGATGCCATCCCAGATCATCTTGTACACAAATGTGTTCAGAAATGAGGAGATGGTGATGAGTTCTTCTATCTTGAAAGATGTTTGTTCTTCGTAGACTTCAATGTCATCCAGAATCCTGTAACACATCATAAGTGTGTCATACAATGGCACCTCTACCTCAGGTATCCTATAATTTACAGTTCAAAGTGAAATTACGTGATGAGGTGTCGTGAGCAGTCGCAGAATAGCATGAGCATGGACAGCAGCTGCTTGGACTCTTCAGTGTCATTGTTCAGGCACTCCATGAAGAGTTTGAGGCCCCCCTGAGGGCCCAACTCACAGATGAAGGCCCAAAGTTTGGGCAAAAGGTCGTCAAGGTGTGTCAGGCCTGCAGACCAAAGAAGAATGTACAGTTACAAACTATCATGGACTTAACATGTACAACATGCAGAGTTATTTGCAGGATGATTAAAAAAGTAGATTCTGGTACTGACCTGTGAGAATCTGGAGCCGTATTTGTGTTAGTGTGGATAGAGCAGTCTGGTAGAGCACACAAATGCTGCAAACCTTCTGAACTTCAGCCGAGTCGACTCGTTTGCCTCCGACTGGTTTCAGGATGTTTCGCACAGAAGCCGACTTCTGAAACGCTCGTTTAAAGAGGTCTGTGAGAAAGCAGAAACAACACAGTATGACAGTTCAACAAACAGCACTTCTCTACAACGTTAAAAAAAAGGTTCATAACTCACTTTTAACTGGTAGATTGTTCTGTGATGTGCTGGGCTGCGGAGGTGGAGGAGTGGGCTCCTGACTCTCTAGCTTTTTAGAGAGTACGTCGCTGAAGAGCGTCCGGATGACAGAAACACCCCATAGGTACTGAAGCTGTTTGGTCACCAGCGGCATTGATTCATTAAGACTACAGAGATCAGGAGACAGGATATGGAGGGGGCAAAGTTAAGTACTCAAATTTAGCATTGTTTTTATTTTAACGTCAGTCAGAGAGAATCCACTTTAAGGTAGAATTCCAACTGTTCAGATGTGCCACAGTTAAAATCCATCCATTATCTACAACCCGATCTGGGGTTGCAGAGGGCTGGAGCCTATCCCAACTCTCATTGGGTGAGAGGCAGGGTACTCAGTCAATCACAGGGCTGACGTACAGAGGCAAATAACCGGGCACTCTCACGCTCACACTTAAGAGTCACCAATTCACCTATTGAACATGTCTATGGTGGAGAAAACCCACACATGCACAGGGAAACATGCAAATTCCACACATGAAAAGTCCTGCACTGTGCAGCCCCACATTTTCAAGTAATACAAATTATGGATATTCTACTCCCTAAAACAGTTTGAATATATACTTCTACATTTTAAGGAGTCTGACAACTCTGGTCATTTTTATGTTTCTACATTAACATTAAAGCTCCTCCTTGATTTACGTTAATGTCAGTGCCCCTTGCTGATAAAGCAGTGCTATTTTCTTTTTGCTAATTAAGTCCTGTACATGTATGGGTAGTGTTTTCTTACAAAATTATTTTCCTACTTTCTATCATCTGTCATAACTCACTGAAGATATTTTCCTGGAAGAGGAGGCTGTTTTAGTGGCTTGCTGTTATACACTTCACCTGACACCTACCCTACGGCAGCAGTTTCAGGCACTAAATAACAATGTAAAATCATCAAACTTGACGCTGAAGGTCTTGTTCACTTTCATAGGTCAAAAAGAAATGTAAGTATCAACTTTAGTCTAGTTCCTAACCAAATAAAAACTCCTACCAGGAGCATTAAGTTTCTGATTTGTTTCAAGACGATGCACAGTAAATCACTGACCCATAGTCTACAGTTTGGGAGAACCAGCCCAGGACAGGGTGCCAGTGGGTGAGGTTGGACTTCTTCTGGGACACATATCTCTGGCAGTAAGACAGCATGTCAGTCAAGTCCTTCACAAAATGATTGGCCTCTTCTTCCAGGACTTTCTCATTAAGGTAGCCCAGGTGAATCAAGTTCCCTGTTAAGCACGAGGAAGATGAAACAGTTTAAAGAGCAATCTACAGGACACACAATTATTCCCTTACTGTACACAACAACAAGTACTGTTAAAGAGTGAGCTCAAATTCATCCAAAATGTTATACCAAGCAAGCAGAGTGTGTGACTCCCCTCAAGACACACACAGATGTCCAAGCACTGCTCCTCTCTGCTGAGAAAAAGAATGAACTTCCGCAGCAGGTCATGCGTCTGAATGGACGCCATACACTGTTAAGATGGGGTAAACGTTATAATCTACATTCTTAAAAGTCTGAATTATACAGTAACACCACACAGTAACATGTGATTTATAATGGGGCTCTCACCTCTGGTGTGAGTACACTGAGGTGGGATATGACAGCGGGAACCGACATGATGTGAATGAGGAATGATCGCAGCAAGTTATCAGAGAAATGAGCAGCAACGACCGGCCTGAAAAATATTGACACAAAAAAATTAAAATTAACACACAAAGCAATTGCACAAAGCATGTCGCATCCACATGTATTACAAGATCTTTTCTTTATTTCAAAATCTTTGACCAGCCTTAACTCACCTTAATGACAAAGTAAATACAGCTGTCAGAGTTCCTTTAGAAAGAGATGGTTTAGAACGAGCCAAGCCATTGGTTAGCAAAATCTAAATAAGTAGAGAGGACATACAAAGTTGAATTTATTAATTGTCTAAAAATAAACATTTTTATTCTACTTAGTTAAATATTGTGGAAAAAACGAGTTGTAATGCTAGACCTGCAGTACTGAATAGAAGCCCTTTTGATTGAGGTGGCCCATTATATTTTCACAAATTCTTGTTAAAGCAGGTCTCAGGGCTTCTCCTGAAATAATGAGAGGATAATATGTTTAACTTTGCAGGAAGCATGTCCTGTAATAACAGCACTTGTGTTTATAATACAACTAAGCCTGTCTGACACTCACCCTTCCCTCTGACTATCCGCCAAGTTGAAGTGTCTGTGAAGGTCACCAGCATGGTGAGATATAATGTTACCAGTTTATTGTCCTGAAGTATGTCAGGCTGCAAGTCACAAAACAGTGGTGTAATTAAAGCAGTGTAATTAGTATTCAAAAATATGCTGACAGATTTAAAACGACATAAACCTTAAGATTTTTAATGTGTTGACAGCAGGTCCACAGCACATCTTTTATCTGTTTGAGCCAGGGAATGGTGAGATCTTTGGAGAGAGCCAAGGAAACATACCAGACCTGAGGGCCAAATATGAGAACAGTCACTAAAACAATACTCATATTAAAAAAATATATTTAGTCTATGGGGAGGTTAAACATGATCACACTCACTTTCGGTTCATTTTCAGCCTCCATGCCGGCAAGAATTGCACGGCAGAGCTTCTCAAACCTCTGTGTGATAGACAAAATTATAGCCATTTAAGTAAGTAATCCTAAAATAAATGCAACTACTCTCATGTTTATGAATTTCAAAAACAAAGAAGAAAGTACTGACTGATAGTGCAAGTTTTTCAGGTATTTTATAAACTCTATGTGAAATAGCATAAACTAATGATATATTGGTTTTGAAGGTATAATTTGAAACCCACCAGCTTATCCTCTGGACCATATATGAATAGTAGTTTCCGAGCAATTTTGAAAATTGAGAGTGCATTTCTTTTTGATGACCCAGTTTCAGAAGCTTGGAAAAAGTCATCAACCTCTTTCCTGTCAGAAACGCAAAGAAAATTTTAAGCCATTACTAATAATATGAGAGTGCGTTAGCGTTATAACAAAACAAAGCATCGAAGACTTTAAATTCGCATACTACCTTAACTGCTTTTGTAGCCTACAGCGACAGAGAAATCTTCTGACCAGGGCTTGAATGAGGATTGCTGCTCTCTCCTTCTCTTTTAGTCCTTTCCTTTCCTCCCTGGCCTGTCTGGCTTTGTCCAGGAATTCGGACTTGGAGCTTTGAGGTACACTGAACATTGTGCACCCTGGAAAAGAAGATTAAACCCATTCGGCTACAGTTTTACAAAACCAGATTATGTTGATGCATATGTTCATATTAGTGCCGCATTGGTATCCATTTATTAAACACTGTAAATTGTGACAGTCTGCGTCCTAACATCAGTACACCACCACATTGTTTTGAACAACCAAAATAGTGAGCTTACCTGTGAAATTCTTCAAGTAAAGCTTCTCTCTGGCCTTCAGGCTCACCTACCGCTATACCTCCTCAATCATTTGGTTGTCCTTCAGGTCCAGGCAGAAGGAAAGCCAATCGTAAGATAAATACTAACTTGTCATCTCTTGAGCATCGGGCGATACTGTAAAGATGGAGCTGGGATAGTTAGCACACAAGGCTAGCTCGCCGCTTTTCGGGGTGTTACTGTTCCAGGGAGATTAATTTCTCATCGAGTTAGCATTCTTTGATATCACTGCGGACTTGTGTTTGGTCTGTTTTTAGTGACAGCTTCAAAAACACAGGAATCATACCGTTTCGAAATGTAAACAATGAGATGGGATCCGTACATTGACTGCAGCCGTTAATCCCCAGTGTCGCATTAAATGTTTCCGGGTAGTCTGTCCAAATGTATAAATCGTTATCTACAAGTAATCAGCGATAGAAAATGCGATGCATACCATGTCGTTTTCGTTCCTACGAGAGCAACAGTAACTTTATTTTTGTGGTTGAATAAAGCCCTCGTCCAGTGTACTGGGCGGGTGGTGGGGGACTATTTTTACTGTTACACCCTCGCAGCGGAAACGCGCAGGCTAAAGCTACTAGAATTTCACCCATTTTCTTCAATAAATTTAATTAAAGTGTTAAGTATTGATAAACTCTGAAATCAAATGTTGCGTTTTAACTGCCATCTTATTTTATTCCAACTTTAACATACCGTGAATAAAAATAAATATTATTCACTGCCCCTTTAAATAGTTCTGGAACGTTGACGTAATTTTTATAACTGCGCAGCGTTGGACCGGAAGGAAGTGGGTGTTAGCTGATTGGCGTTAGCGAGCCACTATTCCCAAGTCTGCTGCGGGTTCTATGGTAAATCTAATATTTTTTGTGATAAATAGTTACAACCACGACGAAAAAGTTATATAAAGAAGCAAGTTTCTATTGTCCGTGTCACATTTTGGTTAAGTTCGATTTATTAAGGGTACGTTCGTTGACGCTAACTAGCTAGCTATTTTATTAGCCGCGCTAATCTGAAAAATAAGTTTACTGGGTTACGGTTTAGAGTTTTTGTTTGTTTTTTTTCCAGAGGGGAGGAAACTTAGGGACGGTTTTACAGAGCCAGTGAAAAAGATCTAACCCATTATTATTGTTGCCACGGCTGTTTTTTTAATTTGCCTTTCCAGTTGTAACATATTACATGGCAACGTTGACAGTTGATTACAAAGTGTAGAAATTACACCAACAAATCTTGGATGAAACAACTTTAGGTATTGACTAGATGTGTTTATGTGCTGAATGATTTGCGAAGAATCACAGGGATCTTGATGTATGTCCTTTTCTGAATGAGTGATATAAATCTAAATGATTTATCCCTTTTTGCACCCTACAAACCTTAGAGCAGAACTCGGAATTTATTAAATAAATTGAATTGTAACAATCAAACTGCATATCAACACCCAGCTATGACTTGTGTGTGACCACTGAAGCATTTCGTTAAAAGGATGTTCTAGAAAGGGGTAAAAAGATCAGAAAGCAACTAACCGATGGTTAATGCATTTTTGTGTTGGTCCCAGTACAGAATAACATTACGATTATCCCTTAAACCGGTAATCCTCTTTAGTGTGGTCTTTTTGTTAACATTTAACTTAACCCACTCTTAACGAAACTAGTCCATTTACCTGTCCCGATCCAGGTGTCACTTTGTTGGTTTTCTTGTCTTGTCTCAGGAAGAGATGTCAGGAGAGAGTGTGGTGAGCTCGGCAGTGCCAGCAGCTACAACCAGGACTACATCCTTCAAAGGCTCCAGCCCCAGCTCTAAATATGTGAAGTTAAATGTTGGGGGAGCATTATACTACACTACAATGCAGACACTAACCAAACAAGACACAATGCTGAAAGCCATGTTCAGTGGCAGGATGGAGGTCCTCACAGACAGTGAAGGTGAGCCTTTTGAAGAGTATTTTCAAAAGTATGAAGGATTTATGCTCCAGCAGTGGTGCATTTCTAATAATGTGTTAAAATTTCGTATGAATAGGTTGGATCTTGATTGATCGCTGTGGAAAACATTTTGGAACAATCCTCAACTACCTTAGAGATGGAGCTGTGCCACTCCCTGACAGCAGGAGGGAAACTGAGGAACTGCTTGCTGAGGCCAAGTATTATCTTGTCCAAGGCCTTGCTGATGAATGCACAGCTGCATTGCAGGTATCATGATATGACAAGGCATTCCTAACATTTTGTGGGTGAAAAAGTGACATAAGGTGAGGACTTAGGCCTGTGAAGGGGTTGTTGTTTAGATCTAACAACTGAAAAGATGGTAAAATAGCATATTTTAAAAGTTACATATCATGCTCCTATCACCTTTTGACAAAGTCCCCTATGGTCAAAATAAAACATATGGGCCATGCTCAGTCAAAATATAATACGGAGCAAGCACCAGAGGAGGTTTTTGGCACTGAAAGCCATCTCTGATGGCCTTTCTCAGAACAGTCTGTTTATTGTTTTTAGATATAGAAGGACCATGAACAAAAGAATTCCACATTTTCTGGGTCAACAGATGTGTGTCTATATTAGGGCTGGGCAATATTGCAAAACTAGTATCACGATACACAATATACAGTGCTTAACAAATATATCAGACCACCCTATCCCTAACCAAAATAAGGTTTATGCCACAGCTGCCCTAAATCAACAGCATTGGTAATTACCAAAATCATTTTTTATGTTTTTGTAATGGTTAATACACCAATATGTAGAAGCTCTTTAACCCAAATGATATTTTTAATGCTAAAATATAATTATTATTGTTATCCATTAATTTTCAAATTTACTGATTTACAAAAAAATTGAAAAAATAGTAAAGCGTATTATTTCTTGATTAATATGTCAAATTATAGTTAATTAGTTGCATTCCTGAACAGAAAATGATTTTTAGTGGTTGAATGTTATGCTTGATTAATTTCTGACTTCTCAGAGAAGCCCAGTGAGCCGGCTCAAATTTGGGTGAATTCAGTTTGAAATCCCACATTCCTGTTCAAAATGGTAAAACGTGGAGAGCTCACTGAAAATGACAGTGTGTATTTAAGCACTTCATGATGCTGGATGGTCTTTGAGACAAATATGACAGGTGGTTTAATAAATTTGTTAAGCACTATATATTGCAATATTTTGAAATCTCTAAATTGCTGTATAAATGTTTGATTTAGCCCTTTGATGCATAAAATGACACCAGTCTGATGATTAAAATAGACCCTACTATTGATTTTTTTTTTTAAAGAGGTGGTGAACACTTTAACATTTTTTTAAACTGTACACTGAGGTAGCTGACTGAACTATGATAAAACACATCAGTGTTGGTTTTATAGCTGAAATTTGCACCAAAGTAATAAAGATCTGGATTTTACTGCTTTAATTAGCTCAAACGGACATCTGCCTTGAAAATCTTTTCTGAAAAGGTGGGGCTTATATGAAACTCTATATAAAAGGTAGAGCGTTACCACCTCTAACTGGCTTTACCATTCAGAGACCACTCTCATCCTCTCCTGCCTGCACCTGCACTGTCTCGGCTCTGAGAGCTCCGGCTGTAGTAACACAGCTGTTGGCGCCAATGGACCGGACAGGTAGTGCTCAGAACCACCACAGTCCACCACAACACTATAGTTTGCATCAAGGGACTCTAGAGGGGAAAACTCCTCCACTTTAAAAGATCACTATGAGGCAGCAGTGCTGTGGGACTCTTGTCTGTGTCTCCCTCTGACAAGGGGACATCACTGTCACTCCCGCCTCATCTGGAAAGCCCGGTCCTTTGCCCCTCCCTCCTCTCAGAACCAAACTGTTCACTTTCTGTGCATTTTTTGAATTACGGAGGTGGGCGGAGTTAGCTCTGAGCCGGGGGTTCACTTACACTTTAAATGTGAATGTTGAAAGGGCCAATCAATATCAAGGTAGATTAATCACACTTTCTTTATTTAAAAAAAGATTTCCTCACAAGCCTTTACAGATAAAGATGAATAATGGCAAGACAGGCCTACATCAAAAAAAGTACATAAATCGTGAAATACTCTGTATTTTATAGCTATTCTTAATTATCGAAATTATTATTTTCCTCATTAGGGGTAAAGTGGAACTACACAAAAACTCACTTATTGCAAGATGCAGCGAATGGCCAAAACACTCCAGTATCATCCACCCATTCATTCACTCTCTTAGCTTTGGTTACATTAGTCCTTAGCTGAGGCACTAACTTTTTGACTTCCCACCTGTAGATTTGCTCATATATTTGAGTATATGTAGTATGTACTGACCCACAAAATTTGAATTAAGCCATTCCTTTGTTGATGGTCCTCTTAAGCCTGTTAATGTGAAATCTGACTGTCCGACTGGAGTCCATGCTCCTTGTGTTGTTGTAATGGGAGTCAATAACAAAATACCTGCCCTCACCTGGTATCTCCTGCTATAGTCAGGAAAGCACACAGATTTACTCATGTGGACACACCCCCTGAAAGAAAGGGTTAGGGTGAGAAGCTGTTTGAAAACCAATTAAAAAAAATTCTCCAAGCATTTCTTGTTGGCATTTGATCATTATAAAATGAGCTTAAGTTATAGTTGGCATGAAGTTTAATGTCCCTGGCATCTCCTCCACTCTGTTTATCCAAGTAACAACATTTCATCATACCGAAAACTTGCATTGCTGTTTCACAGATGTTGTTTTAATTATTTTATATTGAAGTTATGTGGATTTTTTTTCCTTCAGAACAAAGAAACATATGAACCTCTCTGTAAAGTGCCTCTGATGACGTCCTCTAAAGAGGAGCAGAAGCTTATTGCAACCTCTAATAAGGTCAGTTGTGCTGTATATCTTTTTCATTTCTGTAGAATTTTTGTGTCCATATCATGAGAATATGCCATTAATTTTTGGAAAACAAAATTTTGCTGTCCTTACAGCCTACTGTGAAACTGCTGTATAACAGGAGCAACAACAAGTATTCATATACCAGGTGAGTCCAGATCTCATCTACACATGTCCTGAGCTACCATATCAGATTATAGAAAGTTGATTGATAAATCAATACCTACTACCTTTTCCCCAGCAATTCTGATGACAACATGCTGAAAAATATTGAGCTGTTTGATAAGCTGTCGTTGCGGTTCAACGGTCGGGTGCTCTTCATAAAGGACGTTATTGGGGATGAGATCTGTTGTTGGTCATTTTATGGCCAGGGGCGCAAGATTGCTGAGGTGTGCTGCACCTCCATTGTTTACGCCACAGAGAAGAAGCAGACTAAGGTAAGAATGGTTTTATAATATGCTGCTTTTAGAAAGCTAGAGAAATAATATTTTTCTAAATAACCCTACTTCAACCCTTCTTCCCTCCTAGGTGGAGTTCCCCGAGGCTCGAATCTATGAGGAGACCCTCAATATCCTCCTGTACGAGTCCCACGATGGGAGGGGTCCAGACAACGCCCTGCTTGAGGCCACAGGAGGCGCTGCAGGTCGATCTCATCACCTGGATGAGGACGAAGAGCGAGAGCGAATTGAGCGTGTTCGTAGGATTCACGTCAAACGGCCTGATGACCGCACTCACCACCACCAGTGACCTCACCCTCGACCTGTTGGCCTGTGTCTCTGAATCTGGACTGTCTTTGCACCACGCCTGTGCCTTACACCACCCAGCGCCTCTCTGTCTCACTTCCTCTCTTATTTTACCAGCTTTTCCTCCCAAGAGATTTCTACCAGATGAGTATCATACAACAGTGTGTAGTGGTGAAGTGATTTCCTGAGTGTTTTTGTGTTGTCATAGCGTCATATTTGTTGTGTAATCTTGTCCATTGACTGTCATGATTGCCTCATCTGTGTTCTTTGCTAGATTTAAGTAATATTATCATTCATATACACAGGTGACAGTTTTACTTGTGTTTATATTGGAAAAAAAGAGTATTATCAGAAAAAAACTTGGTATTTGAGGTCCTAACTTCCAGGAGAGCAAGAATAATATCATGTAAGCAGCTAAAATTTTATGTTGATTATTTTTGGTTCTCCCCTACCTTGGCCCTGACGGGGCTACTGTAAGGTCATCAGTGGATAAACTAGTTGTTGTAAACAGTGAGGCCATAAGGTGGCACTGTTGAACTCTTAGAAGATGTTACCAAGGCTGTTTGGTAGCCTGCAGATTATAGCAAAAAAAAGTCTTCTTTTTTAAATGTAACATTTTTTTAATACATTAATCACAGATGGATGCAACATTTCACTGTAGTGCTTCTTTCTTATTTACTTTTAACGTTTATGCATTTTTCCTACACTTCACTTAATGTTCATTATTTTTCAGTGAATGGAACTTGAGCTGTGACTCGAGGTGTTAAATGTACGGGGGGTGATTGAATGATGGGTGCTGAGGTTGAAGTGAATGACTGTAACCAGAGATCTCCCTGGCAGGAAGGGAATCCTGTCTACAAGATTTGAACAGGGAGAGAAATTAGAGCTGTCCTTCATCGCTGCATTCATCACTGAATGAACTGTTTGCACACAAGAGGTTTGAGTTGAAATATGTTTAACAATCACAGTACTTGTAGGTCTGTTGTACAGAAGTGAACATATATGTATGTTTTATATTTATACATACTTTATCACAAATAAATTTCTAGAAACACGTTTTGTTCTGTGTTTAATTTGCACATTTCCGTCATCTGTAAACATACAAAATTATGATACATATGTTGTCAGTGCTTAATTTAGAATTACACATTAAAAAAAAGACAATGACATTAAGTTACAGTCTCAGGTTCAGCCTCTGCTATGACTGAGCTAAAAACAACGGAAAAAATCTAAATCATATAATGTTAAAAGTTAATCTTCTGAAGTAAATATTCCTCAATTAACTTCTGGTTTAGATGTGCTGCTGTACAACAAAACAAGCGAATTCAGAATTTCTGAAGTGCTGTTCAGGTGTGTTTGCTGTAGACATGCTGATCTCCCGGTAGGGGTCTCCTGATGAAATATGCAGGGGCCTCTTGTGTGTCTTCTCACCCCCCCACATGTTACCGTGTCCTTGCCCGTGTGGCAACCTGCAGCAACAAAAACCTTCAGCTATTTTGTTCCTTCCTTTATTCAGTAAACACATTCGCCATCATCACAAAATTTCCTCACCACCATGAGGTGTCCGTTCTTGGCCTTGTACACCATGGGCTCCTGTCCGGTGCCGAAGTCCACTGCGCTTTCTTTACCAGCCTGGATTTCAATCTTGATGCTAAAATATCAAGACAGATGATTGTTTAAGACCAAAACACACGTCAGATCGTTTTTTCTTTAATAACCACAGACTTACCTGCCCTGAACCACTTTGACTGCGTTTTGTTTGTTTGCAATGACGCTAAGTTTGGTCAGAAACTCGAACAAATGGTCACACTGCATAACAAGGTCCCCCTGAACGAACCACAAAAAACAGAAGCAGGAGCCACATCACAAATGTCAATTCTTAGTCTTCTCTTATTAATGTGCACAACACAATTCACATTTTCAAGGGCACAATATTTTTTCAATTATATCCATTAAGCAGTCCTACTTTTAAAGTAAACAAAGTGCAATCTATCCTAAAATTTCTACAGAAAATAAAAGCATAAAAAATGTTCAAACCAAATGGTTTCACTTGTTATATACTATCATTTTTCTTCTGCGTCGTTTCGTACCAGGGTGCCTGTAGGGCCTTAAAAAGGATTAAAAGCTTATAAATCAATTCAGTAAAAATAAGGCTTTTTGAAAATATTAAAAAGTCTTAAATGCAAAATAAAAATGTACTTTTTTCAATTTTTAGATCAACCTAAAACAGTGGTTCTCAACTGGTGAGTTGGGACCCAATAGCGGTTCGCGACTCAGTGTCTGAAAAAAAGAAAAAAAAGGTGACTAAAGTCCCGAAGTCCTTATTGGACATGCATTGATACCTTTTATTCTACCCTGCTTTACTGTGAAATTTGGCAAATTTAAATGTTTGATCAATATTTCAACTAATTTATCTCCTCTTCTTGCAATAAATAGCTACTTTTCCCATGATAATTCTCAAGTTCTCTGGAAAATTGGCAACAATTGAGACATAATGATGGGGAAAGAGGGTATAAAATTAGTCAGTTTTGTCCGTTTTCTTTTTTATATTAGGTGTTTTGGTCCAAGCATGCTCCAAACTGCAACATAATAAATTAACTAGACATGCATTGTTGAACATTTTTTGGAAAATTGGGTCTGTATCTGTGCTAAGACAGACTGGTGGGTCCTGAGGCCGGACCAGTTGAGAACCACTGATCTAAAAGGTTGTAAGTTACTTTTTCTGAGTCAGTTGTTTATCATGCTTAGTTTGAATCACACGATATTCTTAGGGATCTCTATCTGGTCTTCTGCCGTTTGGGGCATTTTCATGGGCTTACTTCTTCTACCATGTGATGTCTGATCCAAGTATCTCATTGTCTCATTATAATTAGGCTTTTTATGTGGTAGTGAACATACCCATCATGTTTTTTAGCTTCAAGTGCACGTCTTTAATTCCTCATGCCAACAAAACTACATGAGAATGATAATCAGCCATTTGCCTTATATCTTAATAAAGTTCCTGGCATAGTAGTTAAAGAAACTAAATTACAAGTACTGAAGTACTGTTCAAGTATTTTAATTCTTGTACTCTAATGGGTTTGTCAGTTTGTCGTAACTTTGTAGTCCACTTCTGTTAAAGGTAATCTTAAAGGCATAAAACCTTCATTAACTTCAGAGTACATGTCTGGCATCTTGCTAAATAGATTGCAGATTAAAGACATTTTTGTTATTTAAACCTAAATCTATGATCTTATTTTTATTCTAGCTGCAGTGCAATACTTATAAATAGATACGCATAAACTGTGGTATAGCTCCTTTTAGGTTAAGTTAAAACAAATAATTTTTGCTATCAAGCAAAGGTCTTATTTTTATTCTAGCTGCAGTGCAATACTTATAAATAGATACGCATAAACTGTGGTATAGCTCCTTTTAGGTTAAGTTAAAACAAATAATTTTTGCTTTCAAGCAAAGGTCTTTTTTTTCTCATTGTCTGATTAAGAAATTTTCCAAGAAGGCTTGTTTTGCATACTACAAAAATAAATACTCCCATAATTTACTTTTCTGTTATCACATTTTCATCTTACAATTAGTACAAACATATGTTACTGTGTTGTTATTGTAACAGGTTAGAAATTAAAGGTGCAGTCAGCTCTTAAAATAAAGAGGATCTTGAAAAAGGTCTTGAAAGTATTAAATTTGATATCTGATTTTCTGCATATACCCTGCATACCCAAATAAGTGAATGTAGTTTAGATATTTCTGGCCTACCTTCTCTTTTGGGTCCTCACAGGTTATATGGAAAACAATGATGCCATCAGTCAAGCTACTGACAGAAATCCCTGAAACATAAAGATTAGACACACTTTAAACCAAATTTAAACACAAGCCTGGCATATGAGAGGTAATCTTCATATTGATCTGACCTTTGAGAGACGTGTACAGCACTCTTTGTTTGATTTTGGCCTCCTCTATCACATATGCAGCTGTCTTAGTGAGGATGAGCTGGCGTGGCCTCGGTTTAAAACCATTCCTGTCATATTTAATCACCGGGACGCTGTACTACAGAATCACAAGATGAACATAGTGAGTGTTATTTCATGCCACACAATGATAATAATGACATACTGTAGGATAATGCTTTACTTTGGGAATATGAGGATATTTGTTACCTTAATCTGCTCATTGCGAATCATCTGGAGAACCCTCATGTTTATTTCTTGTTCACCTGGAGTAAATGAATGATTTAGACAAGGATTTAAAAATGGATTTAAGATATATTAAGAAATAAAAGTTCCTGATAATGCATCTAACACCTACTAATTCTGGTGTCCAAAAAAGGTTGAGCAATGCTTTGTTGATAACTCTCCTTTTTGCCCTTGAAGATGGAGCTGGTTACAAGCTTTAGCTGCAGCTGAAGAGCAGAAACATGATTTAAATCACCACAGAAGACAATGGAGGCTTACTTGCTTTATTTACATGTCTACCTGAGCTTTTCTCTGGGGAGTGATTCCTCTCACATACTTTCGCACCATGAGTCGATAGTGAAGCTTTCGCAACAGCTCTGATGTCTGACAAGAACAAAATGTGTTGAAATAAAAATGTTCACCTGTATACAAGCCTTTTTTAAAGTTTTTAAATCGACTATACCTCTTCTAGCACAGCTGGAGGAGTTTGCCAGGTTGTTTTGTCCAAAACGGTCTTTGGCAGATTTTCTTTAAGTCTGTTTAAATAATTTTGTCTCACAAAGGCCAGGTACTCTGAGTTATCAGTGGTTTTTGCTTGTCCTCTTGTCATGTAACCTTTGATGAATCTATAATTGATAACAATAGAGTATTAGTGATCATGATACTGCTAAAATGAGAGGAGCAGTGTAATGGTATCCTTACTTCTTGATGACTTTGACAGCCCAGGCTCTTCTCTCTTTCTCCTTCCTCGCCTGAACTCCTCTCCAACATGATTCAATCTTTGTGGCTGAGGATTTAAAACAAACATAGCTCTCTTTCACTCACACAATAAGACAGCATTGTGCGGCCTTTCTGTTTTGTGCTTTGTGGCAATTACCAGCTTCTTTTTGTTTTCTGAATTCTCCTTTTGCTCTGTAGCCTTTGTATTTGGCTTGCAGCCTCGTTGCTGCAAAATCAGAGCATAGAATGGAATCAGTGAGCAGCTACAAAAACTAACAAATGAATCTCTGTGGATTTGCACTCACCCAGCTCATGTTTACATTTCTCAAAAGCATCCTCTGTGGCGTAAAGTGTCCTCGGATGACGGATGAATATTTTTGTACTGAAACAGCAGGAATAAAAACAAACGTTTGTTTTCTCCTGGCTTCGAATGCACTCGCTCACTGTTGTTTACAAATCTTTGTCCTCACCGTCCCATTTTGTACTCATTAGGAAAGTAGCCCAGATGTTGAACCAGCACTTCCACTCCATCAGCAGGTGCTCCTCTCCAGTGAGGCCAGGTGGCTGGGCACAGGGGTTTGTATCTGTAAGACATAGCAAACAACTCACTCAGCATGAACTTAATCTGACATATTTGTTTTAAAAATCAACATTTCCGTTCTCCTTCATACCTCTTTAAAAAGACCTCATATTTTCTTCTGTAAGCAAAACCAGCACGTCTGACTCTGAGGTGTTCCATCAGGCCCAGATACTTCACCTGGTGCCTGATGAGAGCTTCATCAAACTGACCTATGTTAGAATGAGAGATACAAGGATCACATTCAAATATCTCCATCCTACCATGATATAACCCCTTATACACTATATGGACAAAAGTATTTGGCTGCCTGATCATTACACCAACAGGGACTGTAATGAGATATTCAAATACATGTACTTTAATGTGGAGTTGGTCCCCCTTTAGCAACTATAACAGCATCCACTCTCCTTGGAAGGCTTTTCCACAAGATTTTTGAGTGTTTTGGGAATTTGCACCCATTCACTGAAGTTGGAAGAGAAGGCCTGGCTTCAATATCTGCTCCAGTTCATCCCAAAGGTGCTCAGTGGGGTTGAGTTCAGGGCTCTATGCAGGTCAGTCAAGTTATTCCACACCAAAGTCATCAAACCATGTCTTTATAGTCATTTTTTGTGCACTGGGGCACAGTAATGTTGGGGTAGAATAGGGCCTTCCTCACACTGTTGCCACAAAGTTTAAGCATTGCATTGTCCAAAATGTCTTGGTATGCTGGAGCATTAAGTCTGTCCTTCACTGGAAATAACAGGCCTGGAACCAAACCCTGTACAAACAGCTCCATACCATTATCAATCCTCCACCAAACTTCACAGTTGGCACAATGCGGTTAGGCAGGTAATGTTCTCCGTCAAACCCAGACTTGCCCATCTTACTGCCAGACAGAGAAGTATGACTCATTACTCCACAGAACACATTTCCACTGCTCCATAGTCCAGTGCCGATGTGCTTTACACCACTCCATCCAAGGCATTGCAATGGACTTGCTGAGATGAAGCTTGCATGCAGCTGCTCAGCCATGGAAACCCATTCCATGAAGCTCTTGCTGCATGATTTGTGTGCTTAATTAATGCCAGTGTAAGTTCATAACTCTTCATTTATGGAAGAGTTAGCATTACCAACCTTTACACACCATTTGCATTAGCAGTCGTTGACCCTGCTCTGTGATTTTGGTCTTCTGCTTCGAGGCTGAGTTGCTCCTACTTCCAAGCAAAATGACTTACAGTTGACGGTGGAATATCCAGCAGGGATGAAATTTCCAAACTGTCTTATTGCAAAGGTTGCATCCATCACAGTACCACACTAGAAGTCACTGAGCTCTTCAGAATGAAACATTTTGTATCACAAATGTTTGCAAATGGAGACTACATGGCTACTACATGGGTCTGATTAAAACACCTGAATTCAGTGAGTATCAGGTGTAGCCAAACACTTTTATCCATATAATGTACCTTCTTTTCTTCATTCACCTGGCTGCTTGGACTCATTGGATTTCAGACAGCGGATGTACCATGCCTCTTTAGCCATGAGGATCTCTGTCAGCTTCAGCAGGCTGCTCTTAAACTGGGTCGCCACCTTCAGACACAACATAAGGGTCATAATCTCCAACAGTTCATCTGTCACATACATATGGCTTAATGATGACACAGTCAGACTGCCACTGACAGGGGCCACTCTATATAGACAACCTACTCACTTATTTCCTCTCTTTTATTATTTATAGTTGTAAACAAATTTTCTTTTAAATGCAATGAAAAAAGTGTTCATCAGATAGGTCTATACCTGCTATAGAGATTTGTTTACAAAACTTTTGGCAGTTTTTATACACAGGATATTTTTGACATAATGAGAATCTAAATCAGGAGTTCCCAGATTTTACCATGGAAGGATCTCCTCTGTAGTTTTTCTGCACTCATGCATGATTTCCTGATAAAAATCTTAAACTGCAGGTCAATAGGTGGCTTCAATGAATAAAACTGATCATGATGTGAATGCTAATGCACTGCATTGCTGATATTGTACACCATCAGCTCTGTTAGTGATACAGTCGAAACAATGGTGTAATGGTGCCTTGATAAGTAGGTATACTCTTGATTTATCCCCAACATTTCTTAATCAGCCTTTACAGCAAAGGAGAACTGACCTGGGTTATAACTGCTGCTGCTAAGGTAGTAAGGATCATTATGAGATAAACAGCCAAAGAGCAGATTTAAGATCATCACTGGCCCACAGACAGTAGGCTGAGACAAATTATACATACAGCAGTTTTAGAGGTAATGTGTTACAAGGCAATGCACTAGTGTAAGCAAATTACTTTTTTTAGCCCTTGCTATCCCAGGAGATGTCTTGTTGAAGTGAATAAACTCTATGAAAACTGAAATAAAGCAGGTAGACTCTGCATAGGTGCATTTACCCTGCACTACTCCACTGACTGGAAGGATATGGATGGTCAAACATGGTGAGTACTCACTGTTTCTGGTCGTCGACGGCTGTCTTTATCCATTGTGGCGAAGCACTCTCTGACTATGGCATTTTTAGACTGACAAATCAGCTATGAGGAGATAGAATAACACACAAACATTGTAACACAATAAACCAGACAGACAGATATTTACATATTGCTTGCAAAGTACTCTGCATTTCTCCACTAGGTTTTTTACAGCAGGGGTTACAGTAAGAGTACAGTCATTAAGTTTTTTAATGACAAGTCCAGTTATCTGCTGTGAAGAAAGTCTGTGAACATGGTTCATGTGGGGAGAACAGAGATAAATTAAAGGACTGTGATGTTGGCAAATATAGCAGGAACATTCTTAGGGAAATGTAGGTCAATGCTACTGTTATTAAAGCTCCTTTGGGGAGTTTTGGCAAGCTATGCAGCAGATTTCTAACCTTGCACGCCAGATCTAGGTACATTATATGGACACAGTGTTTGGGAAAGGGCAGAGGCTTTGAAAAAAAGAAACTCGGAAGGTGATTGGATGAACGTTCTGTCTGTCACATCTTTATGGACCAATCAGAGCAACAAAACACGTGACATAACCAGCAGCAAGCTGCACCCCTACCGAAGGAGTGAACTCCATTAGAGCTGCATAACGCGAATCATAACGTCTGCAGACATGTAAGTACACGACTTTTGTCGTTTTTGAAAAGAAAACAACTCACTTCTGTTCTTTGTTCTTTTAACGAAGAAATGTTGTCAAGTTCTGATAAAACTGGTGCTTTAGCAGCATCCACGTTAATGTCTTCTGCCATAATTGCAACAGCCTCTTGTTATGCTCGCTTACGTCATGACTCCGCTGCGCCCTAAAGTACTGCCCCTCGACAGTTTCTAACCGGGCCCAAACGATTCAGATGGGAGCTTTGCAAGATGGATTCACCAGTGAGAACCACAAAAACAGGCGTATCCATCTGCTTTGCAAGGTTAGCAGTTTTCCTGACACACAAACTTTCCAGAGATCAGGATACAATTCCCCCTCTGTAAGACTTAAAAATAAATAATACATGATGTGTAAATAAGCTTGATAATATTACTTAAACTTAGCTATTACTAAGTCATAACCAGGAGTTAAATCAGTCTGAGGCTCTCAGAGTTTTTATATCCATGTGTGGCACTGTTACACATGACAAGAATGTGAGTGATGTGGTTGTTTTCTAAGAGCTCTCCTTCATCCAGGGAGGACATTTTGTCAATGTGGTGTTTCAGTGAACACATGAATATCATCATTACTTTAGACAATGTCAACTTTTTTCACATCAATGGCAAAGATTCTTTACACATGATCCATTTAATTGTTCATGGAAAACTGGATGAATTTTTCACCATGAAACCACTATTTAAGAAGCAAATTATAAAAAGAGCAGAGACATGAACAGTGCCTCTTTGGCTTTAGGGGTCCCCCAAATGATTAAAGTCTAAGTTCCTCACAGGGGCTCCAATTAGAGCAAACATCCAAAGAGTTTTCTATAAAGTGCAAATGTATTTTAAGTCTATCTTCTTAACATTATATAATTACATATGTTCATTGACAGACTTACATCTTTTATGTTTCTATATAAAAGGTCGTTGTTTTTGTCCAGGAAACCTGAAATGTTATGAAAAAGTTAGTTGGACATGTTTAAAGGGGCTTACATATTTGAGTACCATTGCCTGACATTGTGTTTTTTTTACCCACAACACAGTAAGTGACCTCCCCCGCATAATGTAAGAGACGGAAATCTCCTCTCTCAAGAGTCTTGCGTGTCATTTTGTCAGCAAGTTTGTGCCTGCATCAAAGAGAGGGACAGAGACAAAGGGATGAAGAGTGAGAGGCTTTTCAGAGTAGTCCTAATCCTCAATCTCTATCAGCACATAAACAAGACACACACTGGAAGAACGTCCATGAAAGGAAGTTTTAAAGTTAACAGATGATTTAAACAGTTAATGGATATGCAGCTCAAAAACACTGATAATTTAATGTTTCAAAAATATTGGGAAGAGCAGTGTCGATTGCAGGATCATCTCAAAAACATTATTTCAACTCATCTTTACTAGAGAAATATTCTACAGGCGTATATGGTACAGGTTTAAACTCACGTGACAAAGTGAGGATGGTTTCCCATCTTGTCTTCCAGTCTCTCCAGGAAGGTGAGATCAGTGGCATCTCCTGGCCTGAGACACTCCTCATCCTGCATGATAATCATTAACACTTTAGTTTCAGTGTATGTTTGCTACAGTAGCATTCAATATCAGTGAATACTCACAAGTATAGATATGATTCCTCTGTGTTTCTCCTCAACCAGGTCACAGATGATCTTATTGTTGAAGAACTGAACCGGCTCCCACTGAGTATAAAAACAGATTGTGAGTGGGTCCTTTTTAAACCAACCAACTCTCTCATACACTAATCAGTGTTTTACCTCGATATCCTCTGCTTCATATTCATCCTGCTCAGATTTTAGTGTCAGCTGGATAAAAAGCTGCTGCAGCTTCTCGTTGCAGTAGTTTATACAGAACTGCTCAAAACTGAAAACACAAAAACACGCTCAAAAAAGGATCATCTATTTTCTATTAAGCATATCAAAGAAAGCGGCAACAAATCAGTTATTTCTGCCTACCTGTTTACATAAAAAACTTCAAATCCATAAATGTCTAAAAGCCCTATAACAGTCTTCCTTGACGGGTCCTGGAAAAACACAAGGATGTAGATAAGGCCGTAAATATCCACCCTCATTATCTGGGATTTGCCATATCACCCTCCTTTCCTCTCTCACCTTGTTCTCCATAGACTCATTGATCCTGCTGACCAGCCAGGTGAAGGTCTGTCCATAGATGGCTTTGGCCAGAGCGTCTCTGGCATAGATTGCATGATCAATAGTAAATGGGCTGAGAACCTTTACAACAAGAAAAAAATCATGACTGAATTGCCATCTCTGCATGGAAAGTTTAAATAAAAACAGCTGATTTTAAAAGACATTCACCTGATCATTGCTGGCTTCAATTTTCCTGTATGAGAGACTCTCTTGGAGACTTTGAGCATCAACTCCTAACAGCTACAGGACAAAATTAAGAATTATTCATGGACTCTGAAATAATCATGAGCTATTTATGTCTATTTTCTCACATTAGAGACCCAGCGCAGCTCTGCACTGTTGTTCAGGAGGACATGGCCTTTACTGTCCACATCAAACTTAACATTCCCCAAGTGAAGAACGCTGGCAACAGTCCCAAAAAGGTGCTGCAAGCAATGAAAAACAAATTATCAAGTGACCGAGCAAGTAAAAGGTTTATATCAGAGTATCTGTAACACAACCCAACTTACATTAGTGTTAATCTCATCAATGTTGATGATTTGTAGAGCATTTTTGACTGTTTTCCAGTCGTTTCTGTCATTAATTGAAGACACAATGGCACACTCTCCCTATAAAATCAAAGCAACAGGCCATCAAACTTGACCAACGTCTTAAATATAGCATTTATTAAAATAGGGTAGTTGGGTTAATCATACTTGACTTAAATAGTTATAATGCTGGCTGTTCTTCTCCAGGCCAAGGTGACGCAGGAGGTCATCCTCTCCTCCCTCTACAAGCTGGTAGAAAATGTGAAAGTTTCTCTCTCCATGGTTCTGATGCACCACCCTCGACTTTTCCAACAGGTAATTCAGGATGTGGCCTCCCACAGCATCCCCCTAAAATCATCGCAGCATCATCATCATCATCATCATCATCATCAAGACATCAGCTCTACGGCTTGCTGGAGAAACATGGCCTCTTGTCCAGTGGATAATCATCATTGACATAAAAAATGAAAAATGGACATTTTTGTTGTTTACAGTGCCTATAAAAAGTATTCACCCCCTTGAATGTTTTACCTTTTTTTTGGTTTTATAAATCAATTGTGGCAAATATAATTGGGCTTTTTGACAAAACGAATTTACAAAAAATATTCTTTAATGTCACAGTGAAAACAGATTTCTACTAAGTAGTGTCAATTAAATAAATGTATGTGATGTAAAATAAGTGATTGCATAAATATTGCACATTCACGGCAATCTGGTAATCCCCATTTCACTAATTGTGAGACTACTAGCACCACTTGGCTGGACCTCTGTTAAATTAGGTCAGTCACTTTAAAGGGGGATATTTATGCAATCACTTATTTTACCTCACACATTTTTGTTCAGTTGGCATTACTTTGTAGAAATCTGATTTCACTTTGAGATTAAAGAGTGTTTTTGTCAAAAAAGCCACATTATATTGACCAAGACTGATTTATAAAATCAATGAAAGGGTAAAACATAAGAAAGTAAACACTTTTTATAGGCATTGTATATGTATGTCATATAAAGAAACATGCTAGGTGCCTACATTATCTAAGCAATTAAGAAAATAGTTTCCCCTGGCTGGCATTTTTGTGCAGTGCACTCTGGGTAGAGAAAACATCATTGCAGTGCCTGTCCCTTTTGGTCTTCCTCACTAAAACTACTCTCCGGTAAAAATTTGAAAGGCTTTAAGAGTGAAACTCCACAGAAAGAAGAACAATGCTTCCATATGGTAGTCTTCCTATAAAGCAGTGGTTCCCAAACTTTTTGTATCGGGCCCCCCTTTGACAGATGAAAATATTTTCAGGCCCCCCCAGCCCTCATCATATGTATCCACACATAAAACATGTAAATGTATAACAAACACACCCTTATTTATAATTTAATTCCTTCTTTTTAAGATTAACCGCAACATAAAACCTAAAAAATCTGAGTTTTAAAAATCTGACTCTGAAGATGAACAATTCCCTGAAAATAGAAACTTAATGAACATCTTTAAGATTTATACACCCAGTTCTGCAACAATTTCAGTGACAACTGTGGGCTTATTTGGTGATACAGATCTTTTTCCATCTTGGGTAAAGCTGTGATACTGCTACTCTCAGTCAATTTTCAATGTCCAGCTATGATTTTGTATTGCAGAGGCAAAAGCCTTTTGCAACATCCTCGAACAGGTAGGATGCTGCAAAGGCTCGCATGCCTAGCTACTACTACTCCTTTTCCACTCCAACCCAAAATGCTGACAATGTTTTGGATGTGAACTGCAATCATATTGTTGAATCTGAGGTGACTTTAATAAACTTGTAAGATAAAAGTCTACATGCACATCCAAACCTAGGTGGGCAGGTGCTGAGCCGGAAAAGAGACTGACATGGAACAGAAAGGACGTCTCGCACACTGCAGGACTCCAAAAATATAACTATTCATTGCACCAAACGTGACGTTTCGAGCAGAGTAGCTTTTCATCAGACTTTAATAAACTTCTCTTCTGCAGGGCAGACGTCATCAACTGGTGCTGCTTAGCCTGGCCTTACCCCCCCCCCCAGAAGTGAGGAAAGGAACAATGCAGTCATATAACATCACAACCCAGGATGCACTGCACAAAATGACGATCTAAATGTGATCTATTTTTATTGTTTACCAAAATGTATGAACCTGGTGTAATTCTGTGTACAACATAAGCATTAAAGAAACTGGAAACAGGAACTTGGATGTTTTAACTGGATGCTATCACTGAGTTCATCTACCCATTACAGTTATTGCATTTTTATATTGAAATACTCTCTTCTATTGATGCACTCAAATAGAATAATAATTTAACTCTGCTGTACAATCTTAGAGCCCTTTGACAATCATCATCTATTAATGTCTGATAGATGCATTTTTACTCCGAGACACGTCATGAATTTCTCCATACTTCTGCTGAAGCAAGCGGTTAGCATTAAACGACTCCAAAGAAAGATTTCCTTTTCCATGTGGCATTTATATCTACAACGCTAACACCATAATTATTTTGTGTACATTATCCCCATATTTCCCTGGTTCATCTGTTGAGTCTCAGTTTCACAGTAGAATGAATCTAAGTTACAGCACCTTCACTGGTGTTACCTTCAGCTGCATAAGCCTGGAAAATAATTGATTTTAAAATTATATTCCTGCAAAAATAAAAATAAAAATTGGATGGAGATTTTTTAAAAGTCAAGAAGAAAACTTTTAAATTGCATGTTTGTTTGTTTTTTACAGAGTGTGGTTCAATCATTTCTACTACATTTCAGGTAGTGAATAAATCTTAAATCTGACTGGCTTCATACACAGTTGAGTAGATTTGATTTTCAAGTTTAAATGTTTGATTGATGACAGATTGTCAGCTGAACTGTAATACAGATGTTTTCTTGTAGAGAAAAATAATTCATCTTAAAAATACAGACAAGCTGGTCATCGGCGAAGAAAAGCACTGCCTGTTTATTGTTGTCAAAATGTAACCTTTCACCTGTATACACCTAAGCCTGCTGAAATGTTATTAGTCAGTACAGCTCTGATAAAAAATGTACTCAACATGCTTGATTCTTACCTGGCTGTCAAACTGAATGTCCATATATTTCCCAAACCGGCTTGAGTTGTCATTTTTCAGTGTTTTGGCATTACCGAAAGCCTGTGGGAAGACACCAAAAAAAAAGAAAAATGAATAACTGATATCTTCTTTTAGTTACACTGTTATAATAGTACGACACGAGTGACCAACAGACCTCGAGGACCGGGTTAGACATGAGCATTTTGTCTCTGACAGTGTTGAGCAGAGTGGTGCTGGGACAGCTGACAGCATAATACTGCAGGATCTTCTTTGAGGCCTCTGTCTTTCCTGCTCCGCTCTCACCAGAGATCAGGATGAAATGATTGTTGAACTCTGTAAGCATGGTGTGGTAGGCGTTATCTGCCAAGGCGTAGCTGCAGGGGTGCAGAGACAAACCTTAGATTTTTGAACAGTTACTATCAAGAGCTTTCCAAGGCTGAATGCTCCTGAATAAACATTTAGCGTTTCATATGCACACTCACATGTGAGGCGGAAGTTCAAAAAAGTTGACTCCCATGTAAAGATCCATCTGTTTCTTATTGTAGATGTCCAGCTCTTTGTAGGGATTGACAGACACTAACAAAGTGCCAATGTACGTCTGAAAGGATAAGTTAAGATGGTGAAATTATTGTTAAAATACTGACAACAGGGTCCTTGAAGTCATTTCTCACACTCACATAGATCAGATCTTTGCCGAAGCGTTTCTTGAGGTTGCTGAGGAAGGCTGTATCTGTGGTTTCATCCATTAGGACAAAATCCTGGATTCCAACCCGGTCCCTGGCAGTCAGGGCACCCTCCATGTCCAGCTGACCCTGTGCAACAAGTTGCATCATTAATAATGCAGCCAAATGTGCAAACCTTAGAGCAGTGAGGAAGGCATGATTCACAGTGTTAAGCATCATAATCTCTAAAAATTTCTTTAAACATAACATTAATACTTTAAATTATGTTACATTTTGGTTAAGTGGTGTCTTGATGAGATTATTTCTTAACTTTTGTAGAAAGCAAACTCTGCCTAAATGACAAAACAGCAACATATGCAAAGCAGTGTAATTTTAAATTCTCAGTCATGTATTTTGACAAATGTGCCTGGATGACCGAATGTTTGGATTAATGGCTCCACAGGGGAGGACTGGGCTGAGAAAAGCAGTAGAAAAGCACAAACATGGTCCCTGTTAGTTCTATTGAAACAAGAGGTCTAGAGGTCCTATGTGTCTTTGATGCAGAGCTCTGTGATTGTGCAGAAGAACAGACAGAAGCTAATGATCGCTACACAGCACACAGGGACCTTGGCTGGCAGCCCGTAGTTCGCTCGAGCTGACGCACCAACCAAACACAACACAGTGTGCAAATGGACTCAAAAAACAGCGGCACATTTAAGAGGCATAGTGGGAAAAATTCCACCAATCTGTTTTGCATTCTCTGCACCAACACTTAGACCAAAGGTTTTCACAGCTTTTGTTGGTTTTGTATTTTCTTCTCTCTCCTTTGGAAGCAGAAGTCCTTTGATTCTCCACTCTCAGTAAAAACATTAAAAAAGATAATCCATTGGATCTAATTGACACAAAGCCCTCCGTCCCCCCCTTCCCTCCTCCCCTGCCTCCATCCTCCGCCTATGGGCCCTCGTTTCTTCTGAGAAAGGCCGAGTGTTTTTGTCCTGTAAATACCACGGAGCAGAGACAAAAAAGACGTCTTTAAAATGCAGTCTACAATCCATTACACAAATTCCCCCTGCATATCCATTCAGTAATTATTCATTAGAAAACATTTAACGTCACAGTGAATTTCACACTAGGCAGTCGAAACACAATAGAGGAGATTTGGCCTATTTTGGGGTGAGGAGTTGGGGAGGGGTTGGCTGTACAGAGGAAGGGTGAAGGCGAGGGAGGAGGAGGAGGAGGGGAGCAGTATTTGTCTGATCTGAGAACCTCTGAAACGGGGCCGTCTTGAGACAACGGGACAGACTAAATAGTGCAGTAACGGTCTGTGCCCCGCTGCTTGCTGTGACACTCATTTAGTGCGCCCCGAGGGCGAACAATAGAGGCTTGTTCTAAGCAATCCTGTGCTGTAATTTGGACTTCATTACTCTGCTCACACGGGGCCCCATTTAAGGATAGAGGAGGCTAGTCAGATGAGAATGTTTTTTTCCACCTGTCAATGCTCTCACCCCTCTCTCCTCAACAATACCCCTCACCCCGTGTCCCCACCAATAACCCTCACCCGACCCCCTTCCCATCGCCCTCCCCTCCCAGCCACCCACTTTAAGCCAATGAGACAGGTGAACAATATCATTGAAGGAGCCCTTTTTTGGACGTCAGAATCAATCTGGCAGTGTGATGGTAGTGGTGCTGGTGCGGGCTATCTGTGACACCCCCTTTTCTTCATGGGAACAAACTTCTCTCAGAGCAGCGCAGGCAGACAATGTGCTGGGACAGCGTGACTTAGGGATCTGCCATACAGTATTACAAGTAATAACATGGACAGATAAGCTCCTGTCAGGAGGAGGATTAATGAATTCAAGGGTGATAATAATGCTAATGTTTTAGGATTCCTTTCAATGAGCTGACAAAATCCAAAGCTTTGTTGTTCTCCATTCAGGTACCCTTTGGTGTCCTGCAGGTATTTCTTTTTAAGAAAGCTGTCTGCAGCACGCACAAGTGTTTCTGAAGACACTGTGCTAGAAAGGCTGAACACTGAATGGGCGTTCCAGTGTAGGAATAAAAACACAGTCTGAGCTCAAAAATAAAAAGATTTTCTTATGTATGTGTTAATTGTAACTTTATACAAAAGCACTACATGATGCAATTGAACAAATAACAGTTTAATGTGATGCACATCAGAAATAATGATTCTGTAATGAGCCATCAAAGCCACCGTCAGATCAGGTGGATTGCCTTGCTACCTCAGAGCTCAACCAATTGTATTTTAATTAAGAGATGGTCCCTCATCTTGGTCTAGAATGTCACCATCGCCTGAGACAGAGTGACCTCATCTGAGAGACAAGAAGGGGGGTGGGGGGGTTGAGCCACAGCAATCACCAAGAAAGAAGCAGGAAAGTTTATCTCCCTCTGGAAGACAACTCTGTCTGATAGTCTCATGAGTTAATCATATCCCCATTTAACCCCAAAGGTTCTTAAAGTGGCTGCACTTAACAGACTGGAAAGGTTTCATCATTGTTCAAGCTCTGATCATAGACTGTATAAAACATGGAGGTACTTTCAGTTGTGTTAACTATTGTTTTTTTGTGGCACAGCTGTTGAAGCACAGTGAGGGCGGTCACCACATCAGCAAAGCTATCTTAAACTACAGTAGCTTCCAGTCAATCAAGTTAAATACACCTGCCTACTAGTTAGATTGTGCAGCCTTTAGTCTTGAAACAATAAACTGTAACCCCCTTCCCATGCAGTTTTTACTGTAAACTGTAAATATGGGTAAAGTCCTACAGCTATTTCAGACTGGGTGCATGTATGCTGCATGACATCTGCCGTGCATGTTAGCTCTTGTTTGCTCCATCACAGCTTTCCTACCAGGCGTGTGTATTGTATGTGTCCTGCTGTCACAGCCCTGTCTTTCATAAGTTTTACCTCACAATTTTCCATGCATTTATTTACTAGTTTATTTGTTAGGGACAGATACAGTAAACATAGACAAATGAGAACAGCCATCCCATGCAAGTAGTGTTTATAACGAATGCTAATTTGCAACACCCGTCCCGAGAACAGCTTTAAAGTTCTTCATCCATCGTATAACCGAGTCAGGAAAAATTCAGTGTAAAGCATTCAGTGTAAACGAGGTTAGTTTCTTACAAGAAAAGCTAACCAGGCTTTTACTTTGAAAATCACAAACTGTAAGTGTGATCATATTTTGTTTATCTTGCCTGTAATATATTCAACTGATGTGGAAACAGAAAGCTCCACCAACTGTTAAAAGTTTATTTGGGGGGACCCCAAACCTTCTAGCAGGGTCCAGGGGGCATGCTCTCCTGGAAGAAAAATTTGGCAATGTTGAAGTTAAAGAGTTGCAAAGAGTTTTAACCTGTTTTATATCCATTATAAATACTATTGTTATTTCCTGTAAAGTGATACGTCTGACTGAAGCTCAGTCTTCTCAATCACATGCTGTGGTTTTCACTTAAGATGAGAATATTACCAGAATATTACATCAGACATTAAGGTAGTGCACTTTGAGAGAGAAACATAGTCAAAGTCCACAGCGAACAAGCAAATCCATACAGATATGCGGATCCCACATGGATGTAAGGTGGAGAGGAACAAATGTTTCACCTGGAATGTTTCAAAGCTTTGCCTCCTGTATCTTGAGTGTCTGAAGCTCAGTCACACAGTGCAGAGCTTTCGCCCGAGCCATGCTCTCTGGGTGTCGGCTTTATGAAATGCAATGTTGGTGGAGCAAATTAGACCATGGTGACAACATTTAGACTATGGCAGAGTGCCATGGTCTTGGTAATTGATGGAAAACAATTGACAGACATGTGGCTTTTGGCCTTCATCAGGGTCATCAAGAAACACAGTGCAAATATATTCTACCACTATAGACACAAATTCTGCTAATACAAGGCAAATATGGCTCCCTAGTTATCATTGTCCTGTATATTTTGGCTGTGACACACGCTTGTGGCAAAATAGGCGAACCCTCTATTCTCTAGAAACTTGTAACATCAGACACTTATTATCCCTCTCTAATTCACTGAAAGGGACCTTTGAAGGCCATCAATGCCGGGTTTAAATATAACTTTTTCATCTACCTGCAGCTGTGGCAGATGGATTTAAAAAATCTACCAGCCACAAACATTTTTTACCAGCCACTCTATTTTAACAAGCAGCATTATTCAATAAGATAAAATGTTATAATCATAGCTTATGGTTTCAGGTTATAGAGAGTTGGTGAATAAATGATCCAAACTTTCGCCCATTTTAAAACTAGTTTTTAAACAATTTGTCCTGTATTCAGCTATGCAAATGTTTGCTTTACTTCCTGTACTGTACATTTATTGGCCATTTCCTGCATTATGAGTGTCAGACTCACTAGAATTTTATATTTTGTGCACGCTTTCTGCAGTCTCATCCCAAAATTCAGGCTTTGGTTAACTGTTTTAGACTAGCGACAAGCAAGGCATTCGTTCAAACACAATTTTAGCAGATACACCAGTTGCAGCTGAGAGCTAGTCTTATATGATATGGAGTCAAACCACCCCAGCACACAGCTGCCTGACATTTGACAGCTGGGTTTAAATTATGCCATCAACTGTAACAAAATCACTTTTGTTGATTAAGGCTATTTTAATTCACCTGCTGCAGTGACTGGTAGGTTGAGCAAATTCACGTGATAATGCTCAAAAGTACCTGCATTTGGATGGTAGCGGGTTCTACTTTCCCAAGCCATACTAAAAATGCAGTCTGAACCTAGCTTTTAGTCATCCCAACACAAGGGAAAGAGATGGAGCTGAGGCTACAAACAGTTAGACTGGCTAGCAAAACCAGCCAAAATGTGTTTCTTGAATCTGGCTGTAAATGTTTGTTTCTGCTGTAAAAACAGGCGATTTTGACTGTGTGTATGTCACTTCTGGGGATTCTTCTGCTAGCCTAGATGGAAACTCAAAGAACTTCAATTTTTGCACTTGCTTCACTGGCTTTAATTTTAAACAGCAAAGGTTGCTGCTTGGTCTTTAAAAGTAATTAAAAAAAAAGCTCATCAAAATATTTCCTTCACTAAACTGGGAGTTCCCAAACTTTTCATCCCACAAGCCCTATATTAACAGTATCATAGACAGGGGACCCCCATCTTCCCTGGAGGTGGTTAAAGAGTACAATGTTGCAAAAAGCATCATGTACAAATTTACATTTAAGGTATAGTTTTGTACATTTAACTTACATTCAAGCCTAATTATCACATATTAACTATCTTTTCATTTTAATTGAATTCACTTTAACAATACTTTTTACAATATTGGATAAAATATAGGCTTACCACCTTAAATCATATAACATTTCTCATTAGTTTTGGAAAGCATCCCGTGACCCCTCTACAGTGTCTCGCGACCTCCCTGGGGGTACCGACCACCACTTTGGAAGCCACTGCTTTAAACATATTTATACCTGCTGCCAAAATGGACATTTTACTATGGGTGTTTATGGGCCTTCCAGGCAGGGTTGCCAGGTCAGCGGTTTTGGGCTACTTTTCACATACTGCTATGGGGAGGTTTTTTCGCTTGAGCTGACCCGTTTTTGATGTCTTGTCTATGTGTTATTAACATCCAAAGCAGAATAATGTACTTTCTTTACCCTCAAATAAAACTAAGTCAAACAGCAGAGAAGCTGAAAAACATAGAACATGGCACACTACAAAAGATTCGCTGCGCCTGCGCAAACACAAGAAACATATTTGGTGAAGCAGAGGTTTTACTCCATTATTTTGAATTTCAGCATTGGGCTTGGTTTTGGGATAGTTTTTACTGGCCATGAGGCTTGTTTTGTTTATGTCTGCATTCAGTCTGAAGTGCACATTTGAGGAACTGTATTTTGCACATTTGCACATGGCTTGAGTTTTTAACCATTGGAGTTGCTGCTTCTTAATGAGAGAAGCACACTTGTCTCATATCTGTCCTCTAAATGTGAAGCTTAAGTAGTAGTAGCAAGGCAACAAACAAATGTTTTTAGCAAAAAGATCTTATCTTTGCTCAAACAAATTTATTACCTCTGAGCATATCCTCGCTAGCGTTTCCCCCTCTTCTACGTATTTGCGCCAAGCTAAGCTAAGCTCACTAGCTAGTTCTTAACCAAATCATAGTTTGTTTGTACATTTAATAACAGTTTTAAGAGGCCAGCCAGAAAAATAGCATTAGTGTGAATACCAATAACAGAACGTCAACCCTGAAGCATCATGGAGCCACTTTGAAACTCTTTGCTAGCGAAACTGCTGCTACAAGACTGCTACAAAAGGATTTCTGGGTAATAAAACAATAAATTGCACATTTTTTTAGCACCAAAGCAAAGTCAAACCTGCATGTTTAAAGGTTATTGTTCTTCTTCCAGGTCAAGAATCGCCACGAGTATCCAGCCTGGAAAAATCCTTCCTGTTCAGAGCTGTCAGTCAGGTGTGGTGCGTCCTCCTGTGTCCGCTTGCATGGAGGCGTCCAGGTAGTCTTTAAACACCGGATTGTTGACAGCTAATTGGTTAAGTCCAGCTTGCATGTGATATTTAATCCTAATTTTAAAAATGTATTTATGCTCTGCGCCTGTCTTTAAACTCAATCATTCAGCATGGTGTTATAGTTGTAGTGTTGGGGATGGTGGATGGAGGCATGTGTTCACCTGTGAGCTCCTTCACATCCTCCTGACCCAGACTCCGTGTACTGAGGGCCGGGTGCTGAATCATTCATGCCGTGGGAGGTGGAGGGACACAGAGATCTTATTCAGAGCTTACCTGAGTATCTACTGCTCCACTGAGTGTAACATAACGACACAGAAACAAGATCCAAACCACACAAATCCAGCCATCCCCCTCTCCTCCTCTATTTCTTCTTCTCTCTCTAGGTTTCATTACTTCACTACCAGCATGTCCTCACTCCTTTCTCCCTGCTGGAACAGTCTGGCTCTGGTTTCTGATCTTTGATTAGATGGATACATTACAGACTAATCACTGGCTGCTCTATAACTCAACATAACAATGTTTGTCTGGAACACTTTTGTGTATGAGCTGCTGCCGAAGCTGCCAACGCCTCTTCAAAATGCTTCAGTCTATGGCCAAGTGCAATTATCTGATTGTTTGCTTGGCTGAAAACAGCTATCAAATAACACTGCATTTAATTACTGAGTTTGAGTGTGGCAATTGTTCTTCTATTATAGAGCTGACAGAGCAGTGATAACAGGAACTGGGAGGAAAAAAAGATGGAAAATAATCAGGATTGAGGATGGTGAAATTTTTGGTAGTAAAAAATATAAAAGCAAATTGTCTTCCATCAACTTATCCTTAGAGCTCTTGTATGGAACATTCCAGTTGTGTTGTTTTTGGCGCCCTCTTTGGAGAAAATGGGATGATTTACAGAGCAACTGCTCTTTTGCATTGGAACCAGTTGAGTTGGTTTAAGTATCTGATCAGGAGGCTTCCAAGTCGTCGTTAAAGGTGCATTTCAAAAATATTGTGTTAGGGTAAAAGTTTTTTTTTCCCCAATGATTCACTTCAGAAAGTTGCATTTCCATTTATTCTAGATTCATCTGAGGCTGGAGTCAGTGGACCAAGAGCCTCCACACACAAACATGCCAAGGAAATGGGCTACAAATGAACCACAGACAGCATCAACAGCATCTCAGCTGGGCTAGGGAAAAAAAGAACTGGGCCATAGCTCAGTGGTCCCAAGTCGTGTTTTCATGTGAAAGTAAAATTTGAATTCAATGTGGAAATCAAGGTCCCAGAGTCTGGAGGAAGATCAGAGAGGCACAGATTCCAAGGTGTTTAAAGTCAAGTGTTTTCAGTTTCCGGAGTCAGTAATGGTTTGAGGTGCCATGTCACCTGCTGCCGTTTGTCCACTGTGCTTTATTAAGTCCAGAGTCAACGCTGTCAGCCATCTACCAGGAGGTTTTAGAGGACTTCATGCTTCCATCTTGTGAGAAGCTTTATGGAGATAATGATTTCCTTTTCCAGCAGGAATTGGCATGAAGCCAAAACTACCAGAAACCCATAGCCTCCAAAACCTGAACCCCATACAGAATCTTTGGGGAAATGTGAACAGGAAGTTGAGAGACACCAGACTCAACAATACAGATGAGCTGAAGGCTGCTATCAGAGCAACCTGGGCTTCATAACACCCCAGCAGTGCCACAGACTGATTGGCTCTGTCACATTGATTTTTGCAGTATTTTTGCAGATGGAGTGCCTAAATGAGCAGAATTTTCCAGAAGGTCAACATTGCTGTATCATAAATCCTTTTTTTGGACTGATGTTTTGTGATATTCTAGTATTTTGAGAAGTGGATCTTTTTATTTTGGTGAACTGTAAGCTGTAATAATCAACATTTAAACAGAAGAGTCTTGAAATATTTCAAGTTGTATGAAATGAATCTACAATATTAGATGAATTAAATCACATGGAGAAAAAAAACTTTTTCTTGATATTCTGTTTTTTTTAGATGTATCTGTTTATTCCACCCGACCTGGGTCAGGCTTGGAACGCCTTGGAATCCCACATGGGTGAGGGATGTATCTGCTGACTTGCTTAGCCTGCTACCACCTTGACGCAACCCCAGATAAGTGGAAGAAAATGGGTGGAGGGATTTGTGCTCTACACTTTGGTCCTCCCCTTTGAAAATGTGACGTAGTTGTTCAGAGACAGGAACTGTTATTTGTCCTACATCTGTGGTTCTCAACTGGTTGAGCCTCAGGACCCAACATCAGCTCCTCAATGAGAAATTGTGACCTAAGTTCCAGGTATTTTTCAGCCAGTCTGATTATTTAATAAAAAAGCACAGTCTGGACCTTAATCAGTACAAATGATGTAACAGATAAAACAAAAAGGAAAGAACAAGGATGTTTTAACACTCTGGGACCTATGCTTTTTTTAAATCATTTTGTCTTCTCTGGACTTTTTGTCATCAAAAACTTGTAAAACATACATTCTGTGATGCACATTTAATCTCTTAACATCCCTTAATTGAGGACAACTTGGGCTTTAAGAATATGTATGCCACTGTGATGTTACTTGAGTTTTAAGTTATTGGACAATAAAGACAAAAGAAAGACAAAAGAAATTAAATTCAAAAGATTTCTATTTATTACACAGAGTAAACAATAATGACTAAGATTTTTTCTGCATAAACTTGTTCTCCTATCTCATGGGGCCCAAAAAGTAAAAAAAAAAAATAATTCTGTGACAAAAAAATTAACATTCACATATTTACAAAAAAGTCCTTGCCCTTTTTGTAAGAGGCTTCGTTTGAGCCAATATTCAAAGAAGTTCCTGTCTGCAGAGACACAGAGGGACACATCACAGTCTTTCTGTGTTTTTCTCTCCATTATGAGTCATTCATGCCCTCTCCTCCAGTGTGCACCTGTGCTGTTTGATGATGTAACAGCCTGCCATTGGTTGTCACAGCTCATGTGGCATCTGGTTTAGGAACTCAAGTGGTGGCTAATGCTAAGCTAGTGGCAGAGACGATCAAAAATGGATTAAATAATGGATAAACAGACTTTCAATATTGGAGTAACTGGTGTGGATGTAATCTGTAAACCCCAGATAATTGACCTCTGAAAAGTCACTCAAGTTCCAGGCTCGCTAGAAAAGCTTCTGTAGGAGCAACAAGGACGTGTCAAAAAAAGCATCATTTAAACAGCAAAACAGAGGGATTTCAGAGGGAAAAACCTAAGTGGCTATTAGTTATGGTTCAAAAGTAATTTAACTTTGAATAACGTGTCTCTTTTTGTCTTATGCAAAAATGTCGGTTTCAGAGGGTAATGTCCCTGTAAAGAGCAGGGTACTCACCTGAGCCCATGACATCACCAGTCTTGATGGTAATTTACCTGCTCCCTAACGCTACAATGGTTTGAAATCCCTGAGCAGTCCATCAGTTCAGTCTGTTGTTAGCTGATGCCACTGCCTTCACTTAAATTTAACAGCCAGCTGCATGCTGTGTTTTTGTTCTTTGTGAGCTAAATTCCCCAAATCTAACAGCCACAGTGGCCTACAGGTCATTAAAAGTATCAAAACAGAGAGATTTGTACCAGAAAACAATAAATTTAATCCTCAATTGCTGTCTCTCTGCTCTGGCACAGAGCCACGCTCTCTGATCAGAAGCATTTTTACACTTTGAGAAGGTCGTATTTCTCATGAGTGGGTGGGGCTTCAGCTCATTTAAGTGACACACCCACACCATCCTAGCAGAGGTTTAGTGCATCATTTTCATCATTTTGAAGTTTAATTTATAAACTTCTAGATGTTTTTTATGACTCAGATTTGGCCTGGTGGTTCATAACACAGTGGCCTGTCATACAACAAACAGATTTTTTTATCACTTCACAGGGACTTCAAATACATTTCTGAACTTTCTTGTGCGGTTTTGTTCCCTGACACACATTCATGACCCACTAAAAAAGGGTCCACAATCCACTTTTGGGTCCCGTTCCACTAGTTGAGAACCGCTGCACTACAGGATAAATCTGAGTATCACTATTAACTTTGGGGATTTATCCTCTGGGAACCATGAATACTTTATAAAGACCGATATAACATAATTATAACTGATATAAGAACCTTTGGATTTTTGAGGGGTTCCCTAAGAGACTTTCTGGACCATCAAACTCTTTTTTGATGCTATTTATCCACTCTTAGCATCTTTTTTACACTCAAAATGCATATCTTATTTATCCTAAGCAATTTTAGAAGTATCCTACTCCTCATTTCTAAGCTTACCAGCAATGACTATATCTTGAGGTCCCTTGAAGCACACGGTCACAGGCCTACCTCAGCCTAAAATAAAACCACTTAGAAGGACACATTTATGTCTGAACTACAGATCTCCTTGCAAACAAAGCTGACACAGGGAATAAGTCTACATGAGCATTTTCTGTGCAATTTTACTTTTAAAAAAATGTTGGTTTTGTCTTGTAGCTTAATCACTCACTAACTCACTGACACGTCTTGCTAAAATTAAGCACAAACTTTGCTTTAAAGAAATCTTATTTACTTTTATCAAAAAATAAATTAGGGTTGGTTTGTCACAAAAACTGATTTTGGAATGTTTTCAAAAGGACGAATACTTAGTTTTATTTAGTATACAAAAAAAAAACCTGTCCTCAGAGAGGGTGTACCTTTTGAGGAGTGACTGTGTCAAAGTTAAAATGTGTTTACTTCTGTATCCTGGTAACAGGCATTAAACCCACACCCTCTGAGGTAACACAGGTGTCCTTTTTCTGTGCTCTGGTGACCTAAATGTAAGAAAAGATCAGGTTTCACCCAGTTAAAGGATCGATTAATGTTATGAGAGCTTTTAGTAAATAGTCTATGACCGGTTGAGTGCTGAACATATTTGAATTATTCACTCTCCACACAAGAAAAGTTGTCAAGGTTACCTTTGCCGTGGCCCCACCTCTCCCCCGGCCCAGCAGCCCAGCAATGCTTGTCCAATCTTAACAAGCTTTGTGCTACCCACTGGGCTCTGATTCAGCACGAGACCCGGCAAATCCAATTACACAGGAGTCAGAGAGGTTGATTTTCCCATTATAGATTCCATGCTGAGAATGAGAGCTGATGATAACACTCACATCACACTACTGCTGCCCCCTCTCCCTCTTATTTTGTCTCCATTTCACTGTTTCCCTCCCTTTATTTCTCCCTCTCTTCCTATCTAATTCCTCTATCCCAAAAGACCGTCTTTCTTCCCCCTGTCCGTTTCTTTGGAGCTCTCCTTCTTTCATTGTCCATTATTCTAATTTTTCAGAGCAGCGTAACGAAGCCCGGGCCCCGTCATCATTTCAGGACCAAAGTGCTAGGTCAGTGAGGGTACTTCATCTCCAGCACTGGAAATTTTTAGATTTTATTTATGTGTTGCTTAGAAGACAGAAGGATATATCATGAATCAGCTTTTTTATTCTTGATTTTTATGGATTGCATCTTTAAATATTAATATCTGTCACGCTTCAAATGCAGATTCTTTTTACACTATACCCGCTTTAACAAAACTAATTACATACTTGCCAGAGCTGGTAACCTCTGTGAGGTCACTGCAAAAACTAAATGCACAGTAATTCAGACAACTTGACTTCGGGATATCTGAGTGCCATCCTTGGAGGAAATCGTGTGCCTGCTGAGACACATAAAAACGTTAGTGAGTGCTCTTTTGGAAATGAGGCACTCTTCAACTCAATGGGCTGTGAATAAGAGGAGGACTTTTGCTCTATCTCTACCCTTTAGGGTGCTGAAACGGACTGACCCTTCCTCAGACCAGAGGCTTTGGTGTTGACACAGGTCACACAGAGGTCAACCCCATTGACCCCTCTAAACCCTAAAAGATGTGGTTTTCTGTGATCCATCAGGACAAAAGGATTGTGAAGTCCAGCGCTCAGTCTGGAGAAGTTGTCTGCATGATTAGCACTGACCAACACTCTGTTGCATCCACATCCACAGATCAGGCTCTCAATAGTTCATTCTGATGCAAAATGTTAGCTGATAATAAAAACTTGTGGTTTGAACTCTCACATTGAGATGAAATACTTAATAAAATTTTTGAGTAAGGAAATTTGTGTTCGGTAGATTATTTCTTTGATGTAACAATGCTTCTTGGCAATAAATCTTATACCACTGGAAAGCCTGTTTATTACTCTTTTAAATTGTGCCACATTTGTAAGGAACATGCATTTGTGGGATGAGCAGCAGAGCTGAGTATGTGGGTTGTACCCATGAAAATTTTGCTCTGCTGCTCATCCCACAAATGCATGTTCCTTACAAATGTGGCACCATTTTAAAGGGTAATAAATAGGCTTTCCAATGGTATACGATTTATTGCCAAAAAGCATTGTTACATCAAAGAAATAATCTACCAAACACAAATTTGCTTACTTTTTGTGCCAAGTTTTTTCTTTTTAGGATATACGTTGCTTATAAAAGTATTCACTCCCTTGGATGTTTTACCCTTTTATTAATTTTATAAATTAATCATGATCAATATAATTTGGCTTTTCTGACAAAAACCTATAATGTCAAAGTGAAAACAGATTTCTGCAAGTAAAGTCAAATAAAATGACTGAACCTCATAAATAGTAACACCCTTTAAAGTGACTGACCTATATGGTCCAGCAAATTGGTGCTAGTAATAATGTGTTTCAAGTGATTGAAGTATACAGATATCTGTCTGGAAGGTCCAGTCACCAGTTAATCCGTATTCCTGGCTGCCATTACACCATGAAGACAAAAGAACACTCCAAGCAACTGAGAGAAAATGTTATTGAAAAGTAGAAGTCAGTGACCTGTCATGGATGGATGTTTCACACATCCATCTGGTAAACTTCTCATAGACAGCGTCTGTGTCACATCTGTCACATCTTTACAGGCCAATCAGAGCAACAAAACACGTACTGTAGCCGCTAGCAAGGATTAAACTCCACAGAGAACCATGGCAACTGTAGACATGTCAGTACACGACTTTTGTCATTTTTGAAAAGAAAACAACTCACTGCTGTTCTTTGTTCTTCTTTTAACAAAGAAATGTCGTCAAGTTCTGAAAAAAAACTGACAATTTAGCAGCATCCACGCTAATGTCTTCCACCATGATTGCACCAGTCCCTTGTTGCTGCTTGCATACGTCAAGACTCCACTGTGCCAGAAAGTACTGCCCCTCATCGCTGATTGGTCCTGTCTATTTCTAACCAGGACGGTTCAGACAGGAGCTTTGCAAGATGGATTTGCCAGTGGGAAACACGGAAACGGGTGTATCCATCTGCTTTGCAAGGTTAATAAGTCAGAGTATGGAAACTAAAAAATTCCCAAGGCACTAAACCTCCCCCTGGAGTTCAGTTACACTACCTTGAAGTCGCATTACTTTGTAGAAATCTGTGTTCACTTTGACATGAGGGAGTTTTTTATTCATTAATTTTTTCCCAAAAAGGCCAGTTCATTTTGACCATGATTGATTTATAATATTAATAAAAAGATAAAACATCCAAGGGGGAGAATACTTTTTATAGGTACTATAAATCCAAAAAATATTATAGAAGTACCACAGTTGAAACTAGTAAAGCACTCGGAGAGCCTGGACCTCCGCCATTAGCCCTATCTCCCAATTCCTGGATCCAGATGGTGATCCGGATCACTCCCAAAATCTAATCAGTTCTTCCTTATGCCATTTCTGCCATTTCCTGAAAATGTCATCAAAATCCGTCCAGAACTTTTTGAATTATGTTGTTAACAAATTAACAAACAAACTAACAAACCCTGCCGATCACATAACCTCCTTGGCAGAGGTGATTATAAAATTTTGCAGGGATGGCCCTTTTGTCTTTGACGCCTCCATGCCAGCGATATCTGTGCATGTGTATAGCTGTCCAGGTCATTGTTGTGTACTCAGTGATTCAAGAACCCTTTAAGGGTTTTTCTTTAAAGTCCCTGTAAAGTGTAATCCAAACTTTGTGTCTGAACAGACTAGATATGTTGGAATAAGGTTGCTGTAAACATGGCAGTCACTGAGATTTCTATGTGACTGAATTTTGGATTTAGACCATTAGAAAGTTGTTCACCTCTTTCCTGGCTTGGTATTGTTTGAGCAGGGCAAATATAGGAGCCCATGACATTACCAGCTTTGATGGGGAATTACCCTGCGCCCCTAAAGCTACAATGATATAAAATCCCAGTGCAGTTCATCTCAATGCAGTCTGTTGTTAGCTAATATCACTGCTCTCATAGAAAGTTAACAGCCAGTTACATGCTGTGTTTTTGTTCTTTGTGAGGTAAATTTCCCAAATCCATCAGCCACGGTGGCCCATGACTCATTAGAAGTTTCATAATTGAGGTATTGGTGCCAGAAATCAGTATAATTAATCCCAAAGTTCTGTCTCTCTGCTCTGGCACAGAGTCAAACAGCTGCACTCTGATCAGAAGATTCTTTCAAATATGAGAGGATTGTATTTCTTGCAAGTGGGTGTGGCTTCAGCTTATTCAACTGACACGCCCACACCATCCTAGTGCAGATTTTACTGCCTCATATTTCATGATTTGGAAGGATACTTTTGTAAATTTGGAGATATTTTCATGACTGAAATTTGGCCTGGTGGTTCATAACACAGTGGCCTGTCATTTTGTGGATCATTTTACAGGGACTTTAATTTATTGTAACACAAGTATCTGTAATTAAGTATTTGCTCATGTCAAGTGGAAGAACAAAGATAAAGTGCATCATCTAAAAGTTGGGCTACAATAAAGTGTTTGAGTATGTTTTTTTTGTAAAATTCTGGCACTTAATGATACAATAACAGGTCAGTAAAAAAACAAATCAAAATAATAATCTCATCTAATCTCTCCCTGTGGGTTATTTAACAGTAAGGTTTTATGTTGTGTAATTTTGTGTCAAAACATCACAAAAATCATAAAACACAAGGAAAGACTAATTATAAGCTGCTTACTCATGAGATGCTTTATTACAAAGGAAAACCATATGGCTCTAAGTACAAACCTTTTCCATTTAGCATCTTCAATTCTGCAATTGTGCTGTGATGATTTGCTGTCATGACTTAGCATGGGAACTGAGACAAAATAGAGCCTCCATTAATGTTAGAGACACTTCTGGGTTCCTAACATTAGCCTTAGCTGAGAGAAGGCATGTTTCAGAAACATAGTTAAGCCAATAGTTTTATAGTTTTTAACAACAACCTCTATTTTTAATGTTGGTGCTGACTTCATCAAACTTTGAAATGCATACTTTGATTGTATCTCTGAGTAAATCAAAGCATACGTGTCTAATGCTTTCATTTAGTAATAACTCAACAGAAACCTGATTTATCTATCACTGCTTTATACAACTTGGAATTACATGTACTCTTAGTTTCTGGGTGAGGAATTTCACTGAAGCGCTCCTCTTACCTTCCTGGAATTAATGGTTTAGTATCAGTATTTCTTGTAAGGGCAGCAGTGTTGAGCTGCACTTGTGATGGTTTGAGTCTTAAGTTAAGGCTATTTCAATGCACGGTCACATTCAAACCTTTTGGTTTTGTGTATCGGCCATAAATATTTGAAGTTTAAGGATGCATTAAAGAAGAATAGCAAGAGAAACACACACTAGTATCGCTGTTTGTCAGCTCTGTACCCCCGCTCTGAAGTTGTAACGTCACAGAAACCTGTCGTAAGTCGTCTCTCCTGGTCTGACCTCAGACAGGGCGACCCAGGGCCGGCAGACTGGACTCTCTGCTGCGTCCAGGTTGAAGCTTCAGAGAGGAAACAAAAGTTTTGGCAGGACACTGATGCTTTTGCCTTAGCTAAGCATGGCTGACAGCAGCTTCCTCTGTGTGGCCGGAGGGTCACTCTGGGTGACATGTTGTTCATGGGGGGACACAGTGTCTCTGCCTGCAGAGGAGATTAAAGGGGTGAGCTGACCTCGTTCTCAGAGAAGCCGATGTGTTTTGAGTAAACACTTGGTGCAAGACAAAAACGCAGGCTACAAACACAGGCCAATCCTGAGCCATTGATCTCCTTGTTTCCCCATTACTCCTGAACAGGCATGAGAGATGAGAGCGACTCTGTGTGTCTCTGAGCTGCAGGGAGTCCTCGTGCTTTCTGTGAGCGTGGCACACACGGCCAGGTCAAGTCCCAGAGTCGCACACGGGTCACTGCAGTGAACTTCACTCTGCTGAAGTTGTCACTTCCTGGATGAAAATAAATCAGATACTTCACATATGCACATGAGGCAGCTGAGGTACAGGAAGTAGAGGAGGTTGTCCACCATTCTCCAGCTTCTACTGTCCACCTGTTGAGGTGCCCTCTAACAAAGTCCTTAAGCTCTAAATTACCCCTGATGTCCACCTCAACACCTCACATTAGAACAGGCTGCCATCTGGGCTGCAAGTGACTGGGTAAAACATGCGCAGATTGGAGAAAACCTTGGTTAAAATAAAAATATGTATTTCACATCCCCTTTATGCTCATATTTACAAAGGGCTTGTAAATTTGCAGGGTCAGAATAATCTTAATTACCAAATAGCGTTCAGAAGCTTATAATTTTGCCTTTTTCACCATAAATTAGTCAAGAAATAAAATAGTTCTTAAGCAGACAAGGGGGGTATGATACACACCTCCTGAAATGTCAGCAAGATGATAATATAATAAAGATATTATATAATATGTCCAGATTTATAATTACATATCAAAATTTTGGCTGCAATTTACAGAACTAGTGCAATGTGTTGCATTGAATTTGAGGGGAGATTCACGTGACAAGATTCTGTCTTTGTACATGCACTTGTTTGTGTTTTGGAAATGCAAATACCATGATGTTTGAAATATCCCTATAGCCCATAATAGAAGGATTGGCTGAACTTAGTGATTCTGGTTGCAGTCCAAGGCTGTGCCCTCAGATTTGCAAGAGTTATAAAATAATGATAGAAGGAAAAAAGCTTCAACACATTATAACAACTTACTTAATATTAAAGATTTGAAATCTAAATTTCATTCAAGTAGGACTGCAAATTAGCAACAAATTATACCTAATGAATCATAATTCAGGGTATATTCAGAAAATCAGAGATGAATGTAAGAAGATGACAGTAGTGATTAAAATAATAATATGCAAATTAGGCTTTCTTGGAGAATTTTTAGACTAGACCATGATGACAAAAAGATACAATGAGATAGCTGACAACAGAAAAGCATACATTTAGGTTTGAAGAACAAAAATACAAGGTGTAATTGCCCATTTCAGGATACTTATAATACTCCTTAATTCTGATTTTACAGCCTGTTAAAGCCTACAAACTCTTGAGAGTCCTTTAAAAATTAAAAACATCAAAATTTAAGACATTAACATTTTGCATTTAAGACTTTTAAATACTCTTTTTAAAGCCTTAATTTTGGCTGAATTTGATTATTAACTCTCACTACTTTTTGGGAGCCTGCGGGCATTCTGTAATTAAAACTACTCAGAACAGGTGCAGATGGCCTTTGGCGCGCCCCATGTATGCAGGTGGCCCAGGTTCAAGTCCAGCCTGTTGCTCCCTGGATGCTCCTTTTCCACATGTCTTGCCCCTACTCTCTCATCCCTGTATCCAACTCTATCCACTGTCCTCCTCTATAAATGGTGGCATAACATTCCCCCAAAACATATTTAAAAAACAACCTACTCATAATATGGGCTACTGTTACTTAATAAATCAATAATGGTTAACAAAACATTTTTAGAATTTATAAGGAAATCAAAGATTTGTATTTAGATTTTTTATTCAAACATCTATAACTGTTAAACAAATGTAATGAAGGTTCATTTTTAAATTAAAGCTAGAGGTGCATTTAGTAGAATTACTCCAGTAACATAAATGTGCCTTAGAAATCCTACCCAATGAGATTGAAGGGGATTTTTAAATGATTTAAATAAAAAAAAACAGTAAAATTAAATAGATTTAGAATATAAATGACATATATTAGAACTGATAATACTATATGATCATACTCATGGTTGATTATGTAAATGGTTTTCAGATTTTTTTGTTCTGAATCTACTTTTAGGCAGATATATCTGCAGGGTTTTTTTTAAACCTCTGCAGATGGCATTTCATCCAAACTCATTTAGGGAAAGAACGTTTTAAGGACACTTAAGACAATGTGAACTTCTAGGCTGCATGTCTGGACCATCATCATAATCATCACAGTGTTTCAGACCGGAACCCCACGGTCTTTAGGACCCTCAGGATGTCTCCGTGAGGATGGTCTTGTTTTTGTCCGTTACGTTCATGCATGTAATCATTGATTGTGCCTATTGTGACAGGCCGATTTACCATCTGTAGGCTCCCATGGGGCTGATACTGCTGTCACTGAAGTCTCCCTGCAGACTTTAAGGAATGCCCCTTTAATTTCCGGCAGCAAATTTTAATCTCTAACAGGTTTCACATTTAAGCCTGCGATTAACGCTCCACACCTGCTTGTGTTATCTCACTCTGCACAGACGTGCTCCCTCTTATCTTTTACTGCAGGGGGATTTTTGTGAGGGGGTGGGGGTATTATTTGATGAATTTGTTTCTTTGTTCTTTTAAAACATTTATTTATTCACAATTTTAATTAAGGGATCTTCTCCCTTTAAAATGGCCTTCTTTAGACCATGTCTTTGAATGCCAGGGGGGCATCTATTCTTCGCATAAAATGCCTAAAAAGTAACTTGAATAATTAAAGCAGTTGCCAGAGATTATTTTCTATATAACTCGGGCTTTTTCCATTGTAATGTATCTTTTTTTTAACGAACACACTGGGCTTATTAATAACAATCTGTCCCTAGCTCACTGGGGAAATGCACATTTTCTTCCCTTTTCTCCTTGTGTCTAAAATAGGCGTTTTTTGTAATTTTCCCTCTTCTTGGTTTATGGAGGGTGTACTGACACTGGTAGTAGGCTATATATTTTCTGGGAAAGTAAGTGCATTGTCATGTGTTTTTTTTTTTTTTTTTTCTAAAATTGACCTGCACTTTAGACAGGTGTGCTTGTTGACCGCCTCGTGCAGCAGCAGTAGCCCCTGCAGCCCCCTGCTTTCCTCTCTGCCAGCCCTCCCTCCGCGCCTCCCCGGCTCCTTTTCCCACCGCTGAGTGAGAGGAGCAGGACGCGGCCACAGCGGCGGGAAGCAAATTATCTACAAGCACTTCCCTAAAAAAAAAGTTCACACTCACTTACACAGATGCCACCACAAGTAGAGACTCACACCGTCTTAGACCTGAGCGAGGGAGCTTACCGGGAGTAACCTGCCAGGACAGGAGGAAACAGAGGAGCTAAATGGATATTTAAACTTCTCATGCTTTCTTTCTTTTTTGCTCAGGTATTTTCTTTTGCGTATAGACCTCTTCTGTTTCAGCTATTTTTTGAAACAGCCAATTCTTTTTTACATATAAGACAAAAAAAATATGGCATGAGCTCATGCAATGTATGTTTCATTCAGACGCATTGGGACGCACCTGTTAGCCACTGGAGCTAAAATGGCTGTGCAAGACAAAAATTGAACTTATTCCTAATACACCATATTGTGCCTTTAGTAATACTTCATAGGAAATCAGCATATGAGTGGAGTATGGCCTGATTTTTAATGCCACAAACTTGTGTTTGGCTGCTTTTGGACGCGGTGGAAAAGCTCATTGTGACAGAGAAGCTTAGAGAAAAATCACATCTTCACACAGCTCCTTGTGCTGTGTGAAGTGTGGATGCTGTCGGGACTGTTAACAGGCAGTGCGTTAACAGCAGCTGTCAAACTCATGGGACCCTCCTGCCCCTCGGGAAACTCAGAGCTCTGCTGAGGTCTCTACTGCGCATGTCAGAGAGCCGGACAGCTCCAGAGAGGGAAATTTAAAAACGGTTTTGTGGAGAATCAAGTGCAGCACAGAGAAATACAGTACAGGGGCTCGCGACCGGCTAACACATCTTTTAATATCTTCAAAACAGGTAATTTTTTCATGTTTATTCTGTCACCCTTCGTTAAATACTTGTTCAGTGTCATAATAATGTTATTTTTAAGGTTTTAGGCTTGAATATTTCTCTGTATGCATGCTAAATGATAAGCCATTTAAACCTCAGCTGAGCTGAAGTTAATGCGATGTGAACTTATATTTAAACGGAATACTAATGTAGCACAAGTTTTTATCCTGGTTATTCAACATTTTTAAATTAAGTTTAAAAAAGTTAAGTGAACATTTAATATGGTAAATGTGTTTCAGTTAAAAACGACATTAAAATGCATTATAGATATTTCAATGTTGTACATCAACTTATTAAATGCTTTTTTTCAAGCAGATATTTAATTTTTAGTTGAAGACATGCACTTTTATGAAGCTTTTTCTCCATTTGTATACATACCACTAGCACATGCTGCTTTGTCATGTTTACTTACATTATTATTTTCATCATGAATAAACAAGTTATGTAGAACTAGGACTGTTATTTTAATTTTAAGATTCCCTTTGGGAGTGCCTTACCTTTCTTTATTTATCTATCTTGTTTTAGAGGTACCACACATCCCAGGAAATGATAGAAGGTGGAATAACATCCAGGATGTCAGGAATAATTGAGAATGCCGGACATCATCCGTCTCCACAGGACTACAGGTAAGATTTCTGATTTAATATTCACCTAAGAAGACACAGTTACATAATCTGCAATCACTACATAGAGTGTTATTTTCTGTTACACACTGTCAGATACACTCAGAATCAATTCTGAGACGCTTCAATAGATAAAAGGCATATTTCTATAAATCAAACCCTTTAAGGTGTTTCCAAATGGTCATGGAACAAATTGCCTAACCCCACTATGTTTCATCTGAAGGTAGATGGACAGCTCTTTTTGTGCATGGGGGGTTTCATGAAAAAAAAATCCTGAAGAATAAATGATTTTCAGTCTGAATGGATCTGTCAGAAACCATCAGCTCTGTTTACACTCCCGCTGTCGGCACACGGAGAGCCTGAGCCTCTTGGCCTGCCGGCTCAGGGGGAGACGGGGCGCACTGGGTCACCAGTATGCACAAGTGGCTCCCAATTAGAAGGGGGGGGGGGGGGTGCAATATTTAGGGTTGTTGAACCTCTGGGAAGGCTAGGATGATACATGGAGACACCAGCTCAACATGTTTTGCATCAGTGAACTGTTTCTAGGCTGCTGAGGGGAGCTGGGAGAGCTATCCTGAGTGGTGTCTATTTATAGTGATATGTGTTTAAGTTTGTCCTATTTTTGTGATTTTCTCAAACAATATAATGTAAAAAAAAGCCTCAGTTGCTGAGTTGTAATTTCATTCAGTATTCAATCAGTAATGGTCTCTTGTTCAAGCTTGATCTGCTTTTTGATTTTGTTAGAAGTTACAAAAAGTTACCACCGCAAGAGAAAGAAAAGCAAAAATAAATAAACTTAAAATTAAGTTGAGTTACAGACCATAAAAACTTCTTGCACCACAAGAATGATCACTCCACATGATTTAATGCTGAATGCAAGGCTGTGTGCTGCTGATTCCTGGCCACAATGATGTCACTAATTCAGATGGCAGACACACAGCCCTGACCTCAAACTACATTTGCACTCCCTCTGGCCCCATGGTTCCCCATTAGGGGGACTGAGGGTGGTGGTGGTGGCGGGGGGGATTTTTGGGGGTGATGTTAGGGAGGACAGAGGCTGGAAAGGGACAGGGAAGCAGATGGCATCCTATTTGTCCCTCTTATGTGAGGGCTGTCATTCCAACAGATTAATGCAAGGGCCGTCTAAAGAAAAGAAACGACAGAGACAATCAAGGAAGGGTCTGGGGAAGACAATAGAGCCACGTGCCACTGGGCAGATTTGTCGTTTGGGACACAATAGGTGATCATTTTTCAATAGACAAGGCCAACTGTTGCAGGCAACATGTGCTGCTGTCCCATGTTTCAAACCATCTCATGCGTTGTTTACTTATGATTCAGCCAATGGCTAGAGCCAGATCCTGGTCACCTGACACACGGTTGATTTTTTAATGGGAGATTTGGTGTGTGGGTTATTGGGGGGGTGTACTCCTACACTGTCCACGGGGCCCAAAAGTAACTGAATAATACGTGTTGTCATAGCGACCCCAATTACTAAACCCTTGCACAGTAAGTGTGTGCGCAGAGAAGACTGGAGAGGATTCAAGAGGATTCCTCGCTTTTCTTTCTTTCTTGTTGAGGCTCGCCAAATAAAAGACGTACTGACTGAAAGCTGACTGAGCCTGGCACAGCACTGGTTAAACACAAATCCTACATTTAGTCCACTTTAGTCAAGTTTAAATTCATTATGGGGCGATAATGATTCTCAAGTCAAACATTTTTTATTCAGATTTAACTATTATTTTGAATTTTATTGTTTTGTTTTCCAAAAGTATGTAATCAAGTTTAACTAAAAAACCCAAGATAGATCTGAAAAAGAAGAAAATCTTGATAGATAATTCCGTGGATGGTTTGTTTAACCGCCTTTTTGTCGTTTAAAACTATCACTGCTAAATTACACTTGTTAATCTTCTTATGGTAAATCCTGGACAGCTAATACGCGGCTGAGCTCTGCAGCTTTCATCTCTGTCTGATTCAGACTCTTTAGAGCTATTTTGACTTTTTGAAGGACAAAATCTTCTCTCAAGTGTTTGCGTTTAAATTCCATTTGTGGTCCGTGTGCATTAACCGACAGCCGTGTTAACCCGATCACCCCCCTCTCTCCCCTGAAGGCTTCTAACCACAGACCCCTCCCAGCTGAGGGAGGAGGACCTCCCTGGGGACCTGCAGTCTCTGTCATGGCTCACCTCTGTGGATGTGCCCCGACTACAGCAGATGGCTGATAGCCGAGGCCACACTAACGGGCCTTCCCAGGGCAGCATGCTGGAGCAACAGACAGGTGAGATGGCAGGGAGGGGACAGTGCAACATTCAAAAACTGCAGCATCTCTCTGATTGGATGAATCACCAAGGCTAGAATCTACTGGATTTCTTTCCTCTTTCTGAAACATAAAGCCAGATGACACTGAATAGTTTGATTTTCTTTTATCATGGGGTATGTCAATGAAAATGGTGACGAGAACTGTTTCACTTACTTCTGGTAGCAACTTTAAGTCTTAACTAAGAGCTTTGGCCCCTTAATATTTAATTGACATAACAGAGTTCAAATTAAGGATGTAATCAAATCAGATTTCTTACACTTCTGTATGATTTTAGTACAAATCTTACAACATTAATAGCGTTTTGCTGCAATGTCAAAAATAACTGTCCTATGCACCCAATATTGGGTAATTTCTCAGCTCCAATATCTCCAGCTTACTGTTTAAATTGTCCTGTGCATTACCAGTGTATTTGTACAATTTAGACAGTGCTCTCTCTTTAGCCCATAGCAGCTTCTAGTTTAAACTGTAAATGAAGATCTTAGCTTTCTTTAAAGCTTCAGTACTTCTTAATACTGTTGACCATTAGTCAGTGATCAGTCAATCAACCCATAAGTGATTCTAATGTTTTCAAACACAATGTCTTAAAGTAAAATTTTATGATTTTTTAGAAGTGTTTCCAGGGTTCCTGTGGATCTTTAAAGTCTCCAAAAGTCCCAAATTGGACATTTTAAAAACATTTAGGACTTAAAAAGTCTTATTTTCACCAGTAAGAGGACTTAAATTTTAGAAGGCACATTGACTTGTCTTTATCCAGTCTGCGTTTTCTAGAGGTTTTATGAATCTGATCATTCTTTTTTACATATTTGTTCATCCAAGTAACAATTAATATACATACATGCATATAGATAGGACAGAGTCATTAAATGTGCTAAAAAAATCAAATTTGGGCATTTATATTTCTTTGCCCTACACTATTTGACATTTCATAAACAGCACATTGAATCAAAAATTCAGCTCTGGTCTGGTGTCCTGAGAAATCTCACGTCTTTCACTTTTGACCATTTGGCATAGTAAGTCTCAGTTTAGGCGTAAAAAGTCTTAAAGGTCACATATTTTACCCTTTTAAGACAAGTTTATATTGGTGTCAGAGGTCCCCAAAACATGCCTGTTAATGTGTTGCTGAAAAAAAACATTCCAGTATTGGATTTTTGCATGTTGAAAAAAAAAAACAAGAAAAAAACCCTTTGTTTCAGCCCTGCTCAGAACAAGCTGTTTTTGTGTCTGTGGCTTTAAATGTTAATAAGCTATCTGACTCCGCCCCTGACCACACTCCTCTCAGCTGACAGCTGAGAAGAGGAGCAGGGGAGGAGGGTGAAACTTTCTTCCAAGAGGGGAGGGCCAATGGAACCTGGGAGCGGTGCCAACTCTCCACATGACATCATGAGGGGAAAACCTGAGAACGGCTTGTTTCAGCACACATTTATTTTTTGAACTGTGGAGAATGGGGGGGGGGTGATTCTTGTGGACAGGCCAGGGGCACATATTCTGTTAGAAAAGCCTGAAAATTTTTATTTTGCATAATATGTGACCTTTAAATCTGATTTTCAAAACTTTGTATGAATACTGTGTTTTTGGCTTTTATGCCTTAATTGTAAAAAGGACAGGACAGGAAAACTGGAGAGAAAGAGTGGGTAATGACATGTAGGAAATAAGCCACAGGCTGGATGTGAACCCAGGCTGTCCTTTTCAAGCACAAGACCCTCTGTATATGGGATACATGGACATCATCACTAGTCTACCAGCACCCTACCAACTGGAAATTTTGAAACCTTAGTTCAAACAAGTTTAGAAAACTTTGCATAATGTTACCATCCAATACATGATGAAATGCTTGCCTGCAAGACTAACCCAAAGGCATCACACTGGACAGTGTAACTCTAGAAAATTCACAAGTCTGTGAATGGTTCTGGCATCTCACCCCTGCCACTACATGTAGTTTTACAATTGTAAGCTACAATCATCTTCAAACCTCAGAAAAAACAGGTTTTAAAAAAATGAACATTAATGGCATTAAAAGTGAGGTCAGTTTTTTTAAGGACTCGTTCATCTAACAGCAGTCTGTCTGTTTCCTCTCACAGCTCAGCTGAGCAGCATGACAATGACGGCGGGTCAGGGATCCATGCTCCACCTCCAGAGCAACATGCAGCACAGCCCCCTGGGAATCAGCATCATCAACACGCACAGCGGAAGTGTGAGTTTTTCATTCTCCTGTGAGGAGTTTTTTGCTGGTTAAAAAACAAATGCTGAAACATCATGAAATTAATCCTAATGCATGTATGTTACCTGCAAAGACAAACAAGATCATCATCAGGCAGAGACTGATCACTACTATGTGGTAAATCAGCTGTGGCAACTGCTGTTGCAAAAATGTCAGTCAGTTATTGTTAGAAAGCTAAAATAACAATAAACAACAAAAATATCCCATTATGTAACATGTTGGACTTTTAAAGGATGCAGGATGAGATTTCTTTAAATTGGAGGGGCAATCTGAAATATCCTTATAGAAGCTTTATAGCTAAAAATATCTACATGTTTTTATGTGTCATGCATTAATGACTGACTGTCAAAAATGACTATTTGTTTCACAGATGTCTCCATTCTCCATGAATGGGCTGCCCTCTCCAGGGTACCAGTGCTCTACCTCAGTCTATCAGCCGACACCACAGCAGGTGTACTCTCTAACCCAAACTGGACAACAGGTAACAATGCATATTCAATCAATTATACCAAGGTGTTTCCTTTTTTTTCATGACTGTGCAGTGCTGGTTTGATAGTATTTTTTTCTTCTGGTGTTTATTGCCTGAATGGACCCCTGTAATAAATGCTACTTCAATTAAACACCCTGAAGTTCCTCATTATTCTCTCCCTCTTCTCATAGTGTTCAAATGGTGGGCTTTATAGCAACGTCTCTTTCAACAACCAAAGTCTATTCACACAACCTCGCCTGGCTCCACAAGACCAGGAGCTGCAGCCCAAGTCTTTCCCCAAACCTATCTATTCCTACAGGTTAGACATCATCTGTTTAGCAAAGTAAAGTGTCTGAATTTTCTTTAAACTGTCTTCTAATAAAAATGTTTTTTTTTCAGCTGTTTGATTGCCATGGCTTTAAAGAACAGCAAAACTGGCAGCCTCCCTGTCAGTGAGATCTATAGCTTTATGAAGGAACACTTTCCCTACTTTAAGGTATGTTTCTTTGTAATTAGTAGAGAACTTTATAAAGATAGGGTGAATCACATGAAGAATCTAAATGGCCAGACTTCTTCTCTTCCTGCAGACAGCACCCGATGGATGGAAGAACTCAGTCAGACACAATCTGTCCTTAAACAAATGCTTTGAGAAAGTGGAGAACAAGACAAGCAGCTCTTCGCGTAAGGGCTGTCTGTGGGCACTGAACCCTGCCAAGATTGACAAGATGGAAGAAGAGATGCAGAAGTGGAAACGCAAGGACCTCCCAGCCATCCGCCGCAGCATGGCTAACCCTGGTAAGACATTTCTTTTTTATTAACCTCAAAAAGGTTTCTCCAAAACAAAAACTTAAGTTCTTTGTCTGATAATCTGTCTTCCTCCTTCAGATGAGCTGGACAAACTGATCACAGACCGCCCAGAGAACTGCAGACGTAAGGTGTTAGAGCCTGGCATGACACGGCTGCCCAGCTGCCCCACAGGCCTCCCACTGCCCGTCCCACCCCAGATGCAGCCGCAGCCTATAGTCACTCTATCCTTGCCCTGTTTGCCCCTTCACCAGCACCACCAGCTCCAGGCTCAGCTCCAGGCTCAGGCTCGCCTTGGCCCCATGTCCCCTGCCCCGGCCCAGACACCCCCACTTCACACGGTCCCCGACCTTTCTCATAGTCCCCTGACCCAGCAGTCCAGCAAGCCACCCGATGATTTCTACAGCGTACACAACGACACACACACAGAGGTGGATGCACTGGACCCCAGCATCATGGACTTTGCCCTTCAAGGTAAACAAATGCATCTAATAACATGCTCTTTTTTTCTAGAAAATTAAAATGTTGATAGTACACTAACGTCTCTATCTGTTCAGGTAACCTGTGGGAGGAAATGAAGGACGACAGCTTTAACCTGGATGCATTGACCACCTTCAGTAACTCACCGCTGCGACTATCAGACTGTGACTTGGGAACAGCTATCCTCCCTCCTGTCTCCACTGGAGCCAGCCTGCCACTGTCAGATGTGCAGGTGACAGGCCTCTACACCTCCTACACTTCCCAGGATGCTCTGTCTTCTCAGTACATGGGTGCACCAACCAACAGCAAGCCCATCGCTCTGTTATAAACAGCCATCAGTGGATCTCTATGGACATGCTACTAAAACATTTTCCATTCAGCTGGGAACTACTTAAAAAAGGATATTTGAAATCATTTACCTTACAGTCTACAAGAAAACTGTCGATTAAAACTGAAGTGAAGAAGTGGGTGTAAGAAAAGTATGTAAGACTTTAAATATCAAGCTTTGCCAAGCAAAGACTCAGAGCACGTATGAGTACAAAGACTCTATGTTGAGATGTACGCATGAATTAGCATCCTCCAGTTTTTCTTCTGTCCACATCATCATTCTGTAGCTCCCTGTCTCTTGTCTGTTGTATTGTGCTAGACATTATTGCTGTGATGTTTTATTTATATTTATAAAAGGCAGCTGGAGAAGGTGATGACTCCATCAATCTTTTGCTGTATATATTTGAATGTTTCAAATTGCTATCGCCACAGAAAAGCTTTCTTTTGACTGGATTTACCCACAACAGCCCAAAACTCCAACGTGTGCCAACTCTTTGAGTTTTACACATTCTTCTTTTACACTCTGTGATTAACTTGTCTCAAAGTCAGATGTGTATTATGTTCATTAACTTGATCATAATAACAATCAAAGGGTAAATAAAAAGTTTCTTTTGCCAAAAATATCTCAATGACATTTATTAACAGTCTTTAGTATTTTAAGGCAATACTAGACAGAAAGATTTTATATACATTCAAAGTTAATTTCATGGCTGATATTTAATCACATGTAAGGCAAATGAAGCCATCAGTTAGAAATTCACTTTCATGATTATCGTCTTTCTAGAAAACCTGAGTTAGAATGGCTGCATTTCTTCAATGATATCTAAACCATAACAAAAATAAAAGAAAACAGTTTAACATCAAGTGTTATAATCTCTACAAACATTCATAACATCATTGAGCAAACATTGCAGCATCAATACAGTTGAAGTGAAAGTGACAAGAAAGGACAACAGAGTCCAACATCGTGAAACAACAAAACACAACTCATACTGCTCATAAAAAAACTGAATCTTCTTCTTCATTTGTAGTTCTGGACATTAATACTTGCAAGAAACCTGTGATAGTTTAGACAAGTTAATTTCAAGAAATTACTTTTAATTACTTTTAATTACTTTTAACTCTTTCTCTGAAATTATGAACTTAATTTTTTGTCAGTTTTATCTGAACATGTATCAAAACTGAGCAGTTTCCTGTGAGCTACATTCAAATATGAAACCAAATTCTCCATTTAAAATGTTTAACGGAACATGATAACAGCACCTAAATATGAAGTTTCTAACTTCATGAATCCTGTTAATGTCTGTCTTTAGCAGGCTGCACACAGCCTTTTATGGCAAATCCAATACTGATACAGCATTATTTACAAGTGTGCCATTGAAATGTGCAATAACAGTCACAGTTTGTGAACCTGAATGGGCAGTTGATACTACTCTTTAACTTAAAATCTAAAAGAGAAAATCCCCGCCTGTCATTTAAAAGGGGACAGTTTGTGACTTCCCTGCAGAGATGTCACATAAAGTTAATGTGCTCAACAGACAGAGAACAGTAGTGGTTCAGTCTTCACTGAGGAATAAGTCATTATTGCAAGGAATTGCCCCACCCACAACCCTACAAGTAATATAATTTACTTTAGCTTTACATTTTCTCTTCTGAGTACAATCAACTAAAACTCATACTTTGTTCTAACCAATCATACAACCTGATAATGCCCTGTCAGCTTAACTGGTGCTGGTGTTGTCCATAGTGGCAAGCAGATGTGAGAGCTTGGCCCTCTGGGAGGGAGTGATGTTCTGGCTCATGTGGATGATGCAGTCCATGGCTACTTCAGGGTTGGCCTGCACCAAGCTACAACACAAAAGGACAATACAGAACTAAAATGTAACTAAATAATATGCTTAAATGTATTAGCCAGTGAAAATGTAGCTATACAGTGCATTTAGAAAGTATTGAGACCCCCTCACTTTCTTCAATGTTGTTATGTTGCAGCCTGATGCTACAATAAAAACATTCATTCTTATTTTCATTATTCTACTCTCAGTACCCCCATCATGACGAAGTGAAAACTGAATTTTAGAAATATCTGCAAATTTATGAAATATAAAACTGAAATATCACATTGACATATGTGTTCAGACCCTTTGCAAAAACACTGGAAATTTATCTCCGGTTCCTCCCATTTTTCTGGATCTTTGCTGAGATGTGTACACCTTGACTGGAGTCCACCTGTGGTAAACTGAGTTGATTGTACATGATTTGGTAAGGCACACAACTCTCTATAAGACATATCAGAGCAAAAACCAAGCCATGAGGTCAAAGGAACTGCTTGCAGAGCTCAGATATAGGATTGTTGGTAGGCACAGATCTGGGGAAGGCAACAAAAAATTCTGCTGCCCTCAAGGTTACCATTAGCACAGTGGCTTCCATAATTTTCAAATGAAAGAATTCTGGTACAAAGTTCCTGCAGGATGAACACTGTCCCATCTCTACACAGGATCTCTGGAGTTCAGTCAGAGTGACCATAGCATTCTTGCTCAACTCCCCAACTAAATCCCTTCTCACCCCGATGTCTCAGCTTGGCTAGGTGGCCAGCTCTTGGAACAGTCCTGGTTGTGCCAAACTTCTTCCATTCAAGAACTGTGGAGACCACTGTGCTTTTGGTAACCTTGAGTGCAGCAGAAGTTTTTGTAGCGTCCCCTAGATCTGTGCCTTGCAGCAATCTTGTCTCTGAGCCATGCAGGCAGTTTCTTTGGCTTGTTTTTTACTCTGATATGCATTGTCAGCTGTAAGGCCTGCTATAGAGAGGTGTGTGCATTTCCAAATCATGTCCAATCAGTTTTATATTTTTCATAAATTTGCAAATATTTCTAAAATTCTGTTTTCACTTTGCCATAATGGGGTACTGAGTGTAGATCAATGAAATTGTTTTTATTGTAGCAACAGGCTGCAACACAACAAAACTGAAGAAGTGAGGAGGGCCTTTTTAAATACTTTTTGAATGCACTGTTGACTTTGGTCAAGCCTGCTGTGTACTGTTCTGTATTGAAAAGCTTACCATCAACATTAAATTATTAAATTAATTTGTACACACATAATTTATTATTCAAGACCATCATCATATGGGATGTGACACCACGCCATTGATTGTGGCATAGTAAGAGAAGATGGTGGAGATGAGAATGAGCCACAAAATAATATGTGACTGTAAGAGTGTGATCATGTCTGCATACCTGCGGATATGTTTCAAGGTGTTTTCTCTTTTCAAGTACTTGATGTTGTCTCGGATGGCTGATCGAGTGCCATCCTGCTCAGACAAATGTTTCTCGAGCCATTCAACTACTGTTTTGTTGTTATCCCAGAGGTAGGCCTGTAAGAGCAGATGGAACCACTTTTAAAACCCTCATTGTTTAGCAAAAAATATGAACAGTTTTTAAGTAAATGCACCACAACTTTCCACATTTAAAACTTGAATCTGAATACAGTCTATATTCCAGTGCTATATTCCAGTGGAAGCTCACCTTGACTGTGCCCTCTGTTTCTACAAACCAGCGTCGCAGCATGGACTGCATATGTCCATCACTGAGGTCCTGATTGGCCTGCAGAATCTCACACTTCACCACCTGCTCCAACAGGAGGCGGCGCAGACGCCAGTAGAAGAAGGTCCGCACATTCTTCCAATCCAAAATATCCTTTCAAGAGTAGAGTGGAAAAAGATGGAAGAGTTAGAACTGCTGTTCAATGTTTTCTTTTCAAATTTACACAATTTGTCCTTCTTGATAACATGAAGTTCACTCACAGTGATAACACCTTTCTCCTGCATCCTGCCTGGGGTGTCATGGAGATCTACAAACTGCACTGCCACCTGGTGGTAGATGGGCAACAGGAACTCCTCTCTTGCTTTGAGTTTTGACTCCAGCTCTTTGCTCTGTTTGTCAGATAGCTGAGGGGAAGCTGATGAAGACAGAAGATATGAATTAAAGTTCTGAAAGTAGCTATATTTCAGATCAAATGAAAATAAAATAAGCATTTATTTGAGTCAAGAAAAAGAAAGCCTTTACCGAGCTGCTCAGCCAGACTAGCGTAGACTGAATCCAGTCTTCTCATAGTCTTAAGCAGGTCCTTCCTCCTGAATTTGATCTCCACTGTACCCTCAGCCTCTAGCACACCACCTCTGAATAACCAAAAAAAGAAAGCAATGATGAGAAACAAAACAGAAACTAGTTACCCTCTCACACACCTGCTGCTCCAGTTAAAAGGCTTAGCATACCTGCTCTCCCTGTCTGCATAGAGCTCCATACATAGTGGGTTGATGGTAGGGTCGATCACTACCCATGATCCTCCTCTCAGCTCAGCATGTGGAGGGATGTATACCAACACCGGCTGGCGGAAACCACGCAGGGCATCCACGATGTAAGCCCCAAACTTCAATATCTGGTCATACATATCTGGGAGCAAAATAGGCAAAAACATTTTTTAACTTGTAACTTATAAGAAAAGATCTTTCACAAGATGCACGTAAGTATTCATTTGTTACCTTTCATTCCACCAGAGAAGCCCCTCCAGTTGGCAAACACCATGAGAGGCAGACGCTCGCGGTTGAAGTCGCAGATAGCCTGAGCTGTTTTAAACGCTGAGTCTGGAAACCAAACTTGACCAGCCTGTTGTAGTACCTGACATTAACACACAAAACATCAGTCAGTATCAAAAATTGGCATACAATATCTTTAATGAATTGACATATGGCAACATTCAATTACCTTAGACTCTGAATCCAGGTTTGCAGGATCTGCTGGGACTGTTAACTCAACTGTGCGAGTTTCAACAGCGATGACACCAAGGGGAATTCCTCCTAGCCTGTTTTCATTCAACAGAGTTTTAAATCATTTTCATATCAAGGTTTGGAAAAATATATTCTGCAAGTGATCATTAAGGGCAAATATATTTACCGTGCTCTGCCCACTACCACAGTTTGAGCCCACGACCCCATGATCTCCATGAAGGAGCCATGGTCAAAGAACCCGCTCTGCCAGGCTCCTCTCACAGCTAATGACAAAAATGGACAAAAAAGAGATCAGCAAGGCTGAATACTGAACTCGAACAGTTTCAGAGTTTCAGTCTTGACACATTTACCTGGATGAGGTCTCCCAGCCAGCATCCAGCGGGGGTCATACGGCGCTTTTGTGGGAGTAAACTCTATCTCCCTGTCGACTGGATCTGTAGTTGCTAAAACAGGCACAGGGGAGTGTTTGTTCTGCAAGGAGGAGAAGAAGAAAGACAGTTTGAGGTCTGACATTTTATTCAGTTAATATGATAGACCTAAAAGCAACGGTGCAAGACTCTGACTATTTCTGACATTTTCTCTCTTGTTTGACCATGAAAACAGATCAGAGTTTGTCAAACTGTTCACTTCTGCTGCCCTGTAAAAATATTTCATTTTATTCAACAGCTAGATATACAAGCCAGCATTAAAATTGACTGGACAAAACAGATAAACGTGGTAACTAATATCTGTTCTTGCCACATCTTTTGGCCAGTGGTTGTAAACAATCTTGTGCAATATGGGTATGTGCAGTATGTGTGGTTGCATCTTTTATCGATATGTGCAACTCAGTTCAAACAAGGTCTATTGTTGTCATTGTTATCATTTATTACTTGGATGTTATTATCTGGCAGTTTGAATGAATGTGCGTCGCTTTGGATGAAAGCGTCTGCTAAATGACATTGTAACATTGTAACAGTTTAATGTGTACTTGGAGTCCAAGACAAATTTCCCTAATGGGACGATAAAGTGTATCATATCGTATCATATCGCATCGTATCGTATTGTATCATATCATAAACAGGGCTGATATTGGCCGATACCAATGTTTTGGGGGGTTTTTTAAGATGATTTTTTTAGGCCTTTTGCCTTTATTGGATAGGACAGGCAAGAGAGAAAGGAACTAAGGAGAAAGAGAGCCAGGGAAGACAAGCACCCAACATGCAACAAGACTAGGAATCGTCCTAAGACTGGTGCGATGAAGACTAAAGCCTCAGCATATGGGCGACTTCACTAATACGGCACCGGGTCAATACCAATGTTAAGCTGATGCATCAATGCATCCCTAGATTTTCAAAACATTCAACTAACCTTTGGCATATAGGAGAGCCACTGGAGGATGGTAAAGACACCTTCAAAATCATCAGGCACAGTGCTGTGTGTGACTCCATTATTGTGCATGATCTGGATCCCTCCCAGCTGGTTGTTGGAGGTGTAGACCTCTCTGCCTAAAACCTGAACAGAAACAAAGACAGCTAGCGCTATGGAAGCTTTATTTACTTTAAAAGCAAAATATAAATCCTTGCCTCTGTTTTCATTTTTACTGAATATATTAAAACTGATAACATACTGAAGTGTTAGTGCAACAACATCCTGCTGCAGAAGAGATTATCGCCTTCATTTATCCTCTTAAAACATCTCCTTGCCTGAAGCCAACAGTAAAAACTGAGCTTTCAACAGATGTTACTTTTTGATGGGCTCTATACACAAACTTATTTTCTTCCACTTCATTTGCTTTTTGCTTCATTTGTTTACATATTATTTGCCTGTTAAACAAAATCTTATCAAAACAAGCTTTTTGCAGATGTTTTTTTTTATTCAATGAATGTTACTATATTGATTAGATTGGCTTTAAATGGACCAACAGACCTTATTGAGAGCACCCGCTCCAGTCAGGATAATGTGAGAGTTTTCAACCTGAATCACTCTTTGTCCCAAACGGACCAGATACGCTCCGATTCCAATAGCTCGACATGTCACCTGTAAAAGGGGAAAAAAGTTGACTCAAAAAAAACCGTCCCAGAATTACACTGCTCCTCTCCCTCAAATAAATCTGATGTATATTTTCTCACCATACTGATTGTAATGATCTCATCATAGGCATAAGATGATTCCCCAGCTATCATGCCAGAGCCTCGCAGGTTCTCAACCCCAAGACCATCGTCCTTCCCGATGATGTCAGTGATGATGTACCTACAGTGATGAAGAACATAAAAGTGGGAAATGTGTTTTCCTGGAGAAACAAGTCAGGAGTATTGGATATTTCAATGAACTGCTTTATTAGAGTGAATAACAGATGACTAGCTGTACCTGGACTCTCCACCTTCCTCTACATGGTGACAGTGAACGGCGTTTGTTGAGCTGATGCGCGTGTAGTCCTGTGGTGTCAGGTAAAGGTACTTGAAACCCTATAATGCAAGGAAAACACATAAAAAAATGCACAAAACCCTTAGTATAATTGCTAAATCCATGTGCATATGTCACTATGTTATAATATAAATATAAGCAGACTCCAACTTTAGAGGTCACCTTGTAGGGGTCTTTGGGTTCAATCCAGGCCACCTGGAACATGTGTTTGATCTCTTCAGCCAGGCCAATGCGTGCTCCACTGTTTGCGGCGATGTAAATACGAGGGATCCCCTCAGCACGTGCAAGCTCAGACGCCTTCAGGAACAACTCGTCTTCTTGAGGACCAAATGACCCGATCATGTGAGTGATGTCATTGCAGATTACAATGATGTCTCTGCCCTCGGAGTACTCTGGTGTCTTCATCTTCATCCTAAAGGCAACCATCCCCACCTGGTGAAGAGTGGTTGCAGGGGTTATCAGAGTAATTTAAATAGAGCAAGCACAACCATAAATGCTCAGAATGAGGTCCTACATCATTGTCTCCAGGCAGACGGTTCATATTCACAAGTCGTCCTTGTGGGTCCAGGACCAGCTCGGTACACATCAGCACATCTTTGGGGCATTTGTCCCCTGGACCCCACAGCTTAAACAGTGCCTGTGGGAAGATTTCCAGGCTCAGTCAGAAACTTTAAGAGAGAATCAAAATCTTCTTGAGTGAGCCATCAGTACCTGTCTGAACATCTCAGGAAAGTCGTAGACGTATGTTGTTCCCAGAGTCTGAGCCTGGAAGCGTTTGGCCTGCAGCAGGTCTTTGGTCACATAGGGAGTGTTGATCAGCATGCCGTGCAGAGGGCCCGGCTTGTCTCCATAAGACTGGAACATGATCTGAAAAGAGAAGCAAGAAAAATGAAGCACTGGTTCATCTGATACTGATGATGAAACCTGAGAAAAACCTCACAGAAGGAATCCTTTGCAAACTATGTTAACTTCTATTTCACAGTTTACACATAACAAAAACTTTGAAACTTCAGTCCTCTTTCTTACCTGGCCAGAGCTCAGGTCAGTGACCTCCTTGTACAGGCTGATGTCGAGATAATATCCAGACTCATTTGTGAGAAAAAGGCGGATGGGAATGGCGTTCCCTGTTGGCGTCAAACGGATGTTGATCTTCAGCTCAGCCTGCAGCACTCGCAGCTTCCAGAGACGGCTGCCATAACGCATCACCATGGAGCGAACAGACTCCTCTATCTGAGAGACAACAGGGAAGGACATGAATGTAAAATGATAACACAGAAATAAGTCAGTAATCACTGAACGTAGGCTTCAGAAAGAATGTGCAAACACTGACTTTAGAGGGGTCCATGATGACAGTGGGGACAAAGTTAAGGAAGATGTGGTTGCAGTCGGTGCGGACACTTGTGTTACTGAAGGCCACCTCCAACTCATCCATGGCCTCCAACAGAAGACGCTCTCCTTCATTTTGAAGGTATTCAAAGGAGGCTTCCTGTGTGTATCAACACAGTTTAATCAGCCTGTAATCTTGGGAAAAAATTTTCTGAAACACATCTAGAACTACTGCTCTCTTACCTTTGTGATGAGATCTGAGTGGCGGATGATAGCTCGGATGAAAAAACGATAGTCTGTGACTTCAGTCCCCTCTTGGACACGAGCAGCACCGAGGTAGAGGTGCATCTTGTGGTTGGCACAGGGAACAGCTGTCAGGTCAAAGTTCCTCATGCGGTTCAGCTCAAGCTGAAACGCTAAAGCTGGCTCCAGATTGCGATAAATACGATCCTCCTGAAACTGTGGAGGAACACAGATTGGAAGGGTCTTTTTCATCCTCTTACAGCTGGGATCTGATAGGCAGTTTTACACTTAGAAGGGCTATCAAATATATAATGGGAAAACATACCCCATCTCTTGCTCTGAAAGTGAAGAACTTGGGAAATTCTCTCTGTAGAAATCAAAATAATGATCAGAAAGCATGCAAGATTATTTTATATGTGTGTACTTACAAAAGCAGTTGCACTGGCAGCAGAACTGAAAACAAAATACTACAGCTACACTATGTCAAGACAGTAGCTGAATCACATTTCAGTGGAAAAAGTAGAGGAGGAAGGCATTTTTACAAGGGATGCACAATTTAAGGTTTGGCAAAATGCCAATCGGTCCAAACTCATGTTAGCCAATACCCCAATGATATATATTCACATCTTTTTTATTGTAAAGAAAAAGTAGTCTCTCCTACTTTTCAAAACAACAGTAGGTTTACAGGGTGGTTCCCTGTGACAAATCTGACAAGGTACTTGAAAAAACATTCTTCTCAAGTGCAAAAATTTAACTAGCCAAGGTTGGATCTAATAATGGCAAGAACAGGAAAACAAAAACAGACTCAAAAACACTGTCAAATGTGTGGTAAAACTGCAGAGACCCATTTGGAAGAGCTCTCTTGCCTTTATAGAGCCAGAGTCACAAGAAAGGCCAAAGTCACCCCTTTTCTTGTGCATACAGGCATTTATTCTACTGGCATTATTAATAACTTGATCTGATCGGTCTTTTTAAACCGTAGTGGCATACATCTGCATGTTTGGAAACCTCTGGATTCTGCGTATGTATTGCTGTATGTTTTTATTTATTCTCTGCTGGTTATAAAATGAATTGTCCCTTGGGGATAAAAAGGTTTACCTTTACCATAACCTTGAGTAGGTCTATTGCTGAAATAACACTAATATACAGCTTCATCATGTAATAAATATTTATGGTATGTTCTGCAGATATTTACAGCCAATACTGGTTGTAAATACCTGCAAACATTTTTATATGTTCCAATTCTGATAACATTTGAGCTTCTAAAACAATCACAGCACAAGTATTTGACAAGAGTTTGGGGAGAACGGCTTACAAAAATTCATGACAGGACAGCTGGGCAATCCTCTTTTTATAATCTCTAGTTTAGTCAAAGTTAAGCCAACCAAAGTCATTGATAATATAAAGGTTAAAGTTCGTACTTATTAAGTATATAACCCTGTTCAATATCTATTTATTTATTTAATACAGCCAATGTTTGTCTCAGCTGCAAATTTTTCTCTTATTTCCTTTTAATAAATCTTGATAATTCTTCATTGCCTTCTCATAAGCATATAAAATACAGAAATGACATTCAAATCACTGGTGGGCCAAAGACAAACAAACAAACACCTGCTATACTTTCTAAAATTGAGGTGAAATTACCTTCTGTGCAATCAAAAATGTGATCCTCCTGATTCCATACTCAAACAGCACAGCTTTCTGTAAAAGGCACCATGCAAATATAAAATCACAGTAAACACAATATTTTCAGCCATGTGAATCAGTCGTACTAAGAGTCAAGCTGACCTTTGATTGGGAAAAGGCAGTGAAGGCTGTAACCAAAGCGTCGTCATCCTCTGTGTCTGCTGATTTTATGGACACATTGATGATGTGGATGGGGTTCTCCCTCGTATTCTGTTGGCGAATGAAGGGATGTTGTTGTTGAAAACAGTCATTTTACCAGTAATGGTGGGACTCTGGCACACCCATAGTTCCCACCTTGAAGTTCTCTTCATCATAGAGACTGGAGCAGGAATCTGAGAACGGAGCCATCTCTAAAAGTGGCTCTGCAAAACTGGAAAGAACTTCATCAAAATTCCTGCAAAGGACAAAGACAAACATTGGTCTTCATGCCTTTCACAATAAAAAGAAAATGGTCATTAAAAATAAAAATAAAGTAGACCTTTTGAAGTCATCAACACACTGGAAAGCCACCATGGCGCCCATACGCTGGCAAGGTGGAGAGAAAGCTCCCTCCAGGTAGAGCTCACTGCTCTGCCTCCTCATCTGAAACTGACCTGATGAACTGACTGGAACAGGAACCCTGAAATGAGACAAACAGGGAAAATAACAACAGGACAGGAATACTGAAAGCTTAGATGAGGAGGTTGACTTTGAGGGAAAAACAGAACAGCCACATGTACAAATATTCTTACAGACAGCAATTAAAGAAAGTCTGGATGCTTCTATCTAAAAAAAAAAAAAAAAAAAAAAAGCATCCAAGTACTACCAGCATCATATCCAACTATAATCACATACAATTGAGGGGTACAGCTAACAGTTTGAATTGGAAGGGATAATAAATTACTGTTATTAAAGAGCAATAAATGCCAGATCTGATTTGAGAGTTAAGAGTAAAGGCTCCATATTCAGCATCATTCAATAGAATCGCAGACTTGAGGTTTTTAAGAGGAACGTAGACTTTTAAGACGTTGCTCTCAAAAAGCTCAGATTCACTTTTTCGGTTGAAAGAAGCAAGAGTATGAAACGTATGGAGAAGCTTGGCTAAAAAGTTAATTAAGAAGGACTTGTTAGAGGAGTCCTTAGGCAGGAGTTTCTGGTTTCACAGGACAGAAGAAGAAAAGCAACACAGTGCATTGGGCATGCTTCGCCGTGACACATACACATGATCAGGTGTTTGGGCTGCTTGGGAGGAGCTTTACTCTACCTGTTCAGAGTAGGGCTGCTCCCTCTGAAATAAGATGATTGACAGGTGAATATCAGCAGTGGATGATCAGAATGCACCTCTACTTTGAGGCATAATGATCTGATAAAGCAGTTCATAAGACGCTGTGCAGAATCAAATAAATGTCCTCTATGTGAATACATCATCAGTTTAAAGTCAGCCTGAAGCAGTAGCAGCAGCAGCTTTGTACAACCCTGTTTCCAAAAAAGCTGGGACATTGTGTAAAATGTAAAGAAAAGCAGGATGTGCTTACTTGCAAAACAGTGAACCCTTTTATAGATAAGGAAAATTACAGCCCCCCCCATGAAGTATTTCCTAGGTGCTGTTGAAAAGCACAAGGACATTTTTAAAACAGCTTTTCCAAACATCCTTATTTTAGTTTGGATGTCTTACTTCTTTTACTTTGCTCACAGAAACAAAATGATGTCACAAAAAAACAAAAACTACCAGGGTCAAAATTTATAGCCCCCCAATGCTATAAGTCAACCGTGTCTCCTTTTTGCTGAATAACATCCTGCAGTCGTTTGTTGTAGTTTTCAAGTCTCAGACACATCTCTAAGTAATTCCAGCCCATTCTTCTTTGGCCAATCTCTCAAGCTCCTCCAGATTTGATGGTCGTCTGGTATGGACCTTGGTCTTCAGTACACCCCAGTTCAGTTCAGATTTTCAACAGGATTCATGTCAGGTCTTTGTGCAGACCAGTCATTAATGTTCACTCTGGTCCTCTGAAGGTAGTTCTTCCCCAGGAGCCACAGATGTTTAGGGTTGCTGCTGTGTTGACAACCCAGACCCAATTTTACTGCTGACTGCTTGAGGTTTTCTTTGAGAATCTTCAAATATCCTTCTTTCTACATAACTTCCACTTTTACGAGATTCCCAGTTCCATACGCATTGAAGCATCCCCACAGCATAATACTCCCACCGCCATTTTTCACTGTGGGGCAGAGTTCTTTAACCCTCATTTTTAACATTGTTTTACAAGCTTTGAGCATTACAGAGTTAAAACACATCACTGATCAACAGTGGTTTATGCTATGCCTCTACAAAAGTGTCAGTTTTAAAGGGGGGTTATATTTTTGACCCAAATATTTTTTGGTTTTTTGTGAAAAAACTTTTTTGCTTTCTGCAAAGTAAAAGGATGTAAGCATCCAAAATAAAACAAAGATGCTTGGAACAGCCATGTTAAAAAATACTTGCTCTGTTTAACAGTTCCTAGGAAATATTTGGGAAACAGAAATTTTCATATGGGGGCTAACAATTTTGTCCTCATCTGTGTTTACTGAAAATATCTGTGTTTACTGAAAATATCAAATGCTGAAACAAAGAAGAAAAGAACTTTGGAAAATTGAACATCCACTTTGATTTTGATATCAGCAACGTGTTTCAAAAAAGCTGGGACAGGGTTGACTTAATACCAGACAAGCTGAAGAATGGTTAAAGAAAATGAAGATAATGCAAGTAAGAAGACCCCTAACTCTTGAGATCCTACAACAAGCAAGAAAGGGACAAACTTTTTTTAAACTTGTTGCTGGCATCAAGTTTGAAATTAGCATATCGTGAATTTTCTCATGTTTACCATTTGATATCTTGTCTTTGTGTTATTTTCAGTTAAATATTGGGCTTGCTTATTTTGAAAATCACCCCACTTGGTTTTATTTACATTTTCAACAATGTCCACATTTTATGGAAATGTTATTGCACTGTTAAGTACAGAAGACAAAGAAACAGTGTAGTTTATCATTGTTTTTAGGAGGAATATCAGTTATTTTACTACATTACAAAAAAGTCGAACACACAGGTCCAAAAAACATGCACAGAACCCATAAACAGGAACTTATCAATGATTTAACTTTTGTTGATATTGTGAGGGCTGAGTTTTAAGAATGTATATTCTTTATAAAAGCTACAAAATAATGCACTTCTCTTCAAAAACTCTCAATCTGGCTCAATGATCTCTAACCAGACGACTGCACGCTGCCATCAACACAAGTAAAACATCTTTAGAGATCTTTAGAGTGACATACAAAGCCTCTGGAGCTGTTTTAAGACAAATATCTGCCAGATTTTTTATGTGCAGCACCTAAAACATTTTACCTATTGGGATGTGATGACGGCAACATGAACTGGAAGTCCACAGCACATGTCCCATCCTGCAGCTGATGATGCTGGATGCTGTTGAGCTCATAGGCAATGTAAGCTCTGCGCACATACACCTAGAAGTAAAGAAAGAACAAGAAATCATGGGGAATACAGAGAAATAAATACAACAAATAGAAGGGAATTGCACTTGCAGTACCTCCAAAGCAGCCATGCAAACCACTTGATTGGAGTGATAGAAGAAGTTGGGTAAAACGTCAAAAATGGATGTTTCAGAGAGGATGAGTTTCTGTGAAAAAGAAAAGCAAGTCATGTTATTCATTACATACTCCAACTGTAAAAAAAATAGTATGAATTTTGAAAGGACTTTCTAAATATGTGGTTTACCTTTAGGTTTTCGGGACAAAACTGGTGGCCATACATGTCGATGGCTGAGAGAAAGATGGACTCCACCTGGTTGTGCCTCAGTTCATATGATGGTAAGTGAGAGGCTATCAACACCTAGGACAAATGTATTAAGGGAATATTAAGTCAAGGCTTAAAAGACCTAATATAGACATATTTTTACTTAAATGGAGCAGAAGGTCTTGGATGTTACCTGTCTTGCTCTTAATGCCACCTTTGAATTCTCCATCTTGCTGAGCTGCGTGAGCTCGTTCAGAATGGCCATTAGCTCATCTGCCAGTGTGGGATCGCGTCCACACAGTTGATCCTGCAGAGCGTACAAAGAGTCTTTCACCAAAACTGAACCTTTAGAGGATTGTTTCATTAAAATTCCTGGTTATTAAGTTAATAAATGCCTTACTATAAGCATTGTGACGAGGACATTCTTCTTGGAGACCTGAGCGTGAGAGAAGATGTACTCAAGCACAGGAGTCATGTCCGGCTTGTACTGCTCTCTCAGATTGATTACACACTTGTCATAGTGAGCTGTTTGGGAGACGTTAAAACTAAGTTAGGTATGGCTTAGTAACAAGATAGAAATATGCTTCATCTGGAGTTTTTACTTAAAGGTGAGTGAGTGAATTTCACCTTGCTGAAACTGCATCTCTACTTGTAGGTATCGCTTCAGCAGATCAAGAACCACAGACTTCATGTAACCACGAATCCCACTTCGGTACCTGGACCACAAAGTATATTAAAATGTGCGTCAATTAATTCTTCACCAATATCTGTAAGTATGTTACATATTTCTGCTGCATGTGGCCAACCTCTGCACCAGCTGAACGATACTCTGAGTGTTCATGAAGAACACCTCTCTGTCAGCCTTCCTCTGTAACGTTGCTGCATGGCTGTCCAAGATATTTGCAATCTGCAATTAATAATAATAAACATCTATTATCTTAAAAGTATTTATTGACCTTCAGAGAACCTAAAGACCTGGGTATCTTTCTTACTCTTTGACTGGGAAACTGGCAGAGGACAGAGGTGATATTGCTAGCATATTGAGCCATGACTTTGCGGATATCTTTCTCCACACCAGGAGGAATGCGACCGGCCACACTCGTCATGATCTCCTGGAGTTCTAACAGTGGCAGCGAGGGGTCCCGTAAGGTCTTCATCAGGGTAGCCACCCACTGTTTCAACTGCAGACAGGAATACAAACATCATATAAAGAAATGTGACCATATGTAGCAGGAATGTGTAGTGGATGAAAGACGGTTATGCTTCTACCTTGGTGCTGAAGTAAGGTTCTTCAAGGCAGTAACCATCCATGACTTTAAACAAGTTTTCAAGCACGCTGTGGAACACCTGGTGAAGCTTTTCTCCAACAATAGGCAGAGGCTGCTGGGGTGGCAATGTGGCCGTGTTGAGTTCCACCTGTAACAGGAGGAAAAACCAACAACAACAAAAAACAAAACATAAAAAGTCCAGACTCAGTGTGCAGATGTATGGGTGAAGTATTGTACTAAAGTAAAAGTACAGTTATTCTGGTAAAAATGTACTTAAGTAGACGTAAAAGTATTGGTCTGTGAATTGACACAAGAAAAAGTAAAAAATATTACATTTAAAGTTTACTTGAAGTACTGAGTAGTTACTGAGAAGTTGTTCAGTAAAATATGATCTCTCCTTTACGAAATTTGCTCAGAAAAAATGAAACCTCTATAATCATAAAGTTTAATAATAAATTTTAATACAATTAAACTCATATAGAGTTTAATTCGACAATTAAAAAGTGTCCATAATGGGTCACACTACACACAGTTAAACTACACTTTTGAAATAAACATTTTACAATATGACAGAGCTGCAGTAACTTCTGAAGATCTGTGGCAAGGTGGGTTGCCTCTGGCAAGAATGAAGCAGCCAGTTGCATTGCAAGGCAATGAATACTGTCACTATGCATCCCGGCGTAGGGACACCTAATGGGAACTCTAATTAAGTGGATAACTTCACTCATAGTGAAAATGTGTCTCATATTTAAAAAAAAACAACAACAATCCACCAGAAACATGAGCAAAAGAACCCCAGCAGCCATTAACTGTTTTGGGTCTGACATGGATTCATTTTCTCACTATGTCTTACTGTGTAGTCAACAGTAGTGGAAAAGTTACAAGAGTATTGTACTCAAGTAAAAGTGGTTAAAACCTACTTAAGTAGAAGTTAAAGAGCTGATTTTAAAATGTACTCAAAAAAGTACATGTACCCCTAAAAAATACTCGTGTAAAGTAATATGAGTAAATGTAATTTGTTAATTTCTGTCACTGGCTAAAATAAAGGCTCATATGACATTGTCAAGCCAGGAACTTCATATCAAGATCATTTTATATGGTCCCTTTAGGAGATGTTTTGATGCAGATACACTTACCCGGTGTATACTACTGGGATCATCCAGGTCTATTCGTGCAACCACACAGCCCGGCTCCAGAACTGCTCCAGGTCTCTTGACAAAGTAGATACAACCAGACTGCTGCACAGTCAGTGTCATCACCATCTTCATCACCTGAAAGCACAGCATAAACACAAAGTTAAAAAAAGAAGCATTCTTAGAAGAATCAGTTTCACCTATATTTGCCACAATCACCTCAATCTCTGCATACATCTCTCCTCCACAAATGTGACCTCCATCCTCGATCATATACTGCAGCAGTTTACCAGCAGAGGGTGACCTCAGCACCGTGGGGTCCTTCTCCTTTTCAAATACACAAGTCTTGTTGCCAACTGTGATTCGATAGCTATGGAGACGAATCAATCAGAAAAATAGTAAAACAAACAGATAAATATGGATCTACTGATGTTAATGTTATGTAAATTTAGACACTAGTGAACTCTATTTTCTCTTAAAATAGAAAAAGATGAAGCCCAGCCCTGTTGCTTCCTTCTCATTTTTAATTTAGGACACTGTTCAATCAGAAACCCCCCCCAAATAACCCAACAACTTCAACAGCAATTTTCTGTTTTAGTTTTAGTTTCAACTTCTTGGTCGATGCTGCAAACTACTTACAAAGCATTCAGGACACTTGCAGCATTAACCAGGAAGGCCACTTTTAACAGCTCTTTATTTGAAATTCTCCATGAAACTATAACAGTGGCTTACATTTTAGAAAATACACCTTATGGCATGCAATTTTATCAAACACATCCCTGACTTTAAACAAGAACATGGCAACAGTGTGGGGTGAAGCTGAGCAGAGCGTCCCCTCAACTTGTCACGGCAGCTGCTGTGACAGACAACTTCTGTTACAAGTAAAAAAATTAAACATTTTTCTTTCTTTGAAAACTGTTGGAAATTTTAGGTAATGTTAGTTAGAAAATACATCTTAAATAAGTGCAAAAAATCCTACATTTTGTACCTTTGAGAACACTTACCTGTCCACCTCCTCCTTCATGTAAGTGGTGTGGCTGCTGCCATCATAGGACAAGAGCAAGCCTCCATCGCTCAGCCTGTGGACGTCGATCTCGATGTTTGAGCCGTTCATTATGATGACATATGTGGTTGGAGATTGGCGAGCCACCTGCAGGCAAGAATTATTTGTAGATCTTAGACACAGTAAGAATTTGTGTAAATAAGACTCATACTGTATGTAGGAAACAGAGCAGGAACCTTGAGGCAGAACTTGACTCCTTCATAAATCAGGTCCACACTGACAGAGTTGAGGAGACTGGCTGCTGGAAGCACTTGGCCTCTGTAAAAGAATTAGAAACTTATCAGGAAAGTAGAAAACCACAGTAAGAATTATAGTGAGACGAGTGTAAGAAGGGACTGTATCCACTGACCTCTCCAGAGAATGTAAATAGTCAGACATGCTTTTTCTGAAGCTGGCATCGGCAACATGCAAGGCCCCACAAACAATCCCAAGCATTGTGTCTGGTCTCTCTGCCTGCAAAGAAAACATTTTTATCCCATCATTATATAACATGTGAGGCTAACTTTGGTGGCTCTGAGGTTACTCATAGCACAAGGCTGTTAGTCACCTACCTGCACTTTCTCTGCTATAAGGTGATCAAGCCAGCCAGTATCTATGTCGTTGTTTCTGAAGCTTTCTGTCTCTAGCAGCTTAATGAGGTATTCTACTGTGGTCCTGAAGTCACCTCTGATGGACAGCTCCTTCATAGCCACCACCATGTTCCTAAAATACAAAGTACATGCACTTGTACTTGTAAAGTCATTAACGCGATGAAATTTCAACCATTTCTTAATATTATATCATGGCAGTGTATTGCAGAGCCTATAAAAATATTCACCCCTTGGATTTTTATCCTTTTATTGATTTTATACATCAATTATGGTAAATTTAATTAGGCTTTTTTAAGGCTTTCCCATCTCAGCTGCTGAAGCATGTATCTCCTTCAGAGTAGTCATAGCTGTCTCTCACTAGTATTCTTCTTGCACGGTTACTCAGTTTTTCAGGATTGCGTGATCAGAGCAGATTCACACATGTGCCATATTCCTTCCATTTCTTGATGATGTATGTAACTGAACTCCAGGGGTTCAGTGCCTTGAGGTAAAATTTGTATCCATTCCCTGACATATACTTTTCATTAACCTTTTCTCTGAGTTGCTTGGAGTGTTCTTTTGTCTTCATGGTGTAATGGTAGCCAGGAATACAGATCAACCAGCAATTGAGCCTTCCAGACACGGTTGACTCTATGCTACAATCATGCAAGACACATTCACTGCACTCCAGTGATCCCCATTTTGCTAATTGTAAGACTACTAGCACCAGTTGATTGGAACTCTGCTGAATTAGGTCAGTCACTATAAAAGGTCAAAAAGCAAATTCCACTGACCATGACTGATTTATAGAATCAATAAAAGGGTAAAACATCCAAGGTGGTGAATAGTTTTATAGGCACTGTATAATTTCAACATAACTATAAAATTCAACCAAGATTTATTTTAAAGTTACATTTGTTACTAAAACATATTATCTTTGATTTTATTTACCATTGTCAGGTTATTGTTCTGTATTAGGCCAGAACTTTTCTTCCTTGTGATGCTGAGTACTCAACTATGAGCAGATATCACAGCATCAACAGCACAGAAACACAGACTTACGAAATAGCCTCTTCACGGTTCTCTCCCCAGGAGAAACAGTGTCCAAACTGTGAGTCTGCAAATTCATGGAGACCACCAGTTGCCCCCACGCTAAAATAACCCCAGACGTTTTTACTGCTGCGGAAGTTCAGCTCCTGCACAGTGCCAGAGCTGGGTTTGAAACCCTGTAAAGGAGAGAAATAAATCAGTGGTACAACATTAAAGATTGTTAGAAATTGACATGTCTGGTGTAGTGATGAAAATGAGCTTTACCTCATCTGGGTTCTCACTGGTGATCCGAGCAGCTATGACATGCCCTCTTGGACTTGGTATGCACTCTGGAGTTTCAAAGTTAATGAAGGAATCACCCCATGGAGTTTCTCCATAAAGCATGCGGATGTCTTTGATTCTATACAGTGGAATACCCATTGCAATCTATCAGAGAAAAAAATAATTTTGTCAAATTGGATAGCATATCATCTTGTTATACTCTTTTATTTAAGGGAAAGTTTAAAATTTATTCCTCTCAACATCCACCAGCAAAGGGTTTACCTGCAGCTGGGCAGCAGGCAGGTTAACATCTCCAATCATCTCTGTGCAGGGATGTTCCACCTGCAGGCGAGGATTCAGCTCCAGGAAATGGAAACTTCCATCCTCAGAGAAGAGATATTCCACAGTGCCTGCACTCACGTAACCTACCATCTTAGCAAGTCGCACAGCAAACTGGACCAGAGAGGAGACAAAACATCAAATCTCCACAGAGAAACATGGTTAAGGCAGAGAAATAAGCACATGCAGTGACTTAACTGACCTGCTCCATTTGCTCAAATGTTGAGGGAGCAGCTATAGTGGCAGGAGCCTCCTCAATGATCTTCTGGTGCCTCCTCTGGATGGAGCAGTCTCGTCCAAACAGAGAGATGGCGTTTCCATACTCATCTGCCAGTATCTGAACCTCAAGATGTCTCGCATGCTGAGCCAGCTGCATGACGAAGATAGGCGAGCCGGGAACCTCCGTCTGAACCTGCAATCAGCAAAGAGAGCTGTAAGCTGTTGGAGAAATAAATAAATAGTGAGGTCAAAATCTCAAAGAAGACAAGCATTAAGCTGTAAAATTTAAATGCAAACCTGTCTGAAGGAACTTGTAAAATCCTCTGAGCTTTCAACCTTGCGGATTCCCTTTCCACCTCCACCCTCCGATGCCTTGATGACAATTGGATAACCAATCTTCTCAGCACCCTGCAAGCAAACATGTCAAATATCACTTATAATAAAAAGACTTTCACTTGCAGGGAATTTGAGAAGGAAATGTGTGAATATTGTATTATCTTGAGAAATTTGCTAAATATGCTTACTGCAAGCCCATCATCTACATCCTGCACACAGCCTTTAGTATAGATCTCTGGAGGAACACTGATAACATTCCCCAGTCTTTGGTCCTCCTCTGCCCACTCCACCCTCAGGCCTGGAGCATCAGGAAAAACAAGGATGCAACATAAAAACTATATAGACTTTAACGTGCACAAATATGAAGTTAAAATAATCACAATACAAGGTCTGCATCCTGTATCCACAGCACAGTTTGAGTTTCTATACAGTATGTGATTTGAGACTGTGCAGGAGGTAAAACATCACCTGATCCGCTCCATGGTAGTGTGGGAATGTCAGCACTCTGAGCCACAATGGAAGAAGCTACTTTATCCCCGAGAGCCCACATGGCCTTACTGGGCGGTCCTGAGACCAATGTAGACAAGTGACAATTAATTCCGACACCAGTTTATATAAACCAAATAAAATAATGCACTTTTTTTGTATTTCCATCAACTGGAGTTTACCTAAAAATGATATTCCTGCTTTGTTCAACAGCTCAGGCAGTTTGGGGTTTTCTGAGGCATGACCCCAACCGGCCCACACAGCCTGCAAATAGTGGTAAACATAGACATGTAATCATTTATCACTGGAAAACAAGGTCAAAGAGCACAAAGGTTGCGCTCAGGCCAGAGGGCAGAAAAACACTTCTGTTTAGACAAATACTGACGCACCTGCACAGGGATTCTTTTTGCAATGTCCACTATCAGCTCTACATTGGCGTAGTTGTTATTGTTTGGCCCACCGGGTACTGGCACATAGTGGTCCGCCATTTTTATGTATTCTGCGAGGGGGGGAAGCAAGTGTTGATTAATAATGATCAGCTGGACTAGATCAATAAGTAACTCTTTCCTCTCACTCTCACTGAGATAGCTACTTCATAATAAATGCTGGGCAATAAAAAAACATGATAAGAATCAAGATCACAGTGACCTGCATTTGCTTTCAAGTCTTCAGGGGTCACCATCACCACAAAACGGATGGTCCTCTCATTGCGAAACATTTCATAGGACCAGCGACGGATAGAGCGCATGCATTTGACTGCAGCAATACCGTTGTTTGCAATGAGCACCTGGAATATAAACAGTCAAGTGAGGACAAATAGAGACAAAGTTTGTGTTCATTAAACAAGAAAAAAAAAGTTTCCCAAGAACAAAAGAGATTTCCTATCTTACTTTTTCAATGACCCGATTGCCACCAAACCTGGTGACAAACTCCGCAGGAGAGGCCACGGTGAAGTCCCTCTGGAGATCCATCTTCCTCTGCTCCCGTCCTTTTTTCACCAAGTGGAGACCAGACATGCTAGGCCTGCAGTGAAAAGCTCATCGTTAGCCATCTTGCACAACACAATAAACACAATTACCTGAGTTAGCTACCTTTAGTATGTTAAAAAAAAAATCCAGGAATTGCATGGAACATTTTTTTCCTCCACAAGTAGAGACCTGAGCAGACAAACAGCTTCAGTTCTCCTAGCATGAACACAACAGTGTGAGCTACAACCTGCAGCTACAACAGCAGTGAAAATCAAAACCACAGTCAAAGTTCAGTCTCTCTCCTCAATAGAAAAGACAGACTGTGGACCAGCCCATGTATTCCTGAGCTTATCTGCACACTAACACTGCTGAACCACTGATGTGCTCACACAACCATTCATGGTAAGGAGTGATCTAAATGAGCCACAAACTGCAGAAATTTAGCTGGTACAATCACTCTGGGTTTCTTTTTTTAACAAATGTTCACCAAGAAGGTACAGTAAAAAGAAGTGCTTTATCAGCACAATGCATGGAGAAAGCAACAGGTGCAAAACAATGTTTGCAACAGGTACAGTAGTGGAAGTAATGGATCAAATAAATACAACGCACTTAGAAGCACATCAGTAGGAATGCATGGAGTCAACAAGAAATCACACTGCAATTACCCTGCATTACTTTGATTTAAGTGTTTATAGTAAATAAACAGTAATTTTAACTCATGTTTAAGCTTTGCTGTGATTTATCCAATTTTTACACCACAGAGAGATAATGATGCAGGTTATTTCTACATAGCAGTGGTGGCAACACCTGTGTATATGGAGTTCAATGAGGTCTACTAGTCTGTCCTTGTACAATCATTTTTGCATGGTTCAGAAAATTGTACATTTGATAACAGTTATCTTATCATAAATACAGCAAAAGCAGTGGGTTTTAGAGTCACAGGGTCCATTTTTATGACACAAAAGTGGATCATTTAGGTTCTTGTGATAAAATGAGTAGAGTAAAATGAACTTTGCCAACACACTGATTTTATTGAAATTACTCATACCTTAAATAACAACAATATTATAGCACACTAAGTAAGGTACATTCGAAACTGTGTCAACAATTAGACAGCAAAGCAAAAGTTTCCATGTTTGGAAATAGTACATACCATGACAATCAGCCGGCTCAAACCTTGTACCTTCCAAAGTCTTGTCACGATTGCACCACGAGCCTCTTCACAGTATTCCTGTCCCATTTTAAGATATGCCTGAGCAACAACTGTGCTGTATCAGGGAGATATATCGTGACGCTGGAGTTCAATTCTGTCAGAGCAGACCTGAACTTTAAACTTAACTCCTGTATTGTGCTGTTTGTTCAGGAAATACAGATTGCACTCTGCGATTGAGAGCACTTTTGATAACCTTTACCAGCACTCTGTAATGCACGCTCTACTTTCTGATCTCTGTCCTGGACGTGAGGCATGACGGGGTCGGGTCTAATATAACCAGATACATACCTTACTGAACAAACAAGGAGCATCTATTCATACACATGACTGAGAGGCTAAGAGGAGAACAGCATGTGCTAAAACATGCTAGCTAATTACTCCTCTACTTCATGAGGAAGAGGTTATTCTTGTCTGAAGGGTATTTTTTTATTATTTCCTCAAACTTTTATGAGCAAAGGCACGCTCTGTTCAGTTACATAACCACAGTATGGCCACATGAGCGATCCTTCCTGTACACTAACATCAGCAGAAGTTTCAACAGTGTCATTTCTGCCACCGAACAAAGTAATCATGGCTATTTCCATTCCTTTTTCATTGTT